>NC_134576.1:13308675-13608675 GCF_050947875.1 Dermacentor variabilis | reverse complement strand
CCGCCGAATAGCCCTAGAGTCTGAAGATTGATCTGGCGGCGCTTAGGAATGTGTGTGAGGAGTGGTGGTGCGGGAGAAAGGAGGAGGCTATGCCGCGTAATTTCGGCAAGGGAGGGCGTCCCCTTCCCACCCTCCTTGGGTACGCGCCTGGCGTAGACCGCAACATTTTGTGGGGCCTTCTGGAAGGGGAAGGTTTAGGCGACGATCGTCTACACCTTTTAAGAGAGATTTACCTATAAAATACCGTGTGTGTTGAATGGGAAGGGATGAGGAGCAAGGAGAAAGTTGCTATCAACAAGAGACACAGGCAGGTGTGCCCTTTGTCCCCGTTGCTGTTTATGATGTACATGGTGAGGATGGAGAGGCCGCTAGAAGGAAGTAATGTCTGGTTTAATCTCTCATACAAACAGGGGGGTACAGTAGTGGAGCAGCAGTTTTCAGGTTTATTTTATCCGGACGACATTTTGTTGCAAGCTAACAAGCATAGTCTGGCTAACATCTGTGGACAGGAAGGCGAGAATTTAGGTTTGAAATTTAGCGTTAGAAAATCATGTGGAGGGTATTCAACGAAAACAGTGAAGAGACTGTGGCAAAACAGGGCAAGGAAATACCTCGGGTAAAAGAATATAAATATCTCCGTATATCAATAAACAAAGGAAATCGATATATGCAAACACAGGAAAAAACAATAACAGTTAAGGGGACGAGAAATGCACCATAATGAAACACAGAGCGCTATGGGGATACAACAGGTACGAGCTTCACTGGGGCATGTGGAAATGTGTAAGGGTTCCAGGACTTGCTTTTGGAAATGCGGTTGTTTGCTTGAAATCAAGGGTGCAATCAGGACTCGATGGCGACCAAACGTATGTAAGACACCTCGCATTGGCCGCTCACGGAAAGACTGCAAATGAAGCCGTGCAGGGTGATATGGGCTGGACAAGGTTGAAGTGAGGGACGCTCACAGTAAAATGTATTATGAAGACCTATTGAGGAAGATGCACCACTTCTTTCTGCAGTGACTTAGGGGTTTGAAAGTATGTATAATAAAAAAAGAAGTGAATAAATAAATAAATAAATAAATAAATAAATAAATAAATAAATAAATAAATAAATGGAGGACGCTTAAGCTTCGCCTTCAAGAGCGGATCGCGATAGCGTCATCGCACCCCGTTCGCAGCGCCCACTCAAACGATCTACGCGAGCCAAACGTCGCGATCGGCACGCGACGGGCCGGGCCGCGACGCGCCATGAAGGCGGACGCGATCATGGGGCGAGTGGAGCGCCACGTGTCGGGGCAGCGCCGTACAATGCGAGGAGGGGGTCTTCTGTGTTTGCCGCAAGATGGCTCTGCGTGTGCGCAGAGCGCAGAAGAAATGTAGCGGAAACGTACTTCGCTACTCGTGTGACTGCGACTTCTCTAAGTTCCATGCTCATAATTACCGATATACACCGCATTATAACGTTCTACGGCACGTTTCTAAGGCAACACCGTATTCACTAGAGACGATTTTGTCCAGCTTTCAACTATCGACCTCTTGGCTGAGTGGTAGCGTCTCCCCCCTCACACTCCGGAGACCCTGGTTCGATTCCCACCAGCCGACCTAGCAAGATGTTTTTAATTTATGAAGTGCCTTCTAGGATTTATCGCTCACGGTCAACGACGCCGATGACACCGGCTTTTCTGCGACACGAGCTCCTTAACGCTGCCACGTTAATAAATAAATGAATATAGAGGCGCCACTGATAGCCACACAGCGGGCGCTTCCAACAATACGCTCTGTAGCAGGCGACAACTTTTTGCAGCTACGATGGCTGAAGTTCACGGCTATGATTTCTCCTTCGTTCGGGTGCCAGACTACTTCTTCTGCTGAGACAGCTGCAGGGAAGACGCTGCCCTTTATGGGAGTGGACATGAGCGCGATGTAACCAGTGCTCGGGACAATTCGGTCCCCATACGTGCCAGGTGCGTTCCGCAGACAAACACCATGAGCCTCACATACACGAAGTGCAGCTCATGTTAAGTAGCCGCTAGATATCGTCGAATAATGCGATGTCTCCATCGTTTTCTTTATTCTACCCTTGCCGTACAACTGCTTCTGTAACTCAATAATACGCACCCGTCGTTATTGCAGACTTATATCTCAAACAAATCCCCAAGGTGCGATGTCTGTACATGTCGTAGTTATCTTTCGGCCGATGAAAACATGTGACATCTACGATTAAATACCGTCAAAGTCGCCTCATGAAGAGTAATCGCGAATTTATTGATGGAAACACATACACTCGTCAACGAAGTCACCAAACGCACGGTTTAATAGCAGGGCCAGTCAGCGCACTACCGCCGATGTAGTTCAGCTGCATATACTCCGAAGAACTGCCGTTCCCGCTGCAGTTTCCGCAATTTTATACTATCTAAGGGAGCTGCTTGGAAACGTACAAAGTCTGACCAGCTTTTTAGTAGTTTTTATTCTTTCTCGGATGTTACTAGAGAGAGATGCCACATGATATATTTAAAGCAGATCAGCGCCAGCAAAAGTAGATAGGCGCTGGCGGTAAGGCAGGCTTTTAGTCCTCTGCTGCCGAAGCATAATAAGAAATAAATAAATAAATAAACAAATAAATAAATAAATAAAGAACTTAGTAGAAAATTCACACGCAATAAGGCACTGCGCTCTGAAACAAACAAATCACTCGGCGTGGTAGGTGTGCTCAGACAGCATACCGGTGTGCTGACTTTACAAACGTGACGCGAACTTTTCAGCGCAAATGGAACAGAAATACCATACGCAGCAACCAGCACGAGCAATTATTGCCCTGCACTACCTATTCTAACCAATTTGCCCAGAAATCGCAATATATGATATGTTCTCGGGCGAAAAGAATAAAGTTGTTAAAGAAGCCGTTGCCTTGTATCATTCCGATAGGACGCAGCCTGATTAAAACCTTTTACAAACGAAGCAAAATAAAAACTTCGCTCCTCAAAAACAAAAAATGAATAACAGTTATGCATGAAACAACTAGCTACAGTTCAACATGCGCGAAGCCACGCATAAAATTGATGCAAAAACACGAAGCGCGTGAGAGCTGGCGCGAGGATTTACCCTTCCGTACAGAAACAAGAATTTCAGTTCTTGCAAGCTTCTGTACAGCTATAACATACAACAAGATGCATTCGCGCAGTCATGCTGCATAGCAAGCCCAACGCCGTAAAGAAGCGGCAAACGGCATTCAAAACTTTTGCGAAATGCCATTAAACAGCATGCTGCACTGCCGACAAACTTGGGCACTTACCCGTATAAATACGATCGAGTCGCCAAAACAGCAACACGTTAAAAGAAAGGATGAGAAGAGGAAATTTCCCACCGAACTGCGGCGATCCATCGCTACCGTTGCTCCCACTGATGAGGTTTTGCGGGGAATGACTAGAACCCTATTGCCGGCACGTTCTGGCTGGTAAATTTGAGCCCCCCGCAGGGCAACAACTTTCCTTGGACATTTCTTGAAGCTTTGGCCACCCGAGACATGCGAAGGAAATCGGCTATTTCGCTCTGAAAGCGTGCAGAGAGGCACGGTCAACGACGCCGAGAGCCACGGCGCGCGGCTGCCTCCGTTCCCACGCGCACTTCGCGAGGCCGCCACCAGTGTAGCGTCCACCGGCGCGCACTACGCGCACAGTAGCCAACCAGTAAAGTCCTACAGCGTGTTCAACCTCTGGACGTCGATGTGTTGTCGGCGGGCCAGTAGAATGACGGCAGGGACGCCACGGGCGGGAACAGCAGGGTAGGCCTGGCGCCGAAGGCGCACAGCACCACGTTTGTGCTGCCCCATTGATGAAAGGTGACTGCTTGTGAGAGTGTAGTCAAGTTATTTTACAATGTCTAGCTGAAAACAACGTCATGTTTTAATGAACATGTGGATGTCAAATGACAGAATTAACCCGAGCCTTCTAATCATGTTCAGGGTCTAATGTGACACCTACAAAAGCAATAAAATTCCATGGTGTTTTGGCGTAGTTATCGATGTGTAGTTCAGGCGTTATTGTAGGCGCTTCTTAGTATCAGTAATGTAACATAACGTTTCTTTTAATAAGGCTTACATTTGGTAAGGTATTCTTACACAAAGAAATAAGACTCGTTACATTGGCGTTTAATTTTGTTAGTACAATGGTATCATACGTTTTAGTCACCCATGAAAAAGGGACCGAGCTGGTCCCGAAACGTTGAGTTTCAAATAAATTATTGGTTGGAGTTATTATTTTTTTAACTCTTCTTCCCAACCAGACGGACTTCCATCGAAGATGTTTTCACTCTTATCACATAGCACTAGCGTTATTGGCACTCTGGAATGTAAATTTATGTCGCCCACAGTATGTTTCTGAAAAATTATCAAACTTTGGTTCTCACGTTTTCTTTTTCGGGCCATATCTGCTACGGCAGTGAATGTGAAAAATATTTCTGATTAATCTTCAGAAGGTTTCTCGTAAAAATACAACTGCTATGCAACTATTATGCAAATAAACAGACTATGCAACTACTTCAAGTATTCATTCTGTTAGATCATTCCTAAAATTCAAAAATTGCAGAAATAGCGAAAATTTGAACATTTTAATGACGTCTTGCAAAATATATTCATCGCCGATATTTATAAAAGAATTCGTGGAATACCCGACCAGGACTGCTAAACTTTTTATGGGAAATGCTTGTCTCATTATTTTGTTTAAGTGATAAAATTAAACCAATTTCGAGGCTCATGTATGGTCATCGCAACGAGATATGTGGCTCTAATAATAATATAATAATCACAATCATATTAAATTCTGAATTCATGCTTCTGCGGGCAGAGTAAATGAGAGTGACTCAGGCTGTTCTTTTTATCTCTTTTTAGTTATGAAAAGAGCCTGATTTTTCAGGGCTTTTGGATCTGTATAGGTGCAAATACGCGAGCACGCGAGCACGCGAGAGTGCGCAGAGCATGTTTCCTGTGAGTATTCGACGGAACCTTCTTCTGTTACCTTTCTGAGCAAATCAAACCACTGGTCAGGTTTCATGTTATAAAGGCATCTCACCATTAGAACACGGAATAGGATATCGTGACGTATAGCCTAACAAGTGCCTCACATATCGACCACATCTAAGGAATTAACAAAAAGCACCTGCATTGGCGCGTTAGACTTTGCGAAGCGCTTACGCATGCCCCGCATGCCTTGCAACCCAACCACTCACGCACGACTCGGAGAACGAGGGGATTCCGGTATACCGCTGCTCAGGGAAAGCAGCGGATATGCTTCACGCGTACCCCGAGCAATGTGTGCGGGTTTTTCCTTTGGTGCCATATTCCGACTCCCAGGCCATGTGCTAGTGAGGCCTACCTGCGGGCGGCTCAAGCTTTGCCTTCCAATCGCCACCAATATTCGACCATTGCCCGCGATGACCGAACCCAACAGGTGGCAGAGCCACAAGCTAGGGCACATGTCCGAGTTACTTTTCGCAATACCTTTCGCCGCACATAAGTTGCTTCGTCTTTGTAATCCACAGTGCAGCAGCTGAAAAAAAGCCAACGTTCCGAGATGCAAAATCAAACTCGCCTGGAGAACCGCATATGCAACACCTTGCTCAGCTATGCAACACCTTACACAACCACAGGCACAGACTGTATAGTGAGCAGCCAGATAAAGGACGCAATGATTAGGTGGCTTGGTTCGGATAATGTGCGGGCACGAGTTGGCAAGTTCGCTGGGACAACGCTGTCATCTGCTTACTTGGTAGGGCAAATTGCTAAAGGCAGCGCAAGGCTTGTGTTGTTCTACACTCATCTCGCATACTGAAATGATTTTGCGCCAAAAAACAACACACACAAGAAAGACGACGACACCACTGGCGCTTGATGCCGTCGTCTTTGTTGTGTGTGTTGTCTTTTGGTGCAAAATCTTTTCAGTATGCAAGATCACCAAGTAGCCGAGCAGTTAACTCTTTTAAACATACGCTCACCTCGTCGCCTGTTTAGCTCTGCCTGTAGCCACTGTGAATCTGTTGTATCAAGCGAGAAGGACACTCGTGAGGTCGAGCAATAGAAAGGGCGATGCACTTGGCGTGCACGCTGCCTGTGTCCAGGAAACATGGAGATCTCTGAATGGTTAGCGCCTTCAGAGCGTCCTCATTGGGCGTAAATATTAAATATTGAATGAAATAATTTATGCGAGTGAGCGAGTGTCCCTCCCGTCGAGTATGCTTCTTTCCTCTAAAGGACAGGAGAATATCAAAATACCTTGATGTCGGTTTGTTGCCTGATGATTAAGGATGCCATTTCAGCGCAAAGCATAATAAAAACAGAAAGCAGGCCGTCATGGACGCTGTCCAGTCTAGAGTTTCTTGGTCTTTTTTCTTGTGCTCGTTTTATTTGCGCTGCGATGACTTTCCACATGAAAAAATGCCCGGATACTGTTGTCGTCAGCAATGCCATCAGCTCGGCGTGCGTTTAGTTAGCAGTGCATGCCTTGATGCAGCGCGGAAAATGCTCCTCTGCCGCTTGTTCCGCTCGGCGAGCACCGCATCCGCAGCACGCGCGCGTCACCGCGCATCTGTTTAAGAGGCGGGGAACAACACCGTCTTGTCCGCCTATAACGGGGTCATTAGAAAGAAGCGGTAATTGCGGTCATCTATCCAACCTAAATTAATTAGGAAGAGCCTTCCTACTGGGTCACGCGCAGATGGCACTTAATAACACCAATTATCAAAGGCGGCGCCGCGTGCGGCCAGCGCTCTCCTTGGTGCGCGACCCCGAGCGATTTCTTTCGGCCGACGGCAGCCGCACCTCCCGACGGAGCACGCCGCTCGCCGAGCGCCGGCGCGTCAGTGCGAAAGCATCGCACGATGCGCCACCGCGCCAAACGCCGTCGACGGCGCCGAAAGATGGACGACGCCGCAAAATCCTACGGCTGACGTCACAGGGAGGCTCCTGTGAACAAGGTAGATAATGCCTTTGAAAATAAAAATTTATTACAGTTCGGACTAAGTGGGAATCGAACGCCAGTCTCCTGGATGCAAGACGAGCACCCGGCGACACGGCGGATTCGCGGTTATACTGCATGCCTCATTGCTTCTTAGGCACCGTAGAACCTCAGACGCCGTAGCCCGCGTTGCCATGAAAGAAGGCATCACCAATGCCGAACTCACAGAGAAAGCGGCACATATATATTTTCCCCAGTGAAATAGTCCCATAAATAGAACCTATGCGAGGGACGATGACTAAGACGGGCACGATGATCTAAACCAGCCCTTCACGGCCAGCGAGCTCGAAGACTCACTACGCAGAATGAACACCCGTGGCGCGCCAGGGGTTAATAGAATCACGGCAGCGCACATCCAAAACCTCACCGAAGGATGGAAAATTACTCTTCTGGCGGAGTTCAACCGCACATGGAAAGAACAAATTCTCCCACAAGAATGGCGCCACTCGATTATCAAGCCTATTCCGAAAGCAAACCAGCCACCGAACTGCCTGGGAAACTTAAGACCAGTTTTGCTCACGTCATGTCTGTGCAAACTTTTGCAGAGCATGGTGAACGCAAGGTTAATATGGTGCTTGCAGGTAAATTGTCTTCTGCCTCACACTAAGTACGGATGTCGACCTGGTCTTTCTAATCAGGATATTATGCTCCGCCTAAAAGAGGACGTGCTCGGTATCTCGTCCTCATGTCTTCGCCTAGTTGTTGAGGTGGACATCAGGAAATCTTTCGATAGCCTTCCCCACGCCTATATCGTGCAGGCGATACAAAAAAATGGGCATCAAAGGCAACATGCACAACTTTATTGCTGCGTCCCTGCACAGCCGAACGTTTCAAGTTCTAGTAGGCAGAGACCTCAGCTCCTCTCATCTTAACGGGGTTAGATTCCCACAGGGAGCCGTAATCTCCAACATTATTTGGCATCGTCTTAGCAGCTCTTCCTGCAAAACTAGAGGCAAACACAAAATTTGAGCACGCTATCTACACAGATGATGTGACGCTCTGGACTACGCGAGGCTCCCTAGGAGAACAATAGGAGGCCCTGCAGATGGCGTTGAATACCATTGAGAGCTTCACGAGGGAGACAGGGCTTACGCTAGCACCAACGAAGACCGAGTTTGTCGTTATCCATGGTGGGAAAAGGTCAAAGTCGAAGGGCGAAGAGAAAGCCAGCGTCCATCTCTCGATCGGACAGACACCAATTCTCAGGAAGCGGGTCAACGGCATACTCGGAATGTTTTTATACGAGCAGTGTATATCCATAACGTGGTACAATCAAACAGTAAAGGTCACCAAGCAGGCTACTCAAGTCCCCCGCAGGATTTCCCAGCGTACAATGGGCGTTAAAAAAAATGAGACACATCGTGCAGGCTTTCCTGCATCGTGTATGGCGCCCCTTTTCACCCCATCACTCGAACACAGCTACATACTGTGGAACGCCTCAAAAACGAGGCAAGCAGAGTAGTGACAGGATTGCCAAAGTACACGCCACTCCCTGTACTCAAGAGCTGCAGCGCGTTGCGTGAGATCACTGATCTCATTTCAAAGCACGAGAACACTCATGTAACATGCCTCAAGTCCACAAACGCAGGAAAGGCCACATTAGTTAAATTTGGACATGACATCTCTAACGTTCCCGTGATTCCACGGATATCTCCCCCTTGGGAGCACGTACCAATTGCGGATCCCAAGCCACTGCCGAAGAACATCGGACAAGACCAATTGGCTAGAAGACAGGCCCACGCCAAACGCCATAAGAAATATGCGCACCAACTCCGTGAGAGGGGCAACGACAACTCTAGCAGGTGCCATATAGTCTATGTGGATGCTTCTATCGGAGGACCAGAGGAGGAGCCAAAGTTCACTATGGCATGGACAAATATAGAAGCAACTGGACGGGGCAGTAAACTCCACCTCACAAGACATGTCGTTCACAGCTCTACGGCAAAACTGTATGCCATCCTAGATTTTGCCAAGCATGCTGAACACACCCCCAACAAATTTTCAAGAGATGCTAAGCACCACTACAGAGTGTTGACGGACTGTCCAAATGCCTTTAGAGCTTGCCAGGACACTTGTACAATCCCTGTTGTGGTTATGAACTCCGCCTCCAATATGCGTCGTCTGCGTGACCAAGTTCATGAGTTTCAGTTACACTAGATCCCGGGGTACACGGGTAAATCTGGAAATAAACGGGCCCATCGACTAGCGCGCGCCGCGCTACTATCCGCGCTGTCGAAACCACCCGAACAATTACGGAACAACGTACCTGAAGACATGGAAATACAAAGTGAGTGGTACGATCCCATGGAAGGAATAGCCAAAGCCAAGCGCCACCGGCGCAGCTATCTCTTCACTACGTCCAATCCCATGGACATTCCTCTCCTTCCCTCCCAGGCTGCTAGTCGTCGGTAGCAGGTTCTGCAGCGGCAGGTACAGAGTGGCACCCTCCTTACTCCCTTCCTCGTGCAGCGTTTTCGCAGAAAGGAAAACCCTCGTGGTCTGGAATGTTCACGTGCGGGTACCTGCAGCCCCTGAACACCAGGGCAGGGGCTGCCCTTAATCTGGGTTTGCCCGCTCTATTCTGGCCCCAGGCGAAGGGCCCTTGCTTCGCTCCCAACGGAATGGCGACCAACCTCTCTACAGACCTGGGCGCTACCGAGACACTGCAGTGCTGCGACCGCCAACGAGCTCTGGCGGTCACTCTACGAATTCCTGTATGATCTTGTTGCTCTAGACACTGGGATCAGGCTTCTTCATCTGGAGCGTAGCAGCGAAAAGATCAGACCCCATGATGTAGATAATTAAGACCCCTACTGTTTCCCGTACCTTCTCACTCCCCCCACTTCGCAAGCAAATTCACCGCAGAATTTTAAGGGCAAAAAATGCGAATAAAGACGTGTAAACAACACCGATATGCTTGGCGCGTTTTGATTAGGCCTTGCCGGGGAGCGGTTAGAACACAGCTGAGAGCGTGCGCGGACACGAACGCGGAGAAAAAAAATTGAGGGGCCATTCTGCGAAGGTGGGCGACCAGCGAAACTGTGGCACATCACACAGGGTTGGGCACGAACACATGCATTTCACGATGGTAGCGACGATAGATGTGTGATTACTGTGGCTTACACTGACTGGTTCGGTTACATCCTTACACAGATCCTTGAGCAAAGTTAAATCTATACATCACCATTGTTGAGTAGTTCAGTCATTTGGATTGGTGTGGCACCTGAAACCAAACTCTACTAGCCCAAACTGAGGGAACCATTTCTTGTCTGGTTTTGAAATGTCCACATGGAAGTCTTCAACGAAGATCACAGGGGTAATAGCATCCGGTTAACCAATGGAATTTGCGTGGTAACGAACTTCTCAATATCACACTTGGGTTTGTTCGCAGATATGCATAGACATTGAATATCACAATTCCGTCTTTCGTTTGTACAGCAGAGACATCCCCAGAGTCGGTGGCATGGTGCAGCCAAAGCTTTACGGTTGTATGCATACATTTTGTCCTTTGCGCATATGGCAAAGCTTCCTACGTTTTAGTCCGTGTGCTTTTCACAAACGATTATAGTATGCGCATCGACTTGAAATAATTCATCTTGCTTTCTTTCCTTCAAAAATAAAGTTATCGGGTTTTACGTGCCAGAACCACTTTCTGATTATGAGGCACGCCGTAGTGGAGGACTACGGAAATTTCGACCACCTGGGATTCTTTAACGTGAACCTAAATCTACATACTCAACAATAGCTGTGGGCAACAATGTGGGCTACTCAACAATAGACCACATTCACACTATCAATCAGGTGATAGAGAAATGTGCGGAATATAACCAACCCCTATATATGGCTTTCATTGATTACGAGAAAGCGTTCGATTCAGTCGAAACTTCAGCAGTCATGGAGGCATTGCGGAATCAGGGTGTAGACGAGCTGTATGTAAAAATACTGAAAGATATCTATAGCGGCTCCACAGCCACCGTAGTCCTCCATAAGAAAGCAACAAAATCCCAATAAAGAAAGGCGTCAGACAGGGAGATACGATCTCTCCAATGCTATTCACAGCGTGTTTACAGGAGGTATTCAGAGACCTGGATTGGGAAGAATTGGGGATGAGAGTTAATGGGGAATACCTTAGTAACTTGCGATTCGCTGATGATATTGCGTTGCTTAGTAACTCAGGGGACCAACTGCAATGCATGCTCACTGACCTGGAGAGGCAAAGCAGAAGAGTGGGTCTAAAAATTAATCTGCAGAAAACTAAAGTAATGTTTAACAATCTCGGAAGAGAACAGCTGTTTACGATAGGTAGCGAGGCACTGGAAGTGGTAAGGGAATACATTGACTTAGGACAGGTAGTGACTGCGGATCCAGATCATGAGGGTGAAATAATCAGAAGAATAAGAATGGGCTGGGGTGCGTTTGGCAGGCATTCTCTGATCATGAACAGCAGGTTGCCATCATCCCTCAAGAGAAAAGTATATAACAGCTGTGTCTTACCAGTACTCCCGTACGGGGCGGAAACCTGGAGGCTTGCGAAAAGGATTCTACTTAAATTGAGGACAACGCAAAGAGTTAGGAAAAGAAGAATGACAGGTGTCACGTTAAGGGATAGGAGCAGATTGGGGGAGGGAACAAACACCAGTTAATGATATCTTATTTAAAATCAAGAAAAAGAAATGGCCATGGGCAGGACATGTAATGAGGAGGGAAGATAACCGATGGTAATTAAGGGTTACGGACTGGATTCCAAGGGAAGGGAAGCGTAGCAGGGGGCGGCAGAAAGTTAGGTGGGCGGATGAGATTAAGAACTTTGCAGGGACAACGTGGCCACAATTAGTACATGACCGGGGTAGTTGGAGAAGTATGGGAGAGGCCTTTGCCCTGCAGCGGGAGTAACCAGGCTGATGATGATGATGATGATGATGAAATCTAAATACACCGGTGTTTTCGCATTTCGCACCCATCTAAATGCGGCCGCCATGGCCGGGATTCGTTCCCGCGATGTATTCGTTTCATTTGTTTATTATTATTATTATTATTATTATTATTATTATTATTATTATTATTATTATTATTATTATTATTATTATTATTATTATTATTATTATTATTATGGGAGGAGTGCTTAAAGTCTTCTTCTTGTGCGCCGCAGGTCACCCTGGTATTGCGCTATCTCCGTGATGCGCCCGCGCTAACCCTTTTTTATTGTTGACGCATGGACACAAGCAATACAGGGAACGCTTGTCGGGTACAGCTTCGCTATAACGCATTTCAGCCAAGGGACTATTCCTACACGGAAACCCTCTGACGTCTTTACGCGCTTGCGACTGAATGAGCGTCTGTCAGGGAAGCGCAGTGGACCGATTTCCGCCCCGTGCAATGCACGATGTTTTTCTCCACCGTGTTCTCCCGAGCAAGACATCGATCACGCGTTCGGCATAATATCCGCTCCTCGTCCATGCACCGTGTTAACGCCATTTCCAAGTCCTTGCAGTCGACGCAACACGACGCTAGGAATTCACCCTTCGGCTCTACCTCGATTGCACTCGTTCAAGGAACTTTACCATCACGGCAGTTGTTCGCTTCATACTCGAACCCCAAGCACGATGGCTTCCCGCGATAATCACGTGCAGCATTGTTGAGCGAACCAACAATTTATGGCGTGTAAAGGTTATCCGGCCGTTTTCGAAAAGCAGGAACTACTGGAAATAACTAGCATGAACATGAAACATGAACATCACGCTCGATGATCCCGGGCAATCGCTGTACCGGCCTGAGCAAGCGCTGCACCGGCAACGAGCGAAGGAACCTTCGTGCTGTCTATAGCTTCAACACAACCTGAGCGGCGAGAACACAGTACGCACAAAGGTATGAGACATATCTTGCAGATCGCTAGCAAGATGTGGCACTCGCGACTGCGAATGGCCGCCTAAAGTACGCAGTAGCTGGCAGAGTAAAAGCTCAACTCCCCCCTCCCTCCCGCGCTGCCTCCCCGCTTTCCTCCCTCTCGCGCGCCACATCGAGCCGCGATAGTAAATTCCCCTAGCGCACTTTTGCGAATTATGCAATTGCTGCCGTAGCGCCAACGCCGCCTCCCCTCCATCCCTCCTTCCCATTTCTCCATGGTCTGTCGCGCGACGGAACACGGCGCGCTTACTCTCCGCTTTCAGTTGTCGCGGGCGCCAGATGGAACCGCGACCGCCGGCTCCCCTCACGTGTTTTGTCTCGCACATACAGCGTACGGCGCGTGGCGACGGTGGTATCGGATTTGCATGTTATACGGAACATCACGGCTACGGTGACGCCGACGGCAATAATGCGGCTGGAGAGTCCATATAATTGAGTAAATAAAGTAGCAGATAGTTCTGTATGCATAAATAAGCGGTGAAGTGTAGTCGCAACAACTAGCTACCTTACCTGAATTTTCCAGGAATACAGTCATTTTGACAATCATTGCAAGAATAACACAAAGATTAATGGCACCGCTGCAGCGCGCGCAGAACAAGCTTAGCGCAAGTCGAGCGCAAACAAAAAGGACCCAGATATACCGGAGCAGAAACGGCGTTTTGCGTTCCTTTCACGTATAGTAAGAATGTTGAGTGCATTTCGTGCAAATCTGTGGCATTGGAGGGCAATATATTATCAGTTCATGGCGTTGAGCGTGTTTCGTTGCCGAAGAATTCTCCCAAATCGCTCACAGCGAAGAGCCCTTGTGTTCATTTCAATGCGCGCAGCCGACCGCCTATACAAATTAACGCGGCGATGCTGCTGCCACCTACAGTCCGATTTCGCCGACGATAGCACTAGCACCGGAAGTTCCCTTTCTCACGAGACGCACTTTCTTAGAGATGCAACAAATCTTGGGGTTCTAATCGAATGAAAAGCTGCTTCAGTGGCTTCATTTGAAAATTTGTGAGAGTACGCGCAATTGTTTGGCGCACTTGGTTTATGTTCGAAGCGCAAGTCACCGCGAGAAGAGTCGGCGAAGGTTTCGGCTTCGAAGCAGTATGCCTACGGAGAATGCCGTCCGGACAGTCATCCAAGGGCGCATAAAGCAGCGGGCATGGCCTCGAAGATATGTTAGTCATTGTTAATCTCTGGACCATGAAGTCGACTGCAGTACTTCAGAGTCCTGAACACCGCGACGATCCGCACAACTTCGCAGCTGCATCCCGATAGCATGGCGGTTTCAGCTTAATATCTTGTGTCAGTGATGAGTAATGTGCCAACTCACCAGGCTCAGCACTGAAAAAAATGTGACAGCATCAGATGGCAGCCCACATGGTACAAGTGCCGGCACTGCGAGGGCAGGCGTTGGTTCGCTCGCGTTAGCGCTGCGTGCCATCAACGAGGCTGTGGCCGTCGAAGCAGGCCTCACTGTAGCTGGGAACCGCGACCGGCTAGCTAAGTGGAACGCGACGAAGGGGGTAGACAAGGATATCACATTGCGGGCTTCGCTATTCGCGTGCCGGTAGAGCGTTCAGTGAGAGATTGCTTTTAGAAACTGTTTAGTTGATGGCCGTGCTTGTTGGTTTGTGCAGAAAGAGCACACTCTAGCATTCCGATAAAAAACGTGCGAATCAAACTCGCTGACCACCCTCTATGAAGCGACCTCGCCCAATAAGCATAGTGAGGAGAGCTGTGGCTGCACCTGCGCCACCATCGAGTGTATCACAATAAACGGTTCCCGCAGGAGTGTTTTCCTATTCGATACCACGTAGACATAAGGAGGCGCCCAATTCTGCTTTCTTTCTTGTTCTTTAAAGCAACTTTTCTTTCCTTTTTCTTTTTGCGGGGGTTGCAGTGGCACTTGTGTAGAAATGTATGGCTGCGCCAGAAACTGCTGCACGTAGGAAAAAACAAACAACACGCGTGCCTGAAATACCGAAATTGCCGAGATAGCAGTGAGTAATACGTAATATCCTTGGAGAAGCTCAGAGAGACCTCGCCTCTGTGTGGTAAAAAAGTAAACGTTATTGCAGAAGGCATTTCCCTCGGTGAATGCCCCCGTCAATGCGTTTAGCACTGAAGCGGCACACCGTATTGATTCCGCAGAGGCGTGTCACTCATTACGCATGCGTGCAGCCGGGCTCCTTCGCTCTGCCCTCTGCACAGGCTGTGCCACCTAGTGGCGCCACCGTCCACTCGTGGTGCGTTTGTGAAGGTCTGTTCGGGCGAGTGTGTGTGAATGCGTTCTATTACGCTCAGCACTGTGTAGCGAAGTGGCGCAGCCGTTAGATATCAGACGCATCAGCTCACCAGGGAGACGGAAGATGAATGGGGATGAGCTCTGGCAGGGGCAAGTCCAAATCCGCAAGTACGACGACGAGAGTATGATTAGAACAACTAGGTTTATTCACTTGGCATCTACCGTAAGTTTACACTGTGCAAAAATATCTACAAACAGAACGATGTCATACCCGTCGTCATCGGCCTGCCTGATCGGCCTGGTCTTCCGTGGTGAAGTTGTGCCGTCCGCTGCTGTCTACTTGCTCACCCCTGAAAACTACCCCAAAACTATCCTTTAAATAAGTTTACACAGCATCCAAGAGACACTTTTCTCCACCAATGGGTTACTTCGTTACTCCGACCAATCAGGCAAGCCGACATCATCCAATAAGCGGCAGAGTTGAAGGGGTCAAGAATTGTAGCGTCAACACTCCGTACACAAAAGCAACTAATCAGCTTTTGACAGCCGAGCGTGGGAAGGCGACGCGACATGAGCACGTATGACATCATGCGCGGCGGTGGTGGCGGCCGCGCGGCAACACTGTCCGCGGCGCCGTCGAGGTCATTTGTGTACAAAGGTTTGCGCCGCGTCAAGGAGCCCCCAAAATTCCCGGAAAGACAGCAAAGAGGCCCGCGGTACACTCTC
Organism: Dermacentor variabilis; assembly: GCF_050947875.1. NCBI lineage: Eukaryota > Metazoa > Arthropoda > Arachnida > Ixodida > Ixodidae > Dermacentor > Dermacentor variabilis. The sequence goes on along the minus strand of NC_134576.1, from coordinate 13,592,794 downwards.
TTCGCGACAACTGTATAAATTTTAAATGATTAATTCTCTTTAAAGAACGGCACACGCCTCATGGCACTTACCAAGGCTTCCATATTGGCGTCAAGAGAGGTTCCGTGAAGAGCGGAACGTTACTAGGGAACAAAGTTCACCCGACGGCTGGTTGAAACCGGATTTCTTCAATGCAAGAGAAGACCATGTACTACCCAAGTTAGCGAGAGAATACTAAGAGAGTCAGACATGCAGGCAGAAAGGTAGCCACGGCAAAACGCTTGCACTATCCTAAGAATGGTAAAAAAAAACCATTCGCAACTGCTATTACAGGAAGCGGAACACGCGGATCCTCTCGAGCGAATCTAGCTGCGCAGGGCTCCATGAAGAATTATCAGGCATGAGATATCATTAGCCTGATTCATGTTATGGGAACGGGTGAGGCTGCTACAGTTCCACGTGCTCTTTGACATACGTTTTCCAGATAAGAGAGAGCATGGCGTGGGATTTATTTTTATTGCATAAAGACATGGCGCGTAACATTGCATCAATCCTACAGCATGAATGAGTTGGTAGGGGTCGTCATAGTAAAAGAAAACTGGATGTATTGATAAAAGGTAGTACAAGCGTGCGCTCCCATGCCCACACATCATGACGAAGAAATACATGTTTTATGAGGACGTTCAATTATCAGAGAACAATGTGCAGACTCAGTATACTGTAGTCATAGACAACTTCAATGCTAAAGTACGGAAGACGCAAGCTCGGGCACAAATTTGGCGACTACGGCAACGACTCTAGTTGTATGGAGGATATGCTGGTAGCATTCAGGGAAAGAAATACCGTGCGAATAATTCGAACTGTCTTTTGGAAACTCAATCACGAGAAGTGGAGCTGGAAATGTCCAAACGGGGAAACAAGAAATACAATGGACTTGATGCTCTGTGCAGGCCCCAGCGTAGTGGAGTATGTAAATTATTGGGTATGGTAAAAGACTGTGTTCACAGGATCGTTACGTCTAGAATTATCTCAATGCTAAGGGGGAAAAAAGAAGCACTGCGGCAGATTACATATTACCACTACTGTCCATTATTAATCGTGAACATTCAATCAATATAGCCACACAAAGTATTGCTACCGCCGGAACGATTTATGAATCAGGCGTGTGCCGAGTCCTTTCTCGGTGCCATGTGGCGCCGCGAAGCGTGCACGCGACTTTCGAGATGCGGCGCTGCCTGCGAACGCGTCTTTGTGAACACGCGGCGACGTGCCGACAAATGCACGCCTGGCCTCGGAGACGAGAAGCGCCGGTGGGTGCGAACGCCGAGGGTTGTTCCCTTGCTTTCCGTAGACGCAGTGGCACATGTAAAAGGGGATGCCAATAAATAGCCATCTTTATCGTGTTCTCAGAGAAAGAGGAGTCCCGCTGCCGTACACGCCTCAGCTCGTTTGCACAGAAGCAATTCGTTATGCAGGGTGTCCCGAGTAACTTGAGCCAAGCACTAAAACGTGCAAATGACCCGTAGCTGGACAGAACCGAGGTAATTCTGTTTGCCATCGCTTGGAGATATCAGTCTTCATTTTGCGTAATTGGATAATTATTCTTCCTTAGTCAACGTATCATATATTAAATTTGGATGAATAGTGTCAATACGAAAATTGTAGAGCAACTTGAAAGAACTCCCTATACAGCTTTCTGTTGCTCGATATGTGCTACACAAAAGTGTTTTTCCGAGCATGAAAAGAGTCCACAAATGCGCGAAAAATCGCGGCGCGACTGGCCGTTCGAGGCACTCTCCGTGCATTCACGGGTTTCTTTCACGCTCGCCACACTTTTATGTAGCACGTATCGAGCAACAGAAAGCTGTATCGGGAGTTTTTTCATGTTGCTGCACAGTTTTCTCAATGACGCTTTTCTGCGAAATATAATATTTCAAAGGTGATTAATTAAGGTAAATTATCTGGCCAGGCGGAATTAAATATAAGCGGAGTAGCTGCAAGAGACGGACAACAGTAGTACCTTGATTCTGACCAGCTACGTGGCATTTGCATATCTTTAATGTTTCGCTCAAGCTGCTTGGGACACCTTGTATTGATTCAATGCTAGATGCATCACCGTCGGCGCTCACTGCGAGGTGGGTTCTACCAGTGTTTTTCCACTTTGTTTCCACTCGCTGTCTTCTTATTTATAAATGTATGTTAATTCACAGCACAAATTACTTAGCTGATACAGATCGCAGGAGGCAATAAGTACTACAAGCATTTTACGCAATGTACGCAGGTCAATGCTTTCCGGAAATCGAAGAATATATTCATGGAGGCCAATAATATGTTAAGTGCTTCTAATAAGCTTAGACCTATATTTCCAGTTCTATTCAAACAGGTTATTTAAAAAGTAAGTATCAACAGCCGTAATGAACTTTTCTAAAGAAGATTTCGAGAATGACTGGGTAATGCTTTTTTATGTTTTCGATAGCACGGAAAGAAAAGAAGTGTTCCCACAGTTTTATCAGCGATAAATTTGGAAATGTGCCTCGAGTATCTGAAGAAACATCTCACCTTAGCGTTTTCATGAAAAACAAGATTTTGGTTAACGTAAAGCTACACATTTCATGCTGCATGGATTACGGGCATGGCTAGAGTTTCCCGAGACATCAGTTGCATAATCTACATTGGTAAAGCTAAATGAATGCAAGAGCGATCAGTGTACCAGTTACTTTGCATAGCGAAAAGGAGTCATGATTTCACAAAGTGGCGTTCTGTGAATTGCTAAACTGAGTCACGGTTTTATAGGATCCTCCCGAACACCCCAATTTCGAGCCCACTTAGAGTTTGCATTGAAAGGCCCTTACGCATATTGCGCAGATGTTGAGTTCTGGTTCCAGATATGAAGCCTATATCATTATATTCGTGACTCATATATTACACGTTCTATTTTTAAATATATCATGTATTTTTTATTATTTATGACAGGCGTGCTGGTTCCTGCCGAGCAACGGACACATCCGCAGGCATGTGCGGGCCCATTCTTCAAACGCAATCTTTCGGACAAATGGTTCCCGGCGTATAAGACGACTTCTTATGTTGGCATTACTTACTAAATATCGCTTGACAATATTTAGCGGCTTCCATTTCTCGCCTAATATCCGCCCCTTAAATACTTCTAATCTGAAGAAAACTAAAGTAATGTTTAGCAGTCTCGGAAGTGAGCAGCAGTTTACGATAGGTATCCAGGCACTAGAAGTGGCAAGCGAATACATCTACTGAGGATAGAGTGACCGCGGATCCGGATCATGAGACTGAAGTAATCGGAAGAATAAGAATGGGCTGGGGTTCGTTTGGCAGACATTCTCAGATCACGAACAGCAGGTTGCCACTATACCTCAAGAGAAAAGTGTATAAAAGCTGCGTCTTACCAGTACGCACCTGCGGGGAAGAATCCTCCAGGCTTAAGCCTGGTTATACTTAAAGGTTACACTTAAATTGAGGACGCTGCAACGAGCCATGGAAAGAAGAATGATGGGTGTAACGTTAAGGCATAAGGAGAGTGCATAAGGCATAAGAAGATGGGTGTGGGAACAAACGCGAGTTAATGACATCTTAGTTGAAATCAAGGAAAAGAAATGGGCATGGGCAGGACATGTAATGAGGAGGGAACATAACCGATGGTCATTAAGGGTTACTGACTGGATTCCAAGGGAAGGGAAGCGTAGCAGGGGGCGGCAGAAAGTTAGGTAGGCGGATGAGAAATTTTCAGGGTCAACATGTCCACCATTAGGACATGACCGGGGTAGTTGGAGAAGTATGGGAGAGACCCTGCAGTGGGCGTAGCGAGGCTGACGATGATGATGAAACACTTCTCGCGTCCCTTCTCTCTCCCCCATTCATCTAACAGAAAGGAAGGAAGAAGCCAAGGAAACACACCTGGGCCTAGCTTCTGATGAAATCGCGGGAAAGGCGGCAATTCCGCGCCACGGAGTTCGATCGCGCAGCTAATGACTCGTGCAACCTTCTTTTACTTTGTTGATGTTTTCAGTTAGAGAAGATGCTCTGCTACTTTGCCGCCGCGTTATTGTTAGCTGCATGGTACTTAAGTGCAGGCCCGGTGAACGCGGTCAGCCCATAACTCCCGGAGGCGGCTTTAGACGATGCCGTGCAAGAGATAACAAGCGTCCCGGAAAGTTCTCAGCCTGCTCCGCTGTTCACCTTGAAGATATGAACACAAGGCCTAGACTTGGCCATGCAATCGCCGCCAAAGAAGACGAAGAAAAACAATTGTACAAGTTAATTTGCAGACATGTCTCCTAGGGTGAAGGCAACACTGCCCTTGAAAAGCCGCCAACCAGAGAGCTGTCCAAGTGTACGCTACACTGCCGGTTCACGTGAGCGGAAGAGTGAGACCTTTTCGGGCCTCTGACGTTTTTAGAACACTTAGTACGAAGTGAACTCGAATATGCCACTTTTATTTGGGACCCCAGCATGGATGTATTATTTCCCTCGCTCGAGTGAGTCCAAAATAAATCTGTCTACTTTATTCTCCGAAGCTTCAGTTGTACTGCCAGCATCACTTTTATGAATGAGTTTACAGCTTGCGTTACTCGCTGTTGCTGTAAATTTTGTCTGTTTCACAAAATATGCTACAGTCGCACCCGAGACCTTATTCGTCCTCCATCATACATTTTACGTCGTTTCTACTGTGCACAAAAGGTTGGAATAATGTCGCGCTTAACGCAAACATGTTGTCCATCATCTATATACACCGCATCTGACAGGACTACAACCACCTTCCGGGATCAATCACGTCGGCTATTAATTATTCCTAGTTTTGCAAGGCACAAATGTATTATTGCGTTACTAACGTAGTATGTATTCATGTTGTTTTCAGTTAATTTGTTCATCGTGTGTTCTTAAGTATGTTCCAATCCTCTCTGTAACGCCTCTTGCGCTGAGGCTAATACAAATAAATAAGGGAGCGATAGCAAATCTGTGCACGGAATCGGCTCGCATTAAGTTGTGTTACCGTGCAATGCCGGCCTCTATACTAATGAAATTACTAAATCAGTTACTCTACACGATTCCCATGCCGAATACGGCGGTCCGGGGACATACATCTTCAACCAGGAAAAACGGTCCGATGCGTCGAGATCTGATAGTGCAGGTCTGCACGCCGAGTCCCACAACAAGGCGCGGGCGGCGTAGGCATTCCCCCGTCGTGCACTCCGCCTGTTGCAAGGGCCCTGTTTAGGCGAGGAAGGAAAAGATTCGAGAAGGAATACGCCAGCTTATCTGCAGAAAACGCAGAACGGTGTCGTGCACACCAAGCTCCGTTCACCTGTGGCGAAGCCTGTAGGCCGAACAGGACGATGTAGAGATGACCAGACCCGGCATCCACGAATACCTTTTGAGAATAATAGCGGACCGCGACCTCTTGCGCATGCATGTGTGACCCACGAGATAGAATATGAGCGCGTCTGCGTGACAACTGCTCCGTGGTACACATCACCCTACGAAATACGACGTCGCTTGCAGCAGAACTGAAAGCTGGGCGACTTGCCAGTTGCTCACACTTGGGGTCACCCACAAAACGCACGGACACACTTAGGACGAGACGACACATGCACAAACGGGTGTTTTAACTAGCTGGTGCCTGTTTGCAGTGTTCATAATAAACCTTGTTTGTCATGATGCTTGTTTGTCATAATCATCTACCAAGCGGCGCTTGTATGTTTTGTATAAGTAATGTTCCTTCAATAAAAACAACAGTGAGCAGTTTGCGCTCGCATCTCTCTTTGATTCATGTGTTTGGTGCGCAATCCAAAGCCGGATGTTTTTTTTGTGACAGCAGTAGTTCTTTCTACCGAGATTATTTTTTTGGATGGCCAATACTGACCACAAAGTTGATAATGTACTACTTTTAGGTAGGGGCCCACCTGTCTAAAGCGAGAGTTCATCCCTTCAGCTTTCCTGTACCTTCGTGTGAACGCTAGGGATGTTACTTTAACGGCGCATTGCTTCCAATATGTGCTTCCACGATGCCTGCGCGTGCTTTTGACACAAAGGTGACTTTTCTTGAGATCTCTCGCACAATTATTCTTCGTGGTAACTACATAGCTTAACATAGCTATTTGCAAGACATAACGTGCATATCTAGCCAGCGTAAACCTATAGCCATCTGTATTACATCTGAAGATGTGCAGATTGACGGCCTTTTCTTCAATGGAAGTACGCAACAAAACAAACGCTATTCAAGCATCCTCACTGCAACAGACATACACATAAAAGCTCTTTATTCGTTTATAACCAAACTTACTTATTTGTTTACTTAGGTATCTTCAGATACTTTAATCCCAAGAATTGATATTTAGCATGGTGGAATAATGCAATGACGAGCACTAAATACAAATTGGCAGGAGAAAAATAAACATAGCTGGCAGGATGTGCACAGGCAAAGCAGGATCAAATAATCACGCCAGAAATGGAAGTGCGATTAGCAGATGTATAAATATAACATACCATACAAGGGCTACACCATAGTTGTATAAAATGTAACGCAAGCAAACAAGCCATACCGATTAGAAATAAAGTGACCTTGTTCCAGTTCCTACTGGTCCTTGAAATTCTTATTGCAGTTGCACCTTCGACAGGGTGTTACAGCTAAGTGGTGGCATTATGTAGTGACAAAATATGAAGAACTTAATAATAAATTACCAATAAGTACCTTATAAAATCCTTTATGAATTATTTCGTAAAAAATATATGAATAGAGACTCAGTTTCTTTTACTTAGAGACGTCAAAATTGCTCTTAATAGAAGAGCGGTGATAGATATTCGCCCAAAATTAAGATAGATGAAACGAGCTTCCTTTCTTGCAGGCGTTTTTCTTGTTGCATAGTTATCGTTGGTCTACGGGAGCTAAGTCCAAAGGATGACTGCATGAACTGTGAACTTATAGGCAAGCAAGCGAACACAGGAGTGAAAGGCCTGGGTGCTTTTTTGAGGGAAAAAATCGTTTTGTTTTTTCGCTGCGCGCGGCGTTGATACGATCTCGACCAGGCGAGGTGGGTCTTCACCAAGAGTATTAGGGGACGGCGATAAAGGCGGGCGTCGTGATGATTAAAAAATAGAAAAAAATGTATTCACTTCATTGGTACATAGCCGTGACTATCCGAGCCTCAAGCTGCTCTGCCTAGCACGGGGGCCAGGACGGCCTTAAATAACCGCTCGTGGTCTTGTGGTAGTTTATGTGTGCTTGGGAAACTTCTGCAACTCGTGCAACTGTCATTGCCTTTATCAGGTCGTGAAGTCAACGACCCCTTCCCCTTCTTGTCTTCTCCTTTGGGTCCTCGCCTTTGTGTCTGCTCAGGGCATAGAGGGGTGACACTTTTTAGGGGAAAAGGGCACTTATCTCTACATGGGCAAGCACGCTGGAACGTTTCCCACAATTTTCACACTTCCAAATGTTCCACACTTTCCAACGAAGGTTGTCAGTGATCCTGAGCCTCGGATACTTGAACGCGGTATTTTGCAGACAGAATTATTTTTTAATAGAACTGGAAATTTTATGTGCACTTCTCATGAACAAATTTTTTTCAAGGTTAATAGGCATTTGCCGAGCGTCAAACAGATCGATTATTATTGAAAAGCGTTGTGAAGAAAACCTTGGTCATCTCAGTTTCTCACTTCGGAATAAATAACCCAATCGTCTGCATTTATCCAGATGTAAGACTCCGTTTGTTGTTAGTCACGACCGTATGAACCTAACAGATAATGAAGGCATGAGAAGCCTAAACAGAATTATAGTTTTCATTGAAGTGCACTAATGATGATCTTAGCGCGAATGAACATGGAGGGCAGTATACACACCGCTGCTAGGAGCCGAACTCACAACCTCCCGTTACGCATGCATCGGGCAGCTAATCGTGCTGCGGCGGTGGCTGTTCCCATGTCCGCATTATCGGGTATTTATGGTATATCCAGAATGTCCGGCACTAGCCAATAGCTAGCGCTGCTCGTAGCCGTGGCAGCGAAACTTTATTGTGATGACGTGCACAATGTCATTGATAAACGTCATAAGTGAATTTGCATTTTCTGCCGTTTTACAGTGAATGGCTTTCTCTGGTTTTTTCGCCCATTCGTTGCCGAATGCCAACTAGACTAACGTGCTGTCTCGCGAGATGGCTTCCAAAGGTGCTGTGCTCAATGGTCACAATATGTCGCGTTTTCTCGCATCTGAATGTTTTCTTTACTTTGTGTTCGCGCTTTAGAAATGTGCCCTTCTTTGACGGGTATAATACATTTCAATGTCACATACTAGCAAATACATGTGTGACTATGCTTTTACTTGCGTGACTAAATGATTTTGCTGTTTCCATGGTGCTCAGCGACCGAAGCTTCAGCAGTTACCTTGGTTCGCTCAGAAATCAATTAGTAGTAGTGTTTGAACAATTTGCGTCCTTAAAAACAGCGCGACTTAATTCTCGTACAAAAGAAATTTACTATGCTGCTTTTGTAATGAATCTTAGGTTTCGGGAACGAGCACTAATCATCTGAATCTTTATGTGACAGTTTTGACTGAATCGAAAGCGTTTTTACTGATTCGATACACAGCGTGAACAAAAGAAAGGCCAGCTTTATCAATATAAAAAGCAATGTGTGCTTTCCCACTTCCTGTGCTACTGCAGTGCCCCATATACCGTGTGTCTCATCGAATATTTTCCTTTTCTTTTTGTTGGCTGTGGTCTATGGCGCAATTCTAGTTAATGGGCTGGTCTACTCGGAGAGGCGGACATTACACAAAACTATTGAAACTCATATTCGAGCAATTAACAAACAATCGTTGACTAGGTTTTTAACTATTTACTTTATGGCACGTACTATAGCAGTTTCCCATTTCTAGCTCTCAGCCCTGACAGCGCCATAGCTTCGCCGACGAGGTCTGACAATATCTACAGAAAAATGTGCACTAGAGGAAGCCACGCAAAATGGATGTCTTTTTACACCGTGTGCACCGCGGGCCGGTCAGTTGCGTGTAAGAAAACTCACAGGTTCTGAGGCGTTATTGTGTATCGTGACCTCAGCTGGAGTGCCCATGTCTCTTACATAAAGCAAAAACCAATTTGTGTCGACAATATGTTTAAATTCATAGCTGAGAAATTATGGGGACCATCCGAGCGCTTCACGTTAAAGCTATACACGGCACATTTTGTGACATTTCTTCGATACAGCCTTTCAGTCTTGTACAACACATGCAAAACTAATGTGGTTGCACTAAAGAGCGTCCGAACCCAAGCACTTCGGACATGCTTTGGCCTCCCGAGTTGTTCTTCGACAGTTGCAAAGATTGTAATTGCACAGGAACATCCGATCACCACTCATATCGACACTAAGAGGGCACATTCGACATATTTTACGGCTACCATCTCACGACTTAGCCGGTTTGCTAGTGCTAAGGCCACAGGGTATATTCTGTGGTATTGTGACGAGACACCATGAATCAGTACCATCTCAGTACTCAGACTCAGTACTCAGTACCTAATCCTCCAAAACGCCTAACATGGGCATTGCAGTTTTTCCGGCAAATTCACGCGTGCCTTTCAGTTCCTGGGATTGCTAAGAGCGGAGACTTGTCACCGCTAGCGTGAAGCAGTCGTATTTTCTTCTACTCGAGTCTTACGTTGACCGCATACACATTTACCCGGACGGCTCCACCAATTCTGACAGCTCTACCTGAGCAGTGGCTGCTCCATCGGACACCCTTCCTTCGTAATTTAAATACTATCACAGCAGGCTTCGAAAGCAGCAGAACTTTCGGTTCTTCAATGTGCACTCAATCCCGTGCTGTAGCATCTGCCAAATTGTTGGGCCTTTTTCTGCGATTCGAAAGCAGCCCAACAAACGCTGAGTTTTGCATTACGTCATGGGTTACACGAGCACCCAGTGTAAGAAATTAGCCATGTTCATCAACACGCGCTCGAGAAAGCACACGACATTGTACTGCAATGGTTGCCGTGTCACTGCGGAATTGTCGGCAACGACAGCGCAGATGACGATCCTCGTTCGGCTCATCAAAAACATCAGCGGATGCCTATGCTTTTCTCAAGAACGGATGCTGTGCGGCTACTTTAGTCACATGCTCGCCACACCACACTTATACGATGGAATTCACCGGGTTTCACCAACTCGTTCTTGCACTCTCTCGGCCCAGCCTGCGACTTCGCCTGCCACCTGAACTCTCCCGTCGCGCAACAACCTGACTGTGCCGCGTGTGGTTAGGCGTTGCATTTACAAAGTTCTATTTATTTCTCATAGAAATGACCAACAGCGTGGTCGGGGAATTAGTGCAGGTGCCACGACACTCTAGAGCACCTTCTGTGCCATGACTATCAGTTGACGCTCAACAACGACGTACTGTAGAAGCGAAACTCAGATTATTAGATAATGGAGTGCTCTCGCAGGAAAAGATCCTGGAACCAAGGCCCATGCATTCTTGCATGCCAAAGGGCAGAAACGGCATTCTGCACTTCTTGAATGCTGCTGGACTGTGCGATCGCTTGTGACTATGGACATTCCTCTGCGAATGACCCTCTGAATGTCTGAGTCTTTATTTCACTTCTTTCTCATTCTTATCTATTCTGCCGCTTTCTCCTTTCCCAAATGTAGGGTAGCCAACCGGGCACGTCCTTACTTATCCTCCTACCTGTCCCTTTTCGTCTCTCTCTCTCTCTCTCTAGTCGGAGAGTTGGCAAGGCAGATCCATTTCAAACGAATTCTCAGGATGACAGCAGTTTCGATATAGTAATTCCCGAACATTAGCGTCCAAGTTATTTTCTGTGCTTCAATGCATAAAACGACGTTTTCTTAAAAAAGTAAGAGGAAAGAGAGCGCATTTTTACCGGAAGTTTGACGGCGTGTATCTGGTATATGGTGTCATCCACACAGCTTTCTTCAAGTGGATATGCCTTCCAATCTAACCCGCTAGAATTTGCAAACTGCAATGTGTTTCATAATGCAATCAATTGAAAACTTTACTGCATTTTTGTTAATGAATCGATAATGTATTTAAATTCTTTGTGAAAGTAATATCCGCCTCTGCGAGTACAACCGTGCATGGACTAGAATTGTGCTATCTGCCATAGGCAATCTATGAAAAAATGCATGAGAGCGTTCAATCAAACACCCTGCGTCTCATTGCGCTTGTTCCTTTTCTGCCCTGCCGGCGGCCACCACAAGCAGATGTGATGTCATTAGTTTCGGTTTCCAGACAATGTGTCTGGCAGGAAAATGTCTACTCAATTGAACATGCTCCCAGTTATAGAGGCTCTACTGCCTCCAGAAGAAATTATGTCTCAATATCGCGCAATTAAAGTATCTATCTAGTTTGGCGTTGCGAGCCATTTTTGTGTGCATGGAAAAGCGTGCGGGTGCGTAAGCTTTGTAGACAAGAGAACTGTATGTTTAACACGGTGAAGCAAATTCATACTGTGCAAGATTCATGACTAATATATAGAGCGCACTCAGTGTGTACGGTTGTAGAATAAACATCAGTTAAATATTGGTTTCAGACCGGCTGTTCATGCGCAGATAAGGTACATAAACATCCAAGAAAGTACGCCCCGTGCGTCTCTATCTCCATTTCATACAAACATCATCATCATCATCATCACCACCACCACCTTCATCATCATCAGCCTGGTTACGCCCACTGCAGGGCAAAGGCCTCTCCCATACTTCTCAAACAACCCCGGTCATATACCAATTGGTCATGTACTAATGTAAATTGGCGCTCAAAACCATATTCAAATGTTGCTTTTACTGAGAAAATATACCCGTCTATAGTGCTTCTGAAATGAAGGACTCCTCGTCACAGCATATGCAGTATGATGCTCGAATCTATAAATGCGTATTTCTTGCCAACAGCAGCTTTTGCAATGTTGTTTTTCGGGAACCGATGTGACGTGAGTCGCTATGTCTGCTCATCACGCTTCAAAAGCCTACAGAAAAAAACAAAGCACGTGGGCTTCCGTCTGGCTGTCATTTCGCCTTGGAAGAACTACATTGAACAAGGTATCGAAAGATAATAACTAAGAAGAAGAATAATCGTAGCGATAATATAAGTCCACCTGGGCAGCCTGCGATCATCGCTCATACTAGACAAAGGCTTCGCTTTACGCCACGAGCGATTGCAAATTTTTTTCTCTGTTCTTTATTTCTCAGTGCGAACGCGAGTTACTCTGTGCAGGATGTAGGTGGAGAATATTGTGACTCAGCGCGGAGGCGGCGGCAGACAGGCGTGCGAACAGGCCACCGCCACGAGTCGCGCGTTCTCTAGACAAGCGGCCGCGCGGCCATATCCTCGTTCCTCATTCGGGCCAATCAGGGCGCCGGGAAGCGGATGTGCTGCACCGCTGGCCCAAATGCCGCCCGGCAGTCTCGGATCGGAGCAAATTGTTCCGAAGCTTGCGGGAACTTTGAGAATGGCCACGACAGGGAAACGCTCTCACCACGTCGCGGTTAGACCACCCGTTTCACAGCGGGAAGCTCTGCAACACAGCATCGGCATCGTGAGGCGGAATAAGGGTCAGCGCATCTATCAGAGCCGCGTACACGGTTTACTGTGCGGCCATCGAGAAGGCGGCCGTACGAGACGTAGTAAAAGAGAAAGATGAGGAGCACCAGCCAGAATGAGCATCATTACCCTATCGTAAGCTTGTATTATGTCCATGTAGGAGGAAAGCCTCCACATGTGATGCGACTTCTCACGCTGTCTTAACTCAATGAGCTGCCTCCCACGACTCAAAAACTCTTTATTCCGCACTCCTGTTTTTTTGTTTCTTTTAATGTATTCGAATTCGTATCTCTTGCATGAACATCCATTCTGCATATAGAGCTAAAACTTGGGCTAGTTGATTCTGTATTAAGTGCGTTATAGGAATTTCCAGCGAAAAACACACTAAGAAAGGAAGCAAGGGGACAAAAAGACGCTGATGTTTCTCCCCACTTGCTTACTTTCTTGGTGTTCTTCTTCAGTCGAAATTCTTATGAAGCACATAACACCAATTCTGCTCCTCTGATAGACCTCTCTGCTCTTCGCATTAGGTGACCTGTACATTTCTACCGCTTTGCGCTCCTCTATTACTTGTGCACCGTTTCTTTGTCTCTTAAGGTTACATCTAGGATGTTTTGCTTCACTGGAGGTTGCAAGGCAAATGCCTTTCTCAAGAACTTGGCAAACCTCAAAGTGTCGGCACCATAGGGTAATGTATGGAATAGCATTACTTGCAAAATTATTTCCTAAATAATATTCTTAAGTTCTCAGTCATGACCTATATAGTTGCCTGGTATATCAAACGGACTAATTACAATTATGTAACAAGTTTTATTCCAAACGCATTATATGCACCCATTACGCGAAAATATATCGTATTCGGCGTGACCCAAAGATGGTAGCAAGAATGGTCGACGGTTCAAAAAGTAAAAACACATAAGAAAATTTATTTAGTTATTTATTTAATTACAATACCCTCAGGGCCAAATGGCATTAAAGAGGGGAGTGGTTACAGAGTAGTAGTGTAAAGCAAACAAACAAGTGCAGCCAGTTCTGTTACTACAATGATTCTCCTCATTATACAATGTTAGCTAACGTTTCGCGGAAGAGTTTCTTATCGATGATGGCTACGTTACTTGAGGGAAGGCGGTTCCTTTCCTGCAATGCACGCGGGACGAAAGACTGAAAGAAAGACTTCATGTGACATTAATGAGTTTCTACCTTACTGTGAAGATCGACGCGGTTTGAAATGTACTGAGGCCGCACGATGCAATCGTCGTGAAGCGTGGTGTGATGAAAAATTTTATGAAATAGCGAAAGACGAACAATTTTGCGGTGGTTAACGAGTGTAATAAGTGCTAGGTTAGTTTTCATTAGAGTATACTCGCAACATGGTTGTAGTTAGAAAGAATGAAACAGGTAGAGTTATCGTGTACTAGTTCACGTGACGTAATGAGGTTAATGTGACTGGGATCCGATATTGCAGATCCAAATTCAAGTTTCGAGCGTATTAGGGTGTTGTAAAGCTGTAGCTTTACACGACAAAACCTAAGGGAACGTTGTTCAGATGGTAGAAGCTAGGAGTACAATTAGGTATGGATACGCGCATTATTTTGCATATGGTGATATTTAAATCCATTATAAGCCGCTTCTTCACCAGTCATCTGTATTATCCAGATCAGCTTGGAGCGTTACAGTGTCATCAGTGCTTTAATTTCCTAGAAGATAACTCAATAAACTGCGAACAGGTGTATGTTAGAAGGTATTTCAACAGCCAGATCATTAATATAGATAAGACATAATAGTGCTCCAAGCACAGACACTTGTGGTACACCCGATTGAATTTAAGTGAGTGGAGACTTACGACCGTTCACAGTAAAAAATTGTAAGCGGTTAGTAAGAAAATGCTCTATGAGTTTTAGAAGGATAGGATCTATATTTAATAAGCTTAGTTTAAAAAGCAGTAGTTTATGGCATAATTTATCAAATGCTTGACTAATCCAAGAAGACAGTCAGCGCCCGATGAGCAATCCAGGACGCGGTGCAGTTCATGAGTGAATGATACTACTTGTGTTTCGCAGGAATATGATTTTCGAAAAGCATGGTAGAGTTGCTTGAATTGACGTCAGATATCACAAGTTTTCATCGTTCATGACGTTCTGCGGTCTACAGACGGTATAATACTTTCGTATTCCCAACGTAAGCAGCCTTAAGTGTGTCACTCAATTTTTTTCTGCTCACCCGACTTTAGTCTGACTATTTGCCCCTGACTGGCGCACTGTTTCGAAAGGACGTCCATCGCTATTATTTAGCAGGAATACGTGTTGCAGGATAACTTTTTAAAACATGAAATATTTCTTTCTATATAATTTCCAAGGAATATAATTGGAGCTGTCAGGTCTCTTTCACAGAGACCAGTCATGTTCTCCGTAGATGACGGTTTTCTGATAAAACGAGCCTTTTTGATATTTTGATGTGCCCTTTCTTAGTGTCATTAGACACATAAGTGCGACACTTGAGACATAAATGGGAGACGCGTTGGCAAAGCTCAGAGTTGATTGGTTATTTGCAACCTTAGCAGTTTATGCGCATTCAAGTGATACACAGCTTTAAAAAGGTGTGTTACGAACCTCATGGTGCATATTTAGCTTGCTGCCGTCGAAGCATTAGAAGCGCTACGGACATCAATTTTCGCAAAAAAGAAAGCGCGAGGTGGGCGCAGCCGAACGCTTTGATAAATCTGTATACGAAGTAAAAAGCATCCGGAACAAGTACATGCTTTGTAAAAAATATTCCTTAAGGAAGTGCCCGAAAGCGTTATAGGCAGGCACAGCTTCAAATTGGCGAGTCATGTGCTCGGGATGCTTGAAAATATGTATTTTAATTAGAGGCAACTGAAACTGTTCCCGCAACTGCTAGAAAACAGCCTGGCTGGAAACTGGGCTGCGATTCTGCAAGGTTGCGCAAGTCTGCCGTCTCTTTTTTTAAAGCGCAGCTCTTATACCCCTGACACACGGGCAAAAGTAAAGTACTTTCCAGTAAACGCCTTTTGCTACTCTGAAGGACCCTTTGCAGAAAGGAGTTGCGCCGATGACACACGGCACCGCACTGAACTTCTTTAGGTAGTTCCTCAGATGAACGCCGCAAGAAAAATAGCGCTGGCTGTTAAAGCCACAAGAGAGAAAACATTCTTAAAAATCTGCGCATTTAACTACACTTAGCTACTGTAGAACCTAAAAATATATTTTTTTCATTGTTGAATGCCAATAATGCTTATAGTCGTTTATTTTATTCGCGTGTTTGCGTTGTTAGCAGCCATTTAACTTGGTCCAGCAACTAAGTGCAGCCGGTGTTTTGCTGTGCGTGCTGTTTATTCTAGTGATGCCCACGTTTCTGTCGTCCTTTTTCACGTCTTTGTCGTCCCGTCCTCTGTGCGCGCAGGCGTAACACGTTTTATTCAATATGTTATTCCAACAACTGTGGTTTCTTCTGGGTATTTCCTGCGGGCGCTGATTGTGCAGTCTCCATCTCGCGACGTGAACACACCACATGCGCGCAGCAAACAACGACGACACTGGGAGGGAAAGACGACGAAGTCGAAGATTGCGGACGTGCTTCGCATGGGCTCTCGCTTTGAGACCGTTTTTCGGTGGAACTCCCTGTGCTGTGGACTTGCTTTTGGTGGGATTGTCCACAGGAAGTTTCCCTCTCCCTGCGGACACCTAATTTCGGCAAGTTTGCCCCCTTTTTAGGGGTTTTTCCACGCTTTTCGTGCTCAACCACCGCGCGGCAAAGTTAGGCCTCATCATTAGGCCGAGCCGCCGCCGACGGCACCGGGCTCCGGGGCGGTGACTTGTGGTTGTGGGCCTCTGTGAGGCTGAAGACAATGGAGTACTCCGTTGAGGGAGAGACTATAACGCCCGAAGACTTCGAGGCGGGAGAATGGGCCTGGGTTTTGCGAGCTCAAGATAGATTCAAGAAATCTGTATACGGGAACCGTCCCGAGAGTAGGCCTAGCGAGAAGCAGGCGGACAGCGACGGGCGTCAGACGCACGGAGCAGAACAAGTCAAGCGCGGGAAAGCGCCGGTGTGGAAGAAACGGGGACCGTTTCTGAAGATGCCAGCCAAGGACTTCAAGGTTGTGTGCCGACCCAAGAATTGGGACTTGAGTATGGTGACGTCGAGGGAACTCGGATGTGCCTTGAGAGCGGCAGCGGAGCTGACGAATGCGACTGCGGCGGAGGAAGACCTGGTGCGGGTCAACGAGACAAATAACACGATGACGGTGAGCACGCCGTGTATGCATCGCTGTGGGGCATATGCGAATGTAAAGACGCTCAAGCTGAGCGGTCATGACCTTGAGATTTCGGCGTACGTGGCGGCGCCGGAGAACTCTGTGCGCGGAGTCATTTACAACGCGTACAACGGATGCCCACTGGCAGAAGTTCGGGCGGGATTCTTGAAGAGGAATGACGGCATAGAAATTTTGGATGCCAGACCTTTGGGAAAGTCGAAGGCGATTCAGATAACGTTCGGGGGGAAGCATGTTCCCTGGCAGGTTATTTACTGGAACTGTTTGTACGCGGTGATTCCGTACAGAGAGTTAGTCGAGACCTGCTATAACTGCAGACGAGTGGGACATCGGGCGGACGTTTGTTATCGTCCGAAGACTAATCTGTGTCGCCGTTGCGGAAAGGATCATCCTGCGCCACCGGAAGGAGAGCCGCTGACCTGCACTCCGGACTGCATCGTGTGCCATGGGGCGCACAACACGGGGAGCCGGAACTGCAAGTTTCGTCTAGCCCGTAAGCAGCCGACGGGCCTGCAGCAGGGCAGTGAGGACAACGGCCAAACTGACAAGGAGGAGCGGCGCTCGAGGCCCAGGAAGCGGTGTGAGAGACGATAAGAAGAGCAGGGACAGGTCCACTTCCTTCCCACCACTTCCCGGACCCGAGCGTGGCAAGGAGAACAGGGTTCCAGTCATGGAAGAAGTCCCAGTGCCACGAGAAAAAAGGTGAGCTGGCCCTACGTGGCCTCCCAGAGTGAGACTGCTCGAGAGAAGGAGCTACAAAGGCAGGTGCAGCAGCAGGCTGAGACGATTAAAAAGATGGAAGTCAGGATGGCAGAGATGGAACGCGCGCTTAAAAGCGACAAAGGGCAAAGGGTACAGACGCCGGTGGTCCAGGCCCCACTGAAAGCGGCACAGGCGACTGCTTCTCGCGAGAGCGAGAGCACAGCTATGGAGGTGGAGAATCGGGGGAAGCTTAAGAGGCCGCCATCGTCGGATGAGGGAGCTAATGCAGAGAGAGTGGCAGAAACTTCAACGGCGGACACGCCGCAGCCAGTCGTTAAAGTCACTAGTCTTAGGGGGGAAATGTCTGCCCTTGCGGACAGAATAGGAAAACTGGAGGAAAGACAGGATAGATTGGAAGCTCGGGTAGACAGGATCGAAGCCAGACTAGACAAGATTGAGGAGCGTCTTGACGCCTTCACCAATGACATGCGGGCTTTCCAAACACAGGTTATGGGCATGTTTCAACAGCTCAATGCTACGCTACAGGCTAGATTGCCTCCCGTAGTCGGCCAAGCGCCGATGTTAGTGAACCTAGTGCCTAATCATGGCCCCTCGCCAGCAGATTGAGGTTTGGCAGTGGAACTGCAGGGGCTTCCGTCGCAAGCGGGGGAACCTGCAATTGCACATACAAAATCTGGACAGTAAGCCTGACATTATAGCTTTGCAAGAGGCTAGTGGCTGGGTGAAATTACCGGGATTTAAGGCATTTACACCGCCAGAGATTGATCGGGGGGGTGTATCGAGCGTCTTCACGGCCGTGCTAGTCCATCGCAACGCCACGGCGATTCAGCATACCATAGATAGCAGCAGAGAGGACTACGTCCTGCTAGAGGTTCTGCCCAAAAGAAAGGACGATAAGAGTCTCTTTGTACTTAATGTATATTCTTCTCCTAAAGATAAAGGGATGGGCTTGCCAGACCTCTTGATAAAAACGCAACGGCTAGCGGCTAGGGCTCAACTCATCGTGGTTGGAGATTTCAACGCGCCTCATCCGGAGTGGGGCTACATCCGAGCCACTCCAAAGGGAAATAGGCTTTGGCGGGTAGCTCAGGACCTACAATGGACAACCTTGAACAACCCGCTAGATCATACGAGGATAGGCAACAGCGTTAGCACAGACTCCTCTCCGGACCTCACATTTGTTAAAGGTATTAGGGATGCAAATTGGGTAAACACGGGACAGCCACTGGGCAGTGATCACTATATGCTTTCCACAGTATTTAGTGCTGCTAAGCACAAAGACAGGGTAAAAGGAACTAGAGTGACGGATTGGGGCAGATTTCGGAAAGTCAGGAAAGACACAGTGAGCGGGGAAATCGAGGACTTGGGAGCCTGGGTTGACGCGCTCAAGCAGGACGTGAAAGGTACCTCAGAAGAGGTTCCGACGGTGGAGGAAGGTTTTACGGCGGACTCTAGACTGCTACACATGTGGGAAGCGCATGCGAGTCTCCTTCGGAGGTGGAAGAAACAAAAGCATAATGGGGTCCTCCGTAGGAAGGTGGCCAAGCTAGAACGAGAAATCGAAACCTACACGTTGGACTTGCAGTGCAAACAATGGGGGCAGATTTGTGACAGGATGAATGGGCAATTCGGATGCAAAAAAACATGGCAGTTGTTGAGGCACCTTTTAGATCCGGCGGCAACCAAATCGGCGCAGAAGGGTCAAATGGCTAGGTTAGTTCATCAGTACAAAGGCACGACTGGGGAGTTCATTCAAGAACTCCGAAGTCGTTACATAAACGGCGAGGCGGGCGGTTTCTTGCCGGATGACTCGGGAGAGGAAAACCTCGAATTAGATGCGCACTTTACGGTGGCGGAGGTGGAGTTTGCAATGGGGCAGCTTCGTACTACGTCGTCATCGGGTCCGGACGGGGTTACTAATAAAATGCTGAGGAACCTGGATTTCAAGTCAGTGGGGGCGCTCACGGACTTGATGAACAAATATTGGGCGGCCGGGGAGATCCCAGCAGAGTGGAAGCATGCTAGGATTACATTTATTCCTAAACCAGGGAAGAAGATCTGTATTGAGAATCTTCGACCCATCTCGCTGACGTCCTGCTTGGCCAAATTGATGGAGCATGTGGTCCTCAACAGGCTTCAGGGTTATGTGGAGGACAAGGAGTTGCTACCTAAAACGATGATTGGCTTCAGGGCTAATTTATCAACGCAGGACGTCATGATACAGCTCAAAAAGGACGTGGTTGATGCTGGGTACGGCACGGGCACCAAGGCTATCTTGGGGCTCGACCTCACAAAGGCCTTTGACAATGTCACCCATGAGGCAATATTAAGGAACCTATCGGACATAGGACCGGAGGGTAGAACCTTCCGATACATCAGATCATTTCTGGAGGATAGGACTGCGGAGATTGTAGTCGGAGAATTTAAATCGGATCCTTTCCCGTTGGGGGGCAGGGGGACACCACAAGGGTCGGTTTTATCGCCGTTCTTGTTTAATCTCGCCTTGATCAAGATACCGCCCAGGCTGGCAATGATATCGGGACTTAAACATACATTTTATGCGGATGACATTACTCCATGGGTAACAAGGGGAAGCGACGCACAATTGGAGGAAACTTTACAACAGGCAGTGGATATTGTGGAGGAGCTAGCGGGGGAGGCAGGACTCTCGTGCTCTCAGCCCAAGTCGGAGCTTTTTGTGCTTAGGCATAAACCAAGAGGGATACATGCGAGGCACTATGTGCCGCCACCACCGCTGAAGGTGAAAGTGGGGGGTGCACAGGTCGCTGAGGTTCAAACGATCAGGATCCTGGGGCTGTATCTGCAGACTAACAGGAAGAATAGGGAGGCCTTGGAAAGGCTGAAAAATACTGTCAATGCTACCGTGAGACTTATCAGGAGAATCGCCAATCGTAAACAAGGAGTCAAGGAAAAAGACTTGTGTAAGCTGGTACAGGCGTTTGTGCTCAGTAGAATAGTGTATGCGACGCCTTATATGAAGATGGACGCGGCGGAGAAAGGCAAGGTGGAGGCTATGATTAGACAGGCGTATAAGGCGGCCCTTGGGTTGCCTAACAATACTTCTACCGAAAGGCTGCTGGGATTAGGGGTGCACAACACCTTGGAAGAACTGCGCGAAGCACACTTGGCGATGCAACTCAGTAGACTTTCCAAAACGAAAGTAGGGAGGGATATATTGGAAGGGATCGGCATTGGAGTTGATCCTCCAGCTGGGGACATGAAAATTCAGGTGAAGCGAGAAATGCACAAGGGCTTGTACATGAAACCTTTACCTAAAAATATGCATCCGATTCATCACGAGAACCGTAGGAAGGCAAGAGCCAGAGCTTTACATGCTAAGTACGGGAAGTACAACGGGGCAGTCTACGTAGATGTCGCCGAGTATAAGAACAAGGACGCATTTGCAGTTGCGGTGGTGGACGGGCGGGGACGCTTAGTCACCTCTGGATCAGTCGAAACCCGCTCCTCAGAAACTGCAGAGGAGGCGGCGACAGCGCTAGCTATAGGTAATACTGAAGCTGACCTGATTTTCAGCGACTCTAAAACAGCCATCCGAAATTTGGCGAGGGGCAGAATCTCTGTCACAGCGGCAGGATTACTAGATCGGGCCACGGGGCGAGGGACTACGGAGGTGGAAATCGTCTGGGTACCGGCCCACTCTGGGAACCCTGGGAACGAGGCGGCTCACATGAATGCTCGAGGTTTCGTCAGCCGAGCAGGTGAGCCGGACGTTCCAGGGAGGTCCACGAGAGATGGGCTGGTGTCCTTTCACGACATTACTAACCATTACAAACTTGAGCGGAGAATTTACCCTCCACCGGACAAGCAATTGGTGAAGGCGCAGGAAAGCGTCTGGCGAAGATTGCAGACGAGATGTTTCTATAACCCATACGTGTTAAACAAAATCTACCCGGACGTTCAGCCGGAATGCAAATGGTGCCAGGAACTGGCCACCTATGACCACATATTATGGAGCTGTAGCATAGCGCCGCCACCGGCGGATATTATGCGTGATCCTTCTCTCGAGCAGTGGGAGGCCGTGTTGGCCAGCTCAGACCCGGTCGTCCAGACCAGGGCCGTGGAGTGGGCCACCCAGGTCGCCGTCAGCCATGAGCTGATGGCCATCTAGCACGGAATCGTCCGCACATGCGTTCTGACGAAAATAAAGTTTTTCCATCCATCCATCCATCCACGACGACACTGCCGGAATTCAACATGGCGGCATTAGCGACGTTATGCGAGCGTTTGAGAGTATAGCTAGAGGAAATCTTCACTATTCGACAAATTGTATTACCGCTAACAATTAAAACATTTTCGCAAGCTAAAAAAATACCTATGGGCACCGTAGTTGTGTGGCAGGTTTCCTTCTATTGACGAGTTGTGCACGCTGTGTGCGAGAGTAACTCCTTTTCCGCTCGAAAAGTAGTTGCGCGATCTCCTTTCCCGAAAAGGAACTTTGCCGTAAAGGAGGTACTCCTTTGTCGTGTGTCACTGCACTTGAACGCCTTTCCGGTAGATGTCCCCTTACCTAAAGGACTTTAGAGTGCCCGTGTGTCCGGGGTATTAGGCACCCGTTCCTGCGGCGAGCGTCCGCGTTGCCCCTCGTGACTGAGCGCATGAAAGGGCGAACGGGCAGTGCGGATGAAAGGCAGCGCGAGGTGGAGAGCCGAGCAGGTGGGTATGGCGAAAGCGTGGGCAGAAAAGCGTTGTGTCGCGCAAGACGGGCTTTGCGGCGACGATGGCTACGAGGTCGCGCCAGGGTAGCTCTCGTCGTCTGTATGGGAACAAAGTGCTGCATGAGGTGAGGTCTGTCTGCGGCGGCTGCTGTGAATTGCGGCCACGCTTCACCCACCGAATGCCTCCCCGCGATCTCGCGATTTGTGAGGCCATCGTGGTGCACCTCGCCCGGTTTGGAATGTGCTGCACGAGGCAGATTGTCCGCACCTGCCCATATATTGCGAAATTAAAAGACGCATAGAGCTGCAATCGAATGTCGCATTAGAAAATATCGCAATCGTCGGTGAATTTTTCTCTCTCTCTTGCATCGCTGCCTCAAAATAACTATTCATTATTAGGGCGAATGTCGTGAATACCTTGTTGCAAGGCTCATATCCGAAAAAAGGGAGTCTAGTCTAGTGGGTGAAAAATTTTTGACGAGTGGTACAAAATATACCATCATCAGTAATAGCTCACACCCGAAAATAAAAAAAAAATCTGGAATGGCTCATACCTCCGTAAGCAAGCAAGGATGCAATGGCTGAATATGAACGAAGACACAAAAGAAAAAAGAGGGAAGAAAATAAATGAAGGACACAGCAACGTCACGAATGGCTCATGCCCCCGTAAACAGGCAAATATGTAATAGCTGATATTATGGAAGAGACAAGAAATGAAAGAACGAAAGAAGGAACAAAATAAAGAACGAAAGAAAGAAAGCACGAACGAAATAACAAAGAAAGAAAGAAAGAAAGAAAGAAAGAAAGAGAAAGGAGACTGAAGGAAAGAAAGAATCAAATAAACTTCATATAGTCCATTAGGTGCTCGCATGTGTCGTTGAGGAAATCGTGCTACAGCGCGATTCGTTTACTTTACATTGCAGCTCGTTATATCTTGCAAGAAGGCTGACCCCTCCAATCTGATAACTTAATGCATTACGACGTGTGCAGCAGGCTTTGCCTTCATGTGGTACAGGAGTAAAACATGCTGCCGATATTTTATTATTATACTATATCCGTTACCACGATTCTATCGACAGTGATCTCGACATTTTTCCCAACTCGCTGTCATTGTTCTTTTTCGAGCTTTGTAATGTTGTGTCATAGTTACACACATTGTTCCAATGCCCTTCTGCTTTTTTTGTAGTTACCCTGCTCTTCCTTGTACGTACACTTTTCAAATTTCTTCACTTTGGTGATTCTCTCACTTATTGTTCCCTTCACTTTTTTTTTGTTTTTCAATGTATGCGGGCACCAGAACAGACACCGTAGGTTTTTTCCTGCGCACGGCGAATAAATAATTTATAATAATAATAATAATAATAATAATAATAATAATAATAATAATAATAATAATAATAATAATAATAATAATATTCGTCGATTCTTCAAGCAACCGCCCCTGCTGCTACTCCTGAATTCCGGGATTCTCGTCAAGCGTCGCAGGACCGGTCCATCATTTTGCTACACCAGGACTGGGTTGCTAGTCTCTGGATTCAGCGACAATCGTCTACTCACCTGGAAACTCTGGCAGAGGGGCACCTATATATTTTGGCCGGATGCCCACGATTCATTGCAGTTGGCGGCGATACCCTCGGCCAAGGCTGATAGCTCGTTTTTAACAGGTAGAGTGCTGCGACACTATTACTTCTTTTTTGTTGGTTGTATCGCCGCCGACTGCAATTTTTGGTTTTTGATTGCAATTTTGTTGCTACCTCGTGAAATCGGCATGTCGGGCGATGATGAAAATTGCATTGTGTGTCACAAACAGCTGCCCACTGACGGAAAGTTAATGAATTGTTCAAGCTGTAACCATTCCTATCACTTAGGTGAATCTTGCTCTGGTATTGCCCAAAATGCGATCACCACAATGGGTTTGTCTAAAAGAGAAGCTTGGGTTTGCAAAACCTGTAGAATTACAAAGAGCCGGGCTGGTTCCACTTCACAGTTTGACATTTCTCATGTAGTCGATAACGCGATCCCGAACGGGTCACTGGCGGCTGAGCTCAAGGACATAAAAGAGAGTCTTCTCTGCTTACCATTCCTGACTCAAAAAGTGGACACACTTCTAGGCCTCAAATAAGATTTTTCGAAATTAACTCAGTCCGTTGACCATCTGGAGGAATCGGCGGTATTTATGTCGAATAAGTACGGCTCTGTTATCACTCAGCTAAACGAATTCAGGACTCAAAATGCAAAGTACGAATCTGAGATTGCCGCTCTATCTTATACGGTGCAAATGCAGGCAGAGCAGCCTCAGCGTCTGAACGATATTCAAAATGACAGTGAGCAATACAGCCGCAATGATAATCTGGAAATTCACGACCTTCCTCAAGAAGATCACGAAGACTTGAAGCAGACGTTGGGGCAGCTCGCTGATAAACTGGAATTGGCGGATTTCACCCTATCAGATGTGGTGGCTGTTCATCGCTTACAAGGAAAACGCGATTCGATTGCCACAGTCCTGGTGCGCTTCACATCTGTTACGGCTAAGGAAAGATGGTTCCAGGTTCGTGGCAAGTTGCTGGAGCTCCATCACTCTCATAAGTTGCCAAAACTATTTTTCAATGAAAATTTAACCAAGCGAAATCGATAATTGTTTTGGCGAGTAAGGACAGTAGCCAAAGAAAAGGGATACAGATTCACTTGGGTCAAAGCCGGAAAAATTTTCGCAAAGAAAGATGAATCCTCGACTCTGATTCGAATCAACATGCTAGCAGACGTTGAAAAGATTGTCTAACATAATGGCAAGCACCTTCCAAGAGTTTCCCGATTTTCAGTCTTTCTGTGACAGCTGCAGTCACAAGTCGAAAGGTGACTTCGTAATTATTAATCTTAACATTAGAAGCTCGCGGAAATACTGGGACGAATTTAAAATGATTGTCACTTCAACACTTAGTTTTGTGGATTTGTTTGTTATAACAGAAATTAACGTCGCAGATACAGGCCTGGATACGTTTGTTCTACACGGTTATCAACCGCACTTTGTAACACGATCACATCGGCGAGGAGGAGGGATTGCTATTTTCGTCAAAAACGTGTATGACGTGTCACACATCGATGTTTCATTCACTTTTGCGGAATGTCTTGCTATCAAAGTGGCTCAGGGGCGGTTCCTGCTATCTGTATTCGCGTTTGATCGTCATCCATCAAACAGTGTCAGTCGCTTTTTAATAGAATTGGAAGCCTTCTTACAACGATTCAACCCGGTGGATGAAATATGCCTAGTTGGAGACTTCAATATAAACGCTCTTTGTCTAACAAAGGGTGCGGCATCCGACTACTTATCCCTTTTAGCTTCCCACGGGATTGAAAATACGATAAACATTTCCACCAGAGAAGACCTGGTAAATGCGCATGTAGTCAGTTCATGCACAGATCATATTTTGGTTCGTACTTCAGATTATTCTTTAGATTCATGTGTCATAAAACAGCGTTTGGCAGATCATTATTTTGTGGCTTGCCACTTTGTGTCATCAACCTCATTGACAACACGCGCTTGCGCAGAGGACTCGCCTAGCAGCGTTCTGATTTCTATAATAGACGAGTGTAAGCTCGATGACCTAATGAGGGCATTTGATTGGTCTACATTAATGAACATGAAGGCTGCACATGTCTACGACTGCTTTTGTGAACAAATACAAACATTTGAAAATTTGGCAAAAAAAAAACTGTAACAAGGAAACGCCGAAAAAATCATAACTGGATAAATGCTAACGTAATTCGTGCTATAGCGGAAAGAGATGTCTTGTGGAAACATTCGAAACGTTCCCCCAAAATGTAACACTTCGCACTGAGTACACAGCAGCTAGAAACAGGGTAGTTGCCCTCATTAGATCGGCAAAACGGCTGTATTTTTTACATCAATTTAATCTAGCCTTCAAAAACCCAGCAAAGACTTGGTCTTTAATAAATCACCTTCGAGGGAAAGCAGACTCGAGATCTGCCGTTCATTCCTTTTCGAACGACCCCGCAACAACGGCTAATCTATTTATTCTTCATTTTGCTCGTGCGTCTGACGGAGCTAGTCAAGGGCATGCTCTGGACTGCACGCTTCAATATCTATATCTGCCTCAGCCTTCCTGCCAAAGTTGTCGGAATTTGATTCACGTAGGATTATTTTCAGCTTCAGACAGAACAAATCACCCGGTCTTGATGGCCTTTCAGCGCGCATGCTCCAAAGAAACTTTGAAACCCTGTCGGACATTCTTCTTTTTATGCTTAACGGGTTTCTGGACGATTCTTCTATCCCTGAAAGACTCAAAACTGCTTTAGTCGAGTCACTTCACAAAGGAGGAAAAAAGGCTGTAATTGAAAACAATAGACCCATATCCATTTTGCCTATGCTGTCCCAAGTGTTAGAAAAGTTTTGTTTGGAAATAATGCCTTCCTTCATTAATAAGTTCTCGATAATGTCCCCTTATCAGTTTGGTTTTGCCGCTGGCAAAGGTACTACTTTACTTTTAGAATCTTTTTCGGGTGAAATTTTTTCCGCTTTCGACCAAAATTTGTTTAGCATCGCATTATTCCTAGATATTAGTAAAGCCTTTGAAACAGTTAACCACAACATTTTGTTGAAAAAATTACATTTATTGGGCTTCCGGGGGCCATTTCTTGACATCCTGAAAAATTATCTATCGAACAGATCGCAAACCGTAGTATTAGGCAATCACTCTAGCTCTATTTTGCCTATTAAAGCTGGAGTCCCTCAAGGGTCCATCATAGCCCCGCTACTCTTTAATATTTTCATAAATGACCTTGCGTCCACTGTTTCGAAATGCACAATTCTTCAATACGCTGATGACACCGTTCTGCTAGCAAAGCATTTATGCTACAACTCAGCAATCAATATGTTACAAAAAGATGTCTATAACGTAATTAATTGGTTTTCTAAAAATTTTCTTGTAATCACAAATTCAAAAGCAAAGTTGATTTGCTTCAGAAATCCCTTAAAGATGAAGATGATAGATGAACATATATTTTTGCATAATAAGTCATGTTCGCATTGTAGCTGTACTCCAGTGGAATATGTGCAGTCTATAAAATACATGGGCGTATTTTTTTACTCAAACCTGTCGTGGGAATCGCACTTAGCGTATTTATGCAGTAAACTCCGAAGCATTGCCTGGGTACTCTGTCGCTGCAAAAGTATAGTTCCTTTTTCAGTAAAAAAAAAACAATTGTGAACGCTCTTGCGAACGGAATATTCAGGTATGGCATCACAATTTTCGCCTTCTGTTCTGAGCGTTGGGAGAGCCGGGTGGACGCTCTTTTAAAAAACATACTCCCGAGTGTAGCGTATAATTCGCCTCTGCTTTCTTCTCGAAACATATTTACCACCGTAGGTTTCCTTCGTTCCGCTCATTGTTTGTTGAAACAGTGGTATTAGGTCATTTTTGGAACTCAGATTTCAAAGTTGAGCATAAACCTGTGCGCATGCTCTGTTCGGGCTTGCGTTTGACTGTGCCTCTTTGCGCAACGAGATACGGTGAGGCCCGGCGATGTGTGTAAGTTCCTAATCTGTTTAAAAACCTGCCAGAGGGCATTTTCACAGCAACTTCGAAAATATCACTGAAAATGATGATACGTGCTCTGTAGGCTAAACATGTTACATATTCACATTGCTTTGCCTTCTCATTTCAGGTAACATTTATGAGGACATTGTTTCAAAGATTCGAATTCTTGGATTTTGTGTTGCATGTTCTGTCCGTTTTATGTAAGCTTGAACTGTAGGTACTGCTGCAATAAATTTGCGCAGCCAAATGTAATGTCGCGCGCTTTATGTAACAGCGTCATTATTTTCTTTGATATGTGATTGTTTTCCTATCTCAATGTTTTGCCTTGCCAATTCTGCAGGGCCATGTCCCACGAGTCCTTGTAGGCTTAGACAGGCCTGATTATAATGCAACATATATGTTATGGTAATAAAAATATTATTATTATTATTATTATTATTATTATTATTATTATTATTATTATTAGCACTCGCCGCAGTCAGCAGCGAGTGCTCTGCCTAAGCTGACACGTTTTTTCCAACAGGCGGTGACCTTGATGTAGCCCTCGTGATACCCAGGACAGTACTATCGCCTTCATCAGTGCCGACCATCCTGCTGACTTTGACAACAAGGGGCCAGCTCGACTGGAAACCAGAATTCGCCGGCACGCTACTTAAGTCAGCGGAGAGCAGGGATCCTTTGCAGTCAGCGGCTTGTGCTCTGCATAAGCTGACACGTTTATTCCAACAGGCGGTGACCTTGATGCAGCCCTCGTGATACCCTGGACAGTACTATCGCCTTCATCAGTGCCGACCATTCTGCAGACTTTGGGAACAAGGGGCCAACTCGTCTGGAAACCAGGATTCACCGGCACGCTACTTAAGTCAGCGGAGAGCAGGGATCCTTTGCAGTCAGCGGCTTGTGCTCTGCATAAGCTGACACGTTTATTCCAACAGGCGGTGACCTTGATGCAGCCCTCGTGATACCCTGGACAGTACTATCGCCTTCATCAGTGCCGACCATTCTGCAGACTTTGGGAACAAGGGGCCAGCTCGTCTGGAAACCAGGATTCACCGGCACGCTACTTAAGTCAGCGGAGAGCAGGGATCCTTTGCAGTCAGCGGCTTGTGCTCTGCATAAGCTGACACGTTTATTCCAACAGGCGGTGACCTTGATGCAGCCCTCGTGATACCCTGGACAGTACTATCGCCTTTATCAGTGCCGACCATCCTGCTGACTTTGACAACAAGGGGCCAACTCGTCTGGAAACCAGGATTCTCCGGCACGCTACTTTAGTCAGCGGAGAGCAGGGATCCTTTGCAGTCAGCGGAGAGTGCTTTGCCTAAGCTGACACGTTTATTCCAACAGGCGGTGACCTTGATGCAGCCCTCGCGATACCCTGGACAGTACTATCGCCATCATCAGTGCCGACCATCCTGCTGACTTTGACAACAAGGGGCCAACTCGTCTGGAAACCAGGATTCTCCGGCACGCTACTTTAGTCAGCGGAGAGCAGGGATCCTTTGCAGT
This sequence comes from Dermacentor variabilis, assembly GCF_050947875.1. Taxonomy (NCBI): domain Eukaryota; kingdom Metazoa; phylum Arthropoda; class Arachnida; order Ixodida; family Ixodidae; genus Dermacentor; species Dermacentor variabilis. The sequence continues at coordinate 13,563,475 of NC_134576.1, read as the reverse complement.
CAGCGGAGAGTGCTTTGCCTAAGCTGACACGTTTATTCCAACAGGCGGTGACCTTGATGCAGCCCTCGTGATACCCTGGACAGTACTATCACCTTTACCAGTGCCGACCATCCTGCTGACTTTGACAAAAAGGGGCCAGCTCGACTGGAAACCAGAATTCGCCGGCACGCTACTTAAGTCAGCGGAGAGCAGGGATCCTTTGCAGTCAGCGCCTTGTGCTCTGCATAAGCTGACACGTTTATTCCAACAGGCGGTGACCTTGATGCAGCCCTCGTGATACCCTGGACAGTACTATCGCCTTCATCAGTGCCGACCATTCTGCAGACTTTGGGAACAAGGGGCGACTCGTCTGGAAACCAGGATTCACCGGCACGCTACTTAAGTCAGCGGAGAGCAGGGATCCTTTGCAGTCAGCGGCTTGTGCTCTGCATAAGCTGACACGTTTATTCCAACAGGCGGTGACCTTGATGCAGCCCTCGTGATACCCTGGACAGTACTATCGCCTTTATCAGTGCCGACCATCCTGCTGACTTTGACAACAAGGGGCCAACTCGTCTGGAAACCAGGATTCTCCGGCACGCTACTTTAGTCAGCGGAGAGCAGGGATCCTTTGCAGTCAGCGGAGAGTGCTTTGCCTAAGCTGACACGTTTATTCCAACAGGCGGTGACCTTGATGCAGCCCTCGCGATACCCTGGACAGTACTATCGCCATCATCAGTGCCGACCATCCTGCTGACTTTGACAACAAGGGGCCAACTCGTCTGGAAACCAGGATTCTCCGGCACGCTGCTTTAGTCAGCGGAGAGCAGGGATCCTTTGCAGTCAGCGGAGAGTGCTTTGCCTAAGCTGACACGTTTATTCCAACCGGCGGTGACCTTGATGCAGCCCTCGTGATACCCTGGACAGTACTATCGCCTTTATCAGTGCCGACCATCCTGCTGACTTTGACAACAGGGGGCCAACTCGTCTGGAAACCAGGATTCTCCGGCACGCTACTTTAGTCAGCGGAGAGCAGGGATCCTTTGCAGTCAGCGGAGAGTGCTTTGCCTAAGCTGACACGTTTATTCCAACAGGCGGTGACCTTGATGCAGCCCTCGTGATACCCTGGACAGTACTATCGCCTTTATCAGTGCCGACCATCCTGCTGACTTTGACAACAAGGGGCCAACTCGTCTGGAAACCAGGATTCTCCGGCACGCTACTTTAGTCAGCGGAGAGCAGGGATCCTTTGCAGTCAGCGGCTTGTGCTTTGCCTAAGCTGACACGTTTTTTCCAACAGGCGGTGACCTTGATGCTGCCCTCGTGATACCCAGGACAGTACTATCGCCTTCATCAGTGCCGACCATCCTGCTGACTTTGACAAAAAGGGGCCAGCTCGACTGGAAACCAGAATTCGCCGGCACGCTACTTAAGTCAGCGGAGAGCAGGGATCCTTTGCAGTCAGCGGCTTGTGCTCTGCATAAGCTGACACGTTTATTCCAACAGGCGGTGACCTTGATGCAGCCCTCGTGATACCCTGGACAGTACTATCGCCTTCATCAGTGCCGACCATTCTGCAGACTTTGGGAACAAGGGGCGACTCGTCTGGAAACCAGGATTCACCGGCACGCTACTTAAGTCAGCGGAGAGCAGGGATCCTTTGCAGTCAGCGGCTTGTGGTCTGCATAAGCTGACACGTTTATTCCAACAGGCGGTGACCTTGATGCAGCCCTCGTGATACCCTGGACAGTACTATCGCCTTTATCAGTGCCGACCATCCTGCTGACTTTGACAACAAGGGGCCAACTCGTCTGGAAACTAGGATTCTCCGGCACGCTACTTTAGTCAGCGGAGAGCAGGGATCCTTTGCAGTCAGCGGAGAGTGCTTTGCCTAAGCTGACACGTTTATTCCAACAGGCGGTGACCTTGATGCAGCCCTCGCGATACCCTGGACAGTACTATCGCCATCATCAGTGCCGACCATTCTGCAGACTTTGACAACAAGGGGCCAACTGGTCTAGAAACCAGGATTCGCCGGCACGCTACTTAAGTCAGCGGAGAGCCGGGATCCTTTGCATTCAGTGGTGAGTGCTTTGCCTAAGCTGACACGTTTATTCCAACAGGTAGCGTGTCATTTTGCTGATATCTCTCGACTTTGAACTGACCGCTGACTGCCCACTGTGTACGCCTTGCCTTGTATGCCTTGTACGCCATTTCTGCATGACAATGACGGAGTGTATTACCTGCCACAAATCACTGCCACATGATGGCAGATTCATAACCTGAGCGATTTGTAAATTTTCTTATAATTTGGGTCAGAACTGTTCCGGAATTGCGTCGAACACCTTTAATACAATGGGTACAGCAAAACGAGACGTGTGGATATGCAAGACATGCAGAACTGCAAAAAAAAAAAATACGCACAGACGGTTCCAGCTCCCAGTCTGATGCTGCCGAGGTCGATGACAGTACATGCGTGGAATCGGCGTTGCTTTCGGAACTACAAGATATCAAAAAAGTCTACAATGCTTACCGGAGCTTTACACCAAAGTTGATTCGCTGCTCCTTTTGAGAACAGAAGTGTCCAAATTAACCACAAGGGTCAAAGAATTGACGAGCTCGGTTAATTTTATGTCACAACAGTACGATTCTGTTCTCGCAGAAATAAAAGCAGCCACGAAACAAGCATCTTCTCGAGATGCAGAAATACCCACCCTTAGAGCAGCTGTTCAGACGCAAGCCGAACACCTAGAACGGATACAAGCAGAACTAGACAGTGAACAATACAGCCGCAACATGCACACGGAAATTCATGGTCTCAAAGAGGAAACGGGCGAATACCTCAAGGAAGTCTTATTTAATATCGCCGGAAAGCTAGAAGCCAAAAGTTTTTCCCTGTCAGAGGTTGAAACAATCCACCGTCTACCGGGCAGACGCGACGCTGCTCCTAGGATTCTTGTGCGCTTCACTTCCATTGAATCCAGAGAAAAGTTTTTTGAAGCCCGTAGGAAGCTTGAAAATATTTGCGAACCTGGAAAACGTCAAACAATATTTTTCAACGACAACTTGACAAGATTCAATCGAGACTTATTCTGGCGTGCAAGGAGTAGGGCGAAACAGCATGAGTACAGGTTTGCTTGTATTGGGGGTGGCAAGATTTATGTGAAAAAGACCGAAAACTCGACCCTTCTTCGTATAACGAGACCGGCAGACTTAGATCAAATTATGCAACTACTATGACCAACGCCTGCAGCCAGATCCGAAACATTGAGTCTTTTAAGGACACATCTGGTGACAGCTCAGAGAATGAATTTACTGTCGTAAACACTGATATCAGAAGCCTTCGAAAATACTGGGAAGAATTTAAGCGAGTTGCCACATCGGGAATAGGATTTGTTGACGTATTTGTCTTGGCCGAAATCAATGTTTCAGATGCATGTATGCATGCGTTTTCAGTGCCAGGCTATCAATGCCGTTTTGTGACGCGGCCTCACCGACGTGGGGGCGGGATCGCTATCTTAGAGATACGTTTGACGTTACAACCATTGACGTGAACTTCTTCATGCAGAATGCGTAGCGCTGACGGCATCTTGCGCTAGTCGATGTTTAAGGTTGCTAGCTCTGTATCGTCCACCTTGCAACAGTGTTACGCGTTTTCTTCTTGAACTCGAAGAAATGTTGATCTCATGGAATTCAGTGGAAGAATTATCTTTAGTGGGAGACATAAATATAAATACCCTATGTTCCACACTAGGCTGTGTATCCGATTATTTGTCCCTCTTGTTCTCGTACGGTATTCCTAATACTATAACCGCTGCCACCCGGGAAGAAATAGTTGGTGACCACGTAACAATGTCATGTTTAGACCACATCGCTTCACGCGCTCCTAGCTCCTCTTTTGCTTCTTGTGTCATTTTGCAACGTTTCGCGGATCACTTTCTCGTCGCTTGTCGTTCGTCTCCATCTTCTCCAATGCCAACTGCTGATCCAACTACCACACCCAATAACTCAATTTACATCACTATAACCGATCATAGGGTCTTAGACAACCTCATTAACAGTTTTAATTGGATGGCTCTAACTGATTCAAATTCACCGCAGAAGGTATATAGTATCTTCTGCGACCAAATGAAAGAGTTTCAAAAGAGTTCTAAACGCGTCGTAATACAGAAGGGTAGAAAAGATAATTGGTTGACCGCGGACATAATGCATGCCATTTTTTACAGAGACATGCTCTGGAAACGGTGTAAGCATGCCTCGAAAAACAAAAAACCTACGTCTCGAGTACAAAGCCGCAAGACATAGGGTGGTTGCTTCGATGAGATATACAAAGCGCCAGTACTTTTTCAAAAAATTGCAGCAGTCATCGAGAAATGTGGCAAAAACATGGTCACTGATAAATTATTTTCGTGGCTAAAATGCCTCAAACATGTGCCCAATTTCTTGTTTTCCAGGCGAATCAGTGGAGGTCGCAGATAAATTCAATCATTTGTTCGCACTGGCTTCTGAGAACGCATGTTCATGTCAGACCGTCCAATACACGCTTAAAGGATCCCTTTCAGCGTTGGCATTTCTACCTCGAATTTCCGAAAGTGAACTTCGTGAAATAATTTTCAGCTTCAAGCGCAGTAAGCCTCCTGGAATCGACGGTTTATCAGCGAATATGCTACAAAGAAACTTTGCAGCCTTATCCGATATACTACTCTTCATGTTGAACAATTTTCTTGATACCGCGCTTATCCCAAAAGAGCTTAAAGCCTGTTTCACATGCTGCGACTGCAACGACGAAAATCGGTGCTGTCGCACGCGTCGCAATGCGATTTTTAGAGGGCTCATTTCACATGATTGCGATTTCAATAATGCGACTGGTGCGACGCCCAGGGTTGCTTACTGCCAGGTTTTGTGGCACACGCTGCATAATTCTTTTATTGTAGTGAATAAAACGTTTACACTATAATATTATCGACTTCTCTTCATTAGAAGCAAATAATATGTACGTTTACTAATTTAAAAACGTTAGGTAAGATTTGTCTTGGAGTGCGCGACGGCGGTTTCTATAGTTCAGTGCGACATCGCGCACGTAAACAGCTGTTCGCAGGTGTTTCGGCGGTTCTTTATTCTATGGTTCAGCGCTGTGTGTGTTCTTATCTACCTTCTGTGACCGTTTCCTTCTGCCTGCGCTACAACAATCTACAAGATGACCTATCGACAAGCTCATATAGCTACCCTCACCGCATATGCAGTATTCGGAATTCGGCTGCCACGAAGTTGTCGTGTCAGCCCAACAAGATCCTCGCGCTACCCGTGCTCGGCGTCAGCTTCTGGAGAAATGATGCGTGTATATTGCCCGTCATTGCGCATATGTGGTGCCTGCTCCTAGCCATATTCTTACGCCAAACGCAACAAGAAGCACCAACCCGAACGGCCGCTTGTGCCCCTGAACGAAGCCTCAAACGATCTGTGTGATTACGACGTGGAATGAAAATTGTGTTGTGAAATTCAACCTTAGCGCTAGCCTGGTTCGTCCATCGCCGTGCTTGCGCTGCGAATATACATATGGGAGTCCTCTCTAAATATTTCTAAAGGCGCAAAAGCCGACGCATCAAATGTTTCGAGCAGTTACCGTCACTTTTGTAGAACCCTGTACGCTGTAACATAGCATTCTAAAAGACACGCTTCTCGTCCACTTTGTTGTCCCGTGTCTCGCGCTGGTAGTATACTCGGAACTTCTAACAAGAAGACCATATCAATACGCGCTATTCACAATGCAGGATCGTAGGCCCACGGCAGGCGCACTTGCCGTAGAATTTTTCAGCTTTCTGCTCAGCCTCGCACGCCTCTCACGGTTAGCCTGTTTTGTGGAAATAAATATTATTATTATATTATTAATGTTATTAGATATTATAGTTTCTTCACTGTAATTTATAGCAATCATCCAGATTTCTTAAGCTAGTCATGCATTTAACCTGTATTAGATCATCATTGTTATGACATGCTTATGGGAGTCATTTCAAACTAGATTGCTCAGCCAGAGAAAGTACAAATGCAAGTCTCAATGTTTATTCCAATTTGGTATTCCTAAACAGATTACATTGGCAGAATTTTATGCCTGCTTGCATTTCCTGCAATTCAATGTTCAGAGCTGTAAAAACTGATTCCTTTTCTTGCTGTCGAAAGGCTGCTTCAATGTCGATAGCAAGCTATAATTATTCATTTCGAAAGTGTTAAGCAATGACTATATGTCTAAGCTTATCAATGCGTTTTTGTTCCACGAACACAATTAAGTTTTCTCTCTCCGTCTCATTGACAGCCATGGAATGAAACCATTCACTTTCATAAGTATCAGGATGCAAACATTCTGAAATTTGTCCTGAGCATTTGTCTGCATCCTATAGTGTGCATGTTTGTATCAAGTTCTAGGGTTACAATCGCAGTGATCTACACATATTGTTATATTGCAACAAACAAATTTATTTAACTGTGTTTTCAAATCTAAGATGTGGCCGTGCAGTAACGACTACATTAATAAGCAAAAAAAAAAAAAAACTGCAGATTCAGTGTACATGTTGGAATCTATGCGAAGTGAAGTTTTTATGCATTACACTGTTCACAAACCATACCGAAACAGAAATGGCAGTTAATGTAGATGCGCACTGCGAGACATCAACACAGTGACGTTTGTTGAGCAAGGAATGGTGCGAGGTGTATGCAGATGAATGAATGACGTGCTTATGTACTTATTTATTTATATACCTTGCAGGCTGCAAGGTTGGAGTATTATGCGAGGGGGAATAAAAAAGTTGTTACAAAAGGAAGAAGGGCACAACATTAAGAAAAAAAACCAGCAAAAGAAGCAGTACCAATACATTGCACCAACTAGCCCAACGTATTTTACTGGCACAACATTATACAATACTTAGCAAACAATAACAGAAACAGTTACTGCCCATGCACCCTGTACAGACGGTAAACCAGCGAAGCTGAAATGTGCAGCCCCGGTGTTTTATCACTGGGTTAATTCCAATGGTTTATTCAAGTCTTTCTATATTATTGGTTATGTCTGTGTTGCTTACATGTTTGGCTTGGGTTTATCACATTGTTTATTTGTAATGTCACACATTGCACTTTGCAAGATCACGATCATGGAAAGTGCAATGGGGGGGGGGGAGTGGTTCATTGTGTTAATCCAGCGGGTCCATCAAAGTCTTTCTGAATTATGTTACGCACTTGTGTTTTGTAATGCGTTAATCATAATGTTTATGACTCAGTTATGCACTGTAGTTACCAAGTGACACAACGGGGCTGCACATTTCATTTAATTAAATACAGGGGCACATTTTTGAGCCTATTGGGAAGTCGGAAAGAGACTGCTGCACGCGCGCTCTGCTGCTAGAGCTGCTGCTGCTACTCGTGAATTCATTAACTATATTGCAACAGAAATACGATGGACAAGAACGAAGTGAACACACAGAGCGCTTCGTTCTTGTCTGTTGTCAATCTGTTGCACTTTAGTTAATAATGAATACACACAAACTCATCTAGTTTTCAGTTATTATGTCGGGCTCCTGCTTGTGTCCTGGAATATCTGCATGGCTATGTAGCCTGTAATTTAATTTCTGGCCATGTGTTTACAAGTCGCATGTCAACCTCCTGATTTTCCTGACAATCTTTTGTGATGTGCAGACCCAGACAGTTTCTGGTGAATCCATGCAGGGTGTTGTGCAGGGTGTAATCTGCACTACAAGTGCTGCTTTGATTGCTTTCAGTTCAGCTTTTCTAGGTGTAGGATGACCTGGAATGGTACTCACTTATATGGGGTTTAGTTTTATGTAGTGTCATACTACTGTTACACTGCTATTGCCAGGTCAGTTAACATATTATATGTGCCTTATGTTTGCTTGCATCTTCATGATTAGCAACCTCCTCTGTGTGTTTGGCAGTTGCATATAGTCTCCTGGCCTAATTGTTTGCCCCAATATTTCACGGTATGGGCCTGTTGTGTTTCAAGTTCAGGTACTCTCGAGGTTGTATTTCTGAAGGGAGGGGTAGTCGTCTTTGCATCTCACATGCTAGCTGGCATAGTATCTTGGGACGAGGTTCTGAGCTGTTGAGACAAAGAATTTGTGCTGCAGGCTGCAACTGTACTCTGTCTCGGTGCTTGTTTGTTAGCTCTTTCTCATAGAGGTCTTCAAGCATGGTAAAGTTGGAAAGACCTGTTATTACTACCCGATGCCTGTATTTGATGAGTTGTCTTTTTTGTGTGCTGCTGGTAATTCATACTGTACCATACCTTGGACACAAGCACAGCATCTGCGATTTTCCATAGTATCCACTCGTCCACCCCCATGATTTCGAGATTATTCTTTTCACCAGGTGTGGAAGTTGTGTCCAGGCATTGCATAATTGTTTCACCCACGTGCTGTCATGGGCTTACACTAGCCGAGGATTTGTGGATGTTGACTTGGGGGCATACTTGTTCAGCTATGTGGATCACAATGTGCAATCTGGGGTAGTTCTTGATTCTAGTCTTTCTTTTTTTTTTCGACGTCAATATGAGCTGACTTATCAGAAAGTGAGAGGCCAGACAGGCCAAGAAAGTCTGCAGTGTTGTCGAGGGCTTGTTGCATCATTCTTGATTTCTATAGAAGATAGCTTTCCCATAGACTGTAATACACCATAGGCTGTAGTGTTTCTTGTAGTATGCCCGTGTTGTTGGTGTGTGTGGGCCAAATGTACGTCCAACTCTCACCTGGAATTTTCTATCTTTCAGAGAGTTACTGTTTAAGTGCTCTACCAGAAATTATTTTGCTCATCGTACCTCTTATTAGAGTAGCATGAGGCAGTACTGCTGTTAAAAGCCTCTTCACACTCTTCATTCTTTCATAAGCGGTATTACACAATGTCCTGCAATAAAGTTTGTGCTGCTTTTGGCCCACTCATATCTGCCAGAAGGAACAACTCTTGAAAAAGGTTTTCTTTGTGCTATGTGTGCGACGTAGTATGAGCATTCACGCCTTGACATTTATACATCTGTAGAACCAGCTTCCTGACAGAGTGCTTGCTATATCTGATCATGCTTACTTGTGCAGAGCTGTTGAACAATACATATTGATGCAATGAATATTTACACACTCGAATTATCACGAAAGATGGTCGTTTGACAATTCTGCCCTTTGCTTTCTATTGGTGTTAGATTTTGCATAAGTATGCCCCCCCCCCTATGCAATAGTATTTTGAAGTTTAAGGGTTCAATAAAAGGTGATGAACTAAATCTAAGTGCAAGAGTTTTTTTTTTATCTATGACTCCCATCGAAATGCGACTTCCATGGCAAATCAACCCCTCGCCTTGTGTTAGCAGCAGAATGCTATAGCCACAGTGGCAGGTGAACAAATTGAACAATACTTCTGTCTATAATTTTTTTTCTTGCCTGTATGTAAGTAAAGTTTGGAATAAGTTTGTCATTGCAAAAAAAGCCCAGTTTGTGGTCCTTTATTGAATAAACCACATATTGTGTATAGTTGAAATGCAGAAATTTGTTCTAAAATCCTCGGGTGATATGTTCTTGCAAGTAGCATGGTATTTCATTACTTATAAAGATAGTAATCACAGCGGATATCGTTGTATGGGTTTACACACTAATATATGGGATCACAAACTTATTAGAAACTTACTAGAAACATGTAAGGCATGAATGTTTCTGCACACTTGATCAGCTGTGAACGTGCAAGAACTGCTTGTACTGGCTGACTTCACTGCACAGTTTTCATTTACTTTTCTTCAGCGTGTCGTTTTATACTGCTTTATCCCCACAAGAACAGGCCATTTGCCTGCTTTTCGCATTGTTGCACGAGTTCTACATGATTGTGCAGGAGGGTACGTTGTCACTGTGCCACTTTACTTAATCTACTAGCTCTAGAGTTAATTACCTTTCAAAGCAAGTGTTAATACAGATGCAGTAAGGATACAAAGTCCGCAACATAGCCAATGTTTATTCGTTTCTGTGCAAGAAAAAAAAATTCTCCAGAGAAGAGGTGCAACTTAACGTGCATGTAATATTTTATTCAAGCCACGGATTTAATGCTATCGTAGCAAATTCATTACGATAGCCGACACTTTTGCTCTGTCAAATTTAATACGAGGTAAGATAAGCTTTCAAGATGCATCGGGAAATTCACGCTTGAAAACCGACAAGAAAATGCAACTGAACGGTACCGCGTTCAGCGCGAAGTTGAAACTTCGGGTACTTTGCTGTCTTGTCATTTACCTTTGCCGAGGTTGAAATAATTCAAGCTGCTCCGTAAGCGCGATTTTTGCATGCTACTCAACAAAAGAAAATTGTGACGACCTCGTCGTCTGCTGGGGATCGAACGCCTCCTAGCACTGACAACTCGCAAAGGCGTACGAAGCAAACGTGAAAATGCACTTTATTTGCTGCGTAGCATGTCAACAAACGTTCATAAATGGGAGAATCGAATATGCGGTACAAGTTATTTATTCTCCCTTCGCGTACGTACCGAATTCTACGATCCACGTCTCCGCGCATTGCACTTGTCGTGCGAGACGCCATTTTCCAAAACAAACCGGCGGAATAGCTCCGTTGACAGCTCTCCGCGCAATTTCGACGGAAAATCGCAGCGATCGGTGCGACGGTGCGACTGTGCGACCAACCGGTTGGTCGCAGCCGAAAATCGGGGGGTCGGCACTGCGACTGCGATTTTCATCGCAAACGACGGAAATCGCACTTCCGGTGCGACGAAAATCGCATCATGTGAAACAGGCTTAAGACGGCAATCGTTAAACCGCTTTTTAAGGGAAGGAAACGGGATGACATGAAAAACTATCGGCCTATTTCTATACCACCGATACTTTCTCACATTGAAAAATTTCTCTTAAAATCCATGACATCTGTTGTTGAAAAATTTTCGATTTTGTCGGCCCGTCAGTTTGGTTTTGTTACCGGTCTTGGCACCGTAGCCCTTCTGGAGGAGTTCTCGGATGAACTGTTCTCAGCTTTTGATCAAAATCTGTTTAGCGTTGCTTTATTTTTGGACATATCTAAAGCTTTCGATACAGTTCAGCACGGGATTCTATTACAAAAATTACATTGCAGTGGTTCTAGGGGTCCCTTTTACGATGTCCTCAAAAACTATCTCGCAGAACGGTCACAGGTGGCTGTCTTGGATAAAACGATAAATGCAAGTAGTGAACTTCCACTGAAAGCCGGAGTTCCTCAAGGTTCCATTTTATCACCTCTGCTTTTCAATATATTCATTAATGATTTATATCGGGTTGTTTCAAAATGTTCGATATTTCAATACGCTGACGACACTGTATTGCTGTCAAAACATCTTTCGTACAACATGGCCATCTCGAATCTTCAGAATAATGTCGACAAGACAATGACTTGGTTCGCTGATAACTGTCTAAAGATTAACGCCTTAAAAACCCAACTCGTTTGCTTCAGATCCCCTTTAAAGCTAACCGTAATCGATGAACCAATTTTCCTGCACGGTTGGAACTGTCATACCTGTCGATGCGTGCCCGTTAACTACGTAAACTCGGTAAAATACCTGGGAGTATTCTTTCACAGCGATATGTCTAGGCATAGTCAACTATCGCACATTTGCGATAAGCTTAGGAGCGCTGCGTGGTTATTCTTTCACATTAAATCTATCGTTCCACTTCAAGTAAAAAAAAAACTATTACGCATGCCTTGGTCTACAGCACTCTTCGATATGGGATCACTGTTTTTGCTTTCTGCCCCACCCGATGGCATAACCGTGTTGATCTTTGTAAAAAAACATACTAAAAAACATAGCGTACAACACTCCATCAATCATAAATGATAACATCTTCTCAGCGCTCGGCCTTCCATGCTTCGGGACTATGTTTACGCAAACTGTGGTGCTAAGGCACTTTTTGTTCATTGATTTTAATATGTTACACAGCCCCCCGAAGCCTTCATGGTACTGTTCGCTCTATAGTTCCGCGATCCTCAACAAGATATGGTGAACCTAGGCGTTGCGTTTATGTGCCGATAATTCTGAACGCTTTGCCAAATGAGGCATTCTCCATTACATCTAAAAATGCATTGAAAAACATGATTTATTCACTTTAACATGCTTGCTTCAACATTTGTAACAAATGCTGCTCATCACTTCAAAAAAATTTACCGTTTTGGTGTCGATTATTGATTCTTGCTATTTGTTTTGCTTCTTGTTCGTGTTATGCTTGCCAACTGTTAGTCCTCCTGCATTATCTTGCCAGGTGTCTATGGTAAAGTACATATTGCACGCTCGTCCGCTGATTTGCCGGGCGAAGTCCCTCAAGCCACTTGTGGCTTTGACAGGCCCGTTTCTTGTACTCTGTATTCCTTCGTGCAATAAAGATTATTATTATTGTTATCATTATTATTACTATTATTATCGACCTCGACAACCGGACATTAACAGACATATTTTACAGGCTCGCACGTGCTATCACCGGAGGAGATTCTACTGCTGGATTGGGCCTTCATCCGGTTTTCAAGCCATCACGACTTCAGAAACGCCATCGCAGAAGACTTTTGGGAAATCTCACCACCCTCTGGAAACCCTGGCAGAAACGCCTACTCAAACAGCCTGCAGCGCAGGACGCTCTGCAGTCAGTGGCGATTCAACAACCGGACATTAACACATATATTTTACAGGTACTGTACTTACCTTGTGAATCTAACTAAGGGAGTTGGCCGCTGACTGCAGAGTGTATCTTGTTGAATGTTATTATGGACAAATGGATAGTTTGTAACAAACTGCTACCCGATGATGGTCGTTTCGTTACTTGTTCGGAGTGCGGGAACCCTTATTATTTGGGTCAACATTGCTCAAGTCTAGCTCAAAATACTTTCGCAGCGAAGAGTCAAAGTAAACTTGAATCATGGGTGTGTAAAACGTGTCGCGCGGTAAAGCAACGAGGGGGGGGGGCGGGCTCACAGTCTACGAGTACGACTCCACCAGAAGACACTTTAGAAGCCACGTTAATGTCAGAGCTGGCAGGTATTAAGCAAAGTTTGACCTCTTTGCTGACTTTACACGGAAACATAGATTCTCTGCTCCCCCTGAAAGCAGAATCCACAAACTTAAGCATAGCAATGAAAGACCTAGAAGAAACAGTCTGCTTTATGTCTAAACAACATGACATGGTGTTAGCACAGCTTTCCGCCAGTAAAGAACAGGAAGCTGCGCGTGAAGCACAAATTGCTGACTCGAAAACGCAACTGGAAACAAAGGCGGAACAGCTGCAGGAGCTGCAACAGGATCTAAATGAAAGCGAACACTATGGCAGAAAAGTGAATTTGAAAATTGAAGGGCTACCTGTCAAACACGAGGAAAACCTAAAAGAAGTCTTATCGAACATAGCCAGTAAACGGGAGCTATCAGATTTCTGTAGCTCTGATATCGAGGCGGTACATCGCCTACCAAACAAACATAAGACAAAGCCAAGAGTACGTTTTTCTTCCGTGACCGCAAGGGATGTGTGGTTTGATGCGCGGGGGAAGCTTGCATCAAATTGGACAGCTGCCGAGGCTTTTCATCAATGGTAATCTGACAAGAATGAACCGAAATCTGTTCTGACGAGCAGAAGAAAAGAACTACAAATTTGCATGGGTCAAGGGTGGAAATATTTTCATGAAGAATGAAGATGCACCCCTGATTCGAATTAAGAATCTAGCCTATATTCTAAAAATTTCATAAGCAACACGGCAACGAATTTTTCCTGTCTCAAATTTTAATGAGCTCAATGATATATTTGCTACTAGCCGTGAACACGGTTTCACAGTAATTAGTATTAATATTAGAAGTCTACGAAAATATTGGGAGAAATTCAGACAGGTAGCGGAATCAGTCGCAGGTGTAGTAGATGCATTTATAATAGCGGAAACAAATCTACCAGAGGACTGCACTAACATTTACAAATTCAAGGGTTACAAAGCCCACTTGATGTCACGACAGAAACGACGAGGAGGGGGTTTAGCGTTGCTTGTTAAGATACGATATGACACTGTGGTTACGAACATTTCTTTAAACCACGCCGAAAGTTTGACAGTAAAAATTACGCTTACTAACACAGGATTATTGTTGATAGCTATTTATCGTCCGCCTAATAACAGCATCACACGGTTCTTGCGTGAACTTGAAGAAATTTTAGAAGGCCACAAAGCAACAGATCAGATTTGTTTGACGGGTGACCTAAACATTAATATATTGAACATCAGTTCGACTACTGTGTCGGATTACCTCTCCATCTTATACCTATGGCTTACAAGTGACTATAAATCAACCTACAAGAGAACTCTTAGAAAATAGACTAGTATCCTTCTGTCTAGACATCATAGCAATAAGAGCACCAAAAGATAGCGGATCACTATTTTGTCGCATGTCGCCTTAAGGCGCTTTCACCCTTGCCCGAAAAGGACAAATCAGAACAAAAACATGAGACATCAACTAGAAGTGTAGATTTTCAATAGGAAATGATTTGATCATTTGATTGCACAGTTTGACTGGACGGAAATGATTAAGGATTCTAATTATGCTAAAGTTTATGAAAAACTGTGTGAGCAGTTGAAAAAGTTTGAGTTTTCTAGTATGTACACAATAACTAAAGAACAAAGGAAAAGTTACCTCTGGTTCACAGCCGACATAATGAGAGCTATTTCCTACAGAGACTGGTTGTGGAAAAGGAGCAGGCGCGCGCCGAAAAATCAAGACTTGAAGACGGAATATAAGATTGCGAGGAATGGGGTCGTTGCCCTCTTGAGATCAACAAAACGGCGGTATTTATTAGACAGATTTAATCAAGCACACAAAAATTTTGCAAAAACTTGGGCTTTAATAAATACGCTCCGAGGCAGTAATGCGGCACCTGCGAATTTCTTAGAATCTTTTTCAGGGAAGCCAGATATAGTGGTAGATAATTTCAATAATTTTTTCACGCGTATTTCTAACACTGCACTGTCGCAGAGACACACTTGCTCACTCAAACAAACTGTTCAAGCGTCTGCTTTTTTGCCCACGTTGTCGAAGCAAGATCTGAGGAGAATAATTTTCACTTTCCGACCTAATAAACAACCTAGTATAGATGGGTTGGCTGTGGCCACATTAAAAAAATTTTGATACATACTATTTTTTATGATTAATCGCTTTATAAGCATCGCATCGATTCCGGAGACATTAAAAACGGCGATTGTTAAGCCACTGTATAAAGCAGGAAAAAAAAGATGAAGTTGAAAACTATAGACCTATCTCTGTTTTGCCTATACTCTCTCAAATATTGGAAAAGTTTCTGTTTGATTGTATGACTTCCTTCTTACAGAAATTTTCAATCCTGACACTAAGACAGTTTGCATTTGTTGCTGAACGAGGTACTATTACCCTGTTAGAAGAGTTCACCAATGAATTATATTCTGCTCTAGATAAGAACCTGTATAGTTGTGCTCTGTTTTTGGATTTAGCAAAAGCGCTCGAAACTGTAAATCATGATATTTTATTGGAAAAGTTGTTTCGTTCGGGTTTCAGGCGACCCTTTTTTGAACTTATTTGGATTTATTTACATGATAGATCACAGGTGGTCATGGGCAGTAAAGAAATTGTTGGCGCAAGAAAATATATTGCAGCTGGGGTTCCACAGGGATCCGTGTTGTCCCCTCTCTTATTCAATTTATTTATGAACGACTTTTCCACAATAATTACAAAAGCAAGTGTGTATTAATATGCAGATGATACAGTTCTACTCACTTGTCATATGCATTATGAGGAAGCCATTAGCGCCTTACAAAATGCAGTTCATAAGACTATGCAATGGTTTGAAGAAAACTCTGTATATATCAATGCTAAAAAAAGCAAAATCATGTGCTTCCGTAGTCCATTAAAACTAAAAAAATAAACTTGCCAATATTTCTACATAATGAACATTGTATTTAATGTAAATGTACTGCTATAGAATATGGGAAGACATTCAAATACCTGGTTATAACGTTCAACAGCGGCATGTCTTGGCAGCATCACATGGCGTTTTTATGTGGCAAACTACGGAGTGTTGCATATTTACTTTTCAACATAAAGGGTTTAGTACCTTTGCCAGTCAAGAAAGTGATAGTGCATGCACTAGCGTACAGTGTGCTGGGGTATGGTATAGCGATCTTCGCCTTTTGTACAGAGCGTTAAAAATCGGATTGATAAACTACTGAAATATATTAAAAATGTGGCTTATGGTACTACACTGAACGACAATAATATTTTTCAGGAATTAGGATTTTGCACATTGGAGGATTTATTTACCAGAACTGTTTTTATGCGGCATAATTGGAGCGATGAATTCAAAGAGCCATACGACGCACCTCGATTGTAAAGAAATAAAAAAAAACGTTTTAAGGTACCCTATTTCACTACTAAGTATGGTGTAGCCAGAAGTGTATACATCCCAAAAATATTTAGCAATTTGGCCGATGAATTCCTTTTGGCAACTTCGATAAAACAGTTGCAGAAATTATTGATGAAATGTTGAAATTTAGTCCTGATTTTTACTTAAGTTGTTTATGTGTTTCTCTTTATTTACTATGTCATTGTCTGTTAACGGGTAATACTACCAACCATTCTTCTGAAAGTTGAAAAATAAACGTGTTATTACGTAAATGTCTACCTTTTCGCCTTTTATATCAATACGTAACCACATCGCTGTACCGACTCTGCCGGGCCTAGTCGCCCAAGTCCTCGTGCACTTAGACAGGCCCGTTTCTTTGTGTTGCTTTTGGATGTGTGTCAATAAACATTATTATTATTATTGTACAAAGGACCCACGCTTGCTCTGCTCTTGCCTTTTTTTCGGAGAACAGCAGTTCTATCGCTGTGCAAAGTATGAAAAACAGGTGCATGCGAAGTTTGCGACCTGGTCAGACGACTAACTGGAGCTTTTGAAGTCCGGATCGCACTCCTTTTCCTGCAATTTGTGTGACTTAGCAAAGCAGGGTGTTAAGCGCCTTCGACAACGACCCGACATCGTGCTCCCTGCAGCTTTCCCTTTACCAAACCGTTTCCACCTCTTGTGCCCAACTGGGTGACCGTGGCGGATACATGGCCGGTCTGCGTCGCCTCCTTCTCGAAGCACTAGAGAGAATATCGTTCCCGAACGGCAAAGTTTCTGAGTTTCTGAGAAGTGTATAAAGACCTTCGTAAGGACCACAACTCTGGCGCGGAACAACAGAGCCAAGTCGTTGCATCCATTTGAGCAAAGACTCGTTGCCTGAGCAACGAGCCGTTGCGACTTACAACTGACACACCTGAGAAGTCGTTCGTGGACTTCGGAAGGTCTTCTTCTTGTTCAACCCCTACCTCGACGCGACATGATCTACCTGTGCTTCTACGCACTGCAGAACAACGAGCCGCCGTTTCCCCACGTGATTTCACTTCCACCACTGAAAATTCCCCTGATGCTAAAGGAAAAAAAGGAGAGTCCTGCCTCAGTTGGAGCCCTAAAGAATTTGACAATGTCTGTAGCTCAACAGCAGCAACGATCCAAGTTTGTAGGTTCTGCCCTGAAACAACCTCTTCGGGCCTGATGAAGCACTTGAAGGCCTTCAATATTGTCACGTGGTAGTGACCGTGACGAACACAATAGCAAAACTGTAAATGGCGAAACTAAACGTTTATTGGGAGAACTTCTGCCCACAAAAGCAAGTTACACTTAAAGCACAACGATAGCGGCGAAAACAGTCGGCGACCGTGGGAAATCTGATAAGCGGGTAAAGCCCGTCGGCTTTCATACACCAGTCGTCGAATGTTCCAGAGTAATCGCTGGGACCCACATATCTTCCACAAAGTTCTGCACTAGTGGCATCCCGCATACATGCATACATCCATTCCGCTCTGATGAAATGGTCGGCAAATGGGTTTGATTGGCTGTAGTAGTCTCGCTGGCTTCGTTGGTGGTGCCTTGCGTCGCTGACAGTCTCGGCGAGTCTTGGCGTAAAGGGCAATGTCGGCGGTCAGACGCGGCCAGTAATACTTTCGTGAATCCTTGATAGCGTCCGGCAGAATCAGAGGATCGATGGGGGAGCGTGATAGGCAGTCGGCGTCAGTGTTTTCATCCGGGCTTGTAGGTTAGCGCGACGTGATATTCTTGCAGTCTGAGGCTTCACCGCGCCAGCCGTCCTGGAGGCTCCTTTAAATTAGCTAGCCAACACAACGCGTGACTGTCGCTGACCATTTTGAATACCCTGCCGTACAGGTAAGGACGGAATTTTGCTGTAGCCCAAATGACGACGAGGCTTTCCTTTTCAGTCGTAGAATAATTGCTTTCCGTTTTTGACAGCGACCCGCTAGCATAGGATATCACCCGTTCAAGTCCGTCTTTCGACTGCACTAGGAGGCACCGAGGCCTAGGCTACCGGCGTCAGTGTTGATTTGAGCATCGGCGTCCTCGTCAAAATACGCAAGTACCGGCGGCGACTGCGTGCGTCTTTTGAGGTCCTGAAATGCGTCGGCCTGCGGCGTTTCCCACTTGATCTCAGCATGACATTTAGTTAGATGTGTAAGCGGCTCAGCGATGCGTGAAAAGTCGTTGACTAAGCGACTGTAGTGGGTACACGTGCCAAGGAATCTACGCTCTGCCTTGCCGATGGGCTGCGGGAGCTTTCCGATGGCAGCTGTCTTCTGCAGATCGGGGTGTAGTCCATATTTGATGATGACGTGGCCTAGGAACAGAAGCTCATCGCAAGCGAAACGGCACTTTTCCGACTGCAGAGTGAGCCCTGATAACATGATGGCCTCTAGTACTGTCGCAAGCCGCCTAAAGTGATCGTCAAAATTTCCGGCGAGGAAAACGACGTTATCCAAGTAGAAAAGACACGTCTGCCACTTCAGTCCTGCTAACACCGTGTCCATGGCGCGCTGAAACGTTGCAGGCGCCGAGCACAGTCCGAATGGCATGACCTTGAACTCATAAAGGCTGTCTGGCGTGATGAAGGCGGTCTTTTCGCGATCTCTCTCGTCAATTGGTATTTCCCAGTAGCCAGACTAGAGGTCCATCGACCAGGAGTATTTACCGTTGCAGAGCCGATCCAATGCGTCGTCTATCCATGGAAGGGAGTATACATCATTCTTTTATCTTGTTCAGTCGACAATAATCGATGGAGAAACATAGGATTCTGTCCTTTTTCTTCATCAGGACTACAGGAGATGCCCACGGGCATTTCGACGGGTGGATGATATCGCTGCGCAGCATTTCGTCGACTTGGTGCCTAATAGCTTCACGTTCTCGCGTAGAAACTCGCTAAGCGCTCCGGCGGAGTGGTCGATCGCACTCTTTGGTTCTTATGCGAAGATTTGCGACTGTTTGTCGAATCCTCGATGACGTCGTAAAGCAGTCTTTGTATCGTACGAGAAGACTTCTGAGCTGTTTCTGCTTACTCATGGGGAGACTTGGATTTATGTCGAAGTCTCAGTCGGGAACTATGGTCGTCTGGGTAGATGCGGCCGAATTCGAGAGAACAAAGCCATTGCTGGTTTCCACAATTTCCTCGATGTACGCGATTGCGTGCCCTTGCTGATGTGCTTGACCTCTTTGCTGAAGTTTGTTAGCATCACTTCCGCTTTCCCTCCGTGGAGAAGAGCGATCCCTCTTGCGACGCAAATTTCACGGTCCAGCAAGTTGATGTTGGTCGCGCTCGATGACGTCAGCATGTGTTCCGGCGCCGACGGAAATATAATGCTGGAGCGCGGCAGGATGCTCCCTTGACTTTCGAGCGCACTCAAGGCGTGGTGACTACGAGAGCTTCCGACAGCGTTATTGAATTCGACTTCAGGTCGACGATTGCGCGGTGTTGGTTCGGAAGTCCGTATCGAGAATGACGTCTCGTGAACACTGTTGGAGGATAATGAAGGTGGCATGGTAAGTCCTGTCATGAACTGTAATGCTTTCCGTGCAGATTCCAGTCGGCGTAATGAGATGTCCTCCAGCGGTCCGAATTTGAGGGCCTTTCCATGCAGTTTTAAATTTCTTCAACAGGGCGGCGACATGTCCACTCATTACGGAGTAATGGGCCCCTCTGTCCACTAAGGCTATGACTGTTTGGCCGTCGAGAAGCACGTCGAGGTCAGTGGTTCTGTGTCTTGCCTTACAGTTAGGTCTTGGCGTAGGATCATGGCTGCGTTGCGTTGACCTGTGGCTGGTATGCGGCGTCGTCAGGTCATCTTTCTTTGGGCGTATTCTTTCCTTCCAGACTTCGTCGGGACGACGGCATTTCGTTGTTATGTCCTAGAGATGGTCTCTTCGGCGTCTTCGTCGGCAGCGGAGGATCTTCGTCAGCTCGACAAACAGCAACCGCACCTCCATCGGTTGCTGCTTTTATTTTTCCCGATATAGGCTCGCAGACCGTCCCCGTGCTGGGCCAATGTATGGTCGGCGCTGCGGCGACAGTTAGCAGCCTGGTGATGGCGAGAAGAACGGTCGTCGCGGGCTCCATTGAGTGGCGGCGAGGTAGTCGGCGATATCGCGAGGTCGTTCGCCAATCTGTGATCGCGACGTGTTAACGGGGAACCCTCGCAGTCCCATCTCCCGCTATGGGCATCGGCGTTAGATGTGACCCGCTTCTCCGCAGTGGTAACAGAGCGGGCGGTGGTCAGGGGCGCGCCGGACGTCGGTCTTTCTTGGGTAGCTTTGGTTGAGGACGAGTGGGCGAGCTGGCTGTGGCGGCGGCGGCGGAACTCCGTCGTTACAGCGCTCTGGCGCGGGCTCGCGGAGTGTTACTTTGACGGCGGGCGACGGCGGCGTAGGTTATCGCTTCACGCAGGGCCTTTGGCGATTACGGCTGACCTTCGGGAAGTTCCAGCGACCACTTGATTCCTTCTCTCATGACGTCCGCGATCGACGCAACCTGAGGCTGGAATCTTGGGAACATCCTCTGAAGTTCCTCTCGCACGACCACTCTAATGGTCTCGCCTAGGTCGTTGGTGGCCAAGGATTGAACTTCGACGTAGTTTGGTGGGCTCGCATGGCCGTTGAATTGCCGGTTCCGTATTTTTAGTGTTTTCTCGATGCTTGTGGCCTCGTGAATAAACTATTCGACAGTTTTCGGTGGATATCGCATAATTACGGCGAAAGGTCCTTGCTTGACGCCAGGCATGAGTAGGCGAAGCTTTTTCTCCTCGGACATATCGTGGTCGGCGTGGTGGAACAGGCGCGTCATTTCGTCGGTGAAGATCGCTACGTTTTCGTAGCGCCCTTGGGCTTCTAGCATAGCTTATTAGATGAATTAATATGCATAAAACAAAGATAATCATCGATAGTTTGGCAAGTGAACAATATTTTGGTATCGCCAGTCAGCATCTAGAGTTTGCGAAGGAATAAACTTAGCTAGGCCAATTACTCACAGGGGACCTTGATCATGAGAAGGAAATTTACAGAAAAATAAAAATGGGTTGGGAGCGCATACGGCAGACGTTATCAGATCTCGACTGGAAGCTTAGCATTAGCAGTAAAAAAAGGTGTACAATCGGTGCTGTAATATATGGGTTATAATCTGGGATACTGACAAAGAAGCCCTAAAAGAATTTTAGAACCGTACGAAAAGCGATGGAACAAAGAATGGCAGGGGTAACGTTAAGCGATAGGAAGATTGCGGTGTGGATCAGAGAGCAAACGTGGGTAGCCGATATTACAATTGACATTATAAGGACGAAATGGAGCTGGAAATGTCATGTAATACGTAGGTTAGATAGCCGGTGGACCACTAGAGTGACAGAATGGGTGTCAAGAGAAAGAAAACGCAGGTAAAGTCGGCAGGACGCTACGTGGGGTGATGAAATTATGAAGTTCGCAGGCCAAGTTGGAACCGGTTGGCGCAGGACAGGGTAATTGGAAGTCGCAGGGCGAGGCCTCCATCCTGCAGTGGAAATAAAATAGGCCACTGCTGCTGCTGATGATGATGATCTCTTCTCTGTACCACGTCTAAGATTTTTGAGTTTGTTTTTCACAACATATTGCAATTTAATGTCAAGACCACACTGTTCCCGAATCAGCATGGTTTTCTCGCCGGCTGCTCCTCTGTAACAAATATCGCAAGCTTCACGACAGAGATCTCCGCACCTGTAATTCAAAGAGAGCGACTTGACATCTATTGTGACCTAGGCAAAGCTTTTGGTGCAGTCAGCCACTCACTGCTTCTGATAAAGCTTACGTGCTTTGGTGTTGACTCGTCAATTGTCGATGCCTTGTGCTGCTACTTTCCTGTTACACTATGGTTTGCTAACCTGAATGGCCAAACGTCTTCGTTTTGCGTGGCAACTACCGGTGTCCCTCAAGTATCAGGACCACTTCTTTTCTTACACTTTTTCTTATTGACGTCGTTTCTTCTTGACTTCAACATGCCGATAACATCAAGATTTTATTAAAATTGATACGGTTGATCACTGTCGCATTCTGCAGTCTGACCTGTTTTCCGTTGCTTATTGGCGGCGAGATAATAGCGCCACCGTGAATGGTGCTAACACCGAAGTCATAACCGTCACACGCATAACAAGAAGCAATTACTACAACTTATCAAATTTGTAGTTTCTAGAGTCCCTTGCTCTCAGACAAATACTCTTAATCCAACGCGGATGCTGCACGATTTGTCAACATTTTCTAAGCGAAGTGTCCTTTTGGATGCGAGTTTCGCACGTTTAGTGGCTCAACCCTCGTGTTCGTAGCATTGTATATGCTTTCCTAGCACTAGGCAGCTTCTCTGTACATTTAGGTTAACAAACAAGCAAATCCTATTCCAATCTGACAAGAAAAAAAAACAGCGTTGCCTACGTTGCATATGTACAGTACTGAAACAAAATTAGACAGAGTCAAAATGTGCATATATTTCGAGACGAGGATGCCTAAAGTGGTGACTGAAAAACCAAGAACTTTTTAATGAAGCAGCATAAAGCAATGAAAATGGCATGTTCCATGTGAAAATGCGATTTCACATGAGCGTTAGCCTTGCGTACAATCAATTTCTGTTTAATAAAGACAGCTAAATGGACCCGCCGTGGTTGCTCAGTGGCTATGGTGTTGGGCTGCTGAGCACGAGGTCGCGGGATCGAATCCCGGCCACGGCGGCCGCATTTCGATGGGGGCGAAATGCGAAAACACCCGTGTGCTTAGATTTAGGTGCACGTTAAAGAACCCCAGGTGGTCAAAATTTGCGGAGTCCTCCACTACGGCGTGCCTCATAATCAGAAAGTGGTTTTGGCACGTAAAACCCCAAATATTATTATTATTATTACAGCTAAATGGCCGCGTATTATGGTATTCCTGAAAGCCAACAGGTCAGCGTATTTCAATTTACATTCACGCCAACTTTATTGGCACGAATTCTATCACTGTAAATCACTGTAATTACATGAGATTCGAAATTCAGATGAAATGGCTGACGGTGTCTACGGGAGTGTTGACCTATGCCTTCGCTATAGAACACAGCGAGTTTTTTTTTACTATGCCGTTTTTCATATAAAAGTAGAATATAAACGCAGCGAAGTGACACGGGGCTGAGCCGGAACATTTCTTGCCTGGGCCAGCTACGCGCCAGGTCACCGGGCGGGCCAACGCATGGTAATATAGAGGTCGGGCCGGGCCCGCGCCAGACCCGCGCCTTCAGAACCGGCTCGTGCAGTGCTCTCTCGCGGCCTCTCTCGCAACAGGAATACAAAACAAGTTGCAAGCCAACGCATGTCTTTGTCCACACTCTGGTCCTCGACTGCTTTCCACATTGTGAACGTGTCGGTTGCCTGCCATGCCGCAGTGTTGAGCATGGTCGCTATAATGTAACGGTATTCCAAATGTTTCTATTGCATTTCCGCAATCAGTCCTCGTAAATTTGTCAACAATTTTACGAGCCACACCCGCTCCGTCTGTTTGTTATGCGATGTCGCGAAAACCCCTCGGCTATCACGTGTACACACTGTTTATCGCAATAGTTCTGCAGAAACCCGCAAGGTGGAGAGAAGTAATTAGTGAAGGGAAAATCAGACATCCACCCGTTCGAAGCAAATGCTACAAAGGAAACCCAAACGAGTTCCCCGAAAGGAAAGCCTCACAGTTGAAGAAAAATTCGTCGTGGTCCGTGTTTCCTTTGTAGCATTTGCTACGAACGGGTGGATGTCTGATTTTCCGTTTATTAATTGCACACTCTTTATGCGTGATCAGACAAAACAAACGAAAACGAATAATTTCCTGTTCTACGCATTCTTCGCCATTAGCCCGCTGCTATTGGCCAAAACATTTCGGGCTGCGCCTATTTCGCCTGTCAGTCACGCAACCTCCCAAAACGGAAAGAACTCACTACGTCCAAATGACGCATACGCTTTAAAGTGCATTATTTCATTGAGCTTTTTTAGAGCGCAGCTCTTTGGCGTCCGTTCCTGGGTTTCGCGTCGTCGTCGGCGTTGTCGTCGGCCTCGTAACCAGCTCCGCCCCCCTTTCATCCCCCCAGCGCTAGCAGCGACCGACTGATACCGCTGGATGCCGCTGTCGCCGCTAGAGAGTCAAGATAACGTGACTGCATAGAACACCGTCGCCGCCATGCAGAAAGAGGAGGAAAGGGTCCCCCCCCCCTGTTCTTGTGTGGCGGATAGGGTGCTCTTCAGTTGCATCAGTCAGTCGCTGCTATCTCTTCCCTCCTCCCTTTATCGTGTTGTCCGCTTGCTGCGCGCGCTTCTGCCCCCATCGTTTGCCGCTGGGTGTACACGCCGCCCCCTCCCCCCTCTTCCTGCGAGTCTCCGGTTGTCAAAGCGCCGGCTCGAACTTAATTCCTTTCTTCGCTCCTCCTCCAATGCAACCCCTGTGCGGTGGCAATCAGAGAGCCAGATCGGTGGCGGCGGATCTGTATATGCGCACCGCCCGAGCCGAAATTGCCGCTGCCGTTCGCCCTGTGCGGTGGCAATCAGAGAGCCAGATCGGTGGCGGCTTGACATAAAGACAAACAGCAATTTCCTAACACTTATGCGGGAGAACATCCCGTTCCTCTCGCTCGTAACGCGTCCCACGGCTGTGACAACCTCGCGAGGCACTTGTATAGATCTCGTCTTTGAGAATCAAGCATTGGTGTACCAAGTCGAACATATATCAGTCTATTTCTCCGACCACAAAGCTTCCTTCATGACTGTCAAGAACTGTTAGTGGAGTCTTTGTTAAAGGAATACGTGTGAAAAATAAAAAAAAATTCTGTGATAGCGCATACATGTGTTGCTCGATTTCTTTGCCTCAATCTATCGAAAAGGTGAAGCAGCTTATTTGCTGCGCTCAAATTTCGCATTAGGAAGTAACGTAATCGTCGGTAATTTTTTTTTAATAGCAAAAGACTACCCTGTTGAGCAAGGAATACAAGATGTCTGCCTACCCACCACTCGGACACTGGCTACTCGGAGGTGCCATGAACCATGAATATACTTGTGTATATTAACCATTTTAGCGTGACAACATAACGTTGCTAAGCCCTTTCGACACGTATACAACAGCACTTTGTCAACTCTTTTTCGCTGAGGATCTGTTTTAGGCAGCATTTTTGTACTACCGTTGCACGACGCCACGATTTTCGACAAGCCACCGCCGGTTAAGTAAGGGGAAGCGGACCAATCGCAGACAGTGGCACCACCCTCCTCATCTGGTTATCACTGCGCTAGCTCGGCCTCACCAGCCTTCTCCATTTACGCGTGCTCCTTTCCTCTTGTCAGCTAGACAATGCTATTGCGTTTGAAAGGAAACAAAGAGGACCACCCATGAACAAGGAGAGGGTTTGATTGGGCTCAGAGAGTCGCCGCCCGCCGCTTCCGTCAGCTGTTGCGTGAATTTCACAACCGGAGATTGCAATGAACACCGATTGGAATAGTATTACGTTATAGCGACCGAGGTGTTACCTGACATAAGCTGCTTGGTACGACAACAGAGTGAATGGAAGGAGTAGTTTAAGTATAACGCACCGCAAATTGAAGTGTAGCTCGTGCGGCACTTTCCTGTCAAGGCGAGGAGCGCTCTTGAAGTGGTTTAGCGCCAGCGAAA
Organism: Dermacentor variabilis; assembly: GCF_050947875.1. Classification (NCBI taxonomy): domain Eukaryota; kingdom Metazoa; phylum Arthropoda; class Arachnida; order Ixodida; family Ixodidae; genus Dermacentor; species Dermacentor variabilis. The sequence continues at coordinate 13,537,437 of NC_134576.1, read as the reverse complement.
TACGTGTAGGACAGCGGCAGCAGCAGCGGCTGCCTAGTGACCACGGAAACTCAGGTAGTGCAGCACAAAAAGCCGGCGCCAGCAGCGATATTCTTACAGAGCCAGGTGCGTTAAATGTTCCTCAGAATGAGGGTTGAGGCATTTATAGAGGCTTTGGGAATGGTAAATAGGTAGGCTATAGTGTAGACAATTTTCGAGAAATATTACCGTAAACAAAGATCACGAAAAGCGGTCATGAAAGTTGTTAAATTTCAACAAATACATCATAAAAATCCTAACGAGGTGATGTTACACAAGCAAGAGCAGCTCTGCACAATCTATTCGACCTGTTTAAAACAGCAGGATTTTATGCAGCTGTCATGGCCTAAGAAAATGAAGGCTCTGGCGCGATAGTTCTCATTGGAAAGGTATCACTAGAAAGGTTGTTCATGCACAAATCAGCCATTTTGAGGTCTCTTCTGTAAACTTATAGAATTGTTAAAACTGTGTGAACTCCAAAGTTCTCAGTTTTACAACTGCTAATAGCAGTGAGAATGGCCGTCATCCTGCGGTAGCCATACAGTACCGGCCGCTAAGTGTGTTCGTGACACTGCACCTTTTTTTTCCAGCGAGATCATGCCTCGCAAACATCCACGCAGCTCTTAGAGCTACTCCTAAAATTATTGCCATCAGACTATTTGGACCCACCGTGGTTGCAAAGTCGCTATGGTGTTGGGCTTCTGAGCAGGAGGTCGCGGGATCGAATCCCGGGCACGGTGGCCACATTTCGATGGGGGCGAAATGCGAAAACACCCGTGTACTTAGATTTAGGTGGACGTTAAAGAAGAGCAAGTGGTCGAAATTTCTGGAGTCCCCCACTACGGCGTGCCTCATAATCAGAAAGTGGTTTTGGCACGTAAAACCCGCTAATTTATTTAATTTTTTAGGACTATTTGGTATGTATTCATAGATGTTTATAGTGCAAAAATACCATGAAATTGTCGTTTCTTTAGTGGTTTGGAGGGGATCACATAGAATAGATCAGATACATCAAAGTATAGCTTAACTCTGAAGGCTGATAAACAAGACGAAATTTTGCAATATGCGAACTAATAACGTAAGAAATATTCAGGAAACAGTAAAATATGGTCGCAACATCAAATCAGTGAGAAGAAAACTTGGCATAGCACAAGGCAAGATGTACGCAGTGAAATATAAGCCGCCTAACGTCATTAGCAATTTTGATGACCCAATAAAAGCAACAGACGCCTTCTCTACTCGCATGTTTCGGTACCTAGATCAGCTACCCAAACTTAATTAGAAATAGTAATGAAAAGGGTACAGATGCTCTTGATATAATTAGCGATAAAATTAGAAGCGCCTTGAAAGACATGTCCTCGAGAAAAGCCGCAGGAAAGGATGAAGCAACAGTCGACTTAGGCACGGATGGAGGAGATATAATGCTTGAAAAGCTTGCGGCCCTTTGTAAGCAATGGCTGAGGACTTCAAGTGAATGGATGAATATTTCATGTTTAATGGCGCAAGCGCACAACTTCAAGTGCACCAATGAGGCGGAAGGAAGCCCGCTTTATATTATTCCACAGGAAGAGACACTTTACAGCTCGGCCTCTTCCTTAGAGAAATTGTCGAGGCATCAAATACATTAAACATTAATAACAACTCCGTTGCCATTGCCAAGGGTGCTGCAAACGAATATTTGCACGCTATGCACTGTCAAGACAAGTAAAATAGGTATTTCTTCCTAAAAGAACATACTCGTATGTATCAAAAATTGTGCCCGAAATAACTGATATCAATGCTTCCATGTTTTCTCTATATTTAATAAGCAAACCAGATATATCATGAACTTTAGAACTATATCTGTTTGAAACCAGCAAAGCATTGCATGCCACTGAGATGAAAAATGTAAAGGCCACGAAATGAACAAGTTGATCGCAAATATTTTACTAAATCTTTGTTAGCATCCTCACCTTTCTCTCATATGCGTCTTTCTCTATCTCTCCGTTATTCAAGAACCTTGTTTATATCTTTGTGCGTATTCAACGACCATGGAAAATCAATGGCGCTGTCCTTTGCTAGAATGTATTGCGCAGGAGCAGCTGTCACCGGTCGTGTATTGTGAGTAATTGCTCCGAAATAATAGTCGAACAGAGAGCACGAATAAAAAGCAGGAGTTCTGCAAAATATACGAAGGCTAGTCAAATGAAAGTGAGCCATTGCGAATGTAAGACGAACTGGGTACTTGATTTAAAAGCAGTGATGAGCATTTAGACATTTGTCCCACTGACTAACGATTCGCGTGATTCCCGTCTCATAAACCTCCTTCGGTTGCTGCTTCAAGAATTCTCTAAGTGACTCTTTCACATCATCGTCCGACGCGAATAGGATTCCCTTCAGCAGTTTCTTTAAATGCTCCAAAATGTCAAAGTCGCAAGGGGACAGGTCTCGGCTGTGTGGCGGATGCTGCAGCGTTTGCCACTTGAACTTTGCCAATTGTGTAATAACCATATCAGCGACGTGGGGACGGGCATTCTCGTGGAGCAAGATGACCTCATTCCTCAGTTTTTCACGTCGTTTGTTCTTGATTGCGACACGCAGATGATCCGACGTTTCACAATATCGGAAACGATTGAGTCTCTCAAGGTTGAGGAAATTCGAACAATAATGGCCCCTGACGATCAAAAAATAGTCACCCACACCTTTCCGGCAGAAATGATGGCCTTTGCTTTTCTTCGGGGGTGGTGAATTCAAATGTTTCCCCTGTAAGCTTTGCCATCGTGTTTCAGGCTCGTAGTAATGGCACCATGATTCGTCCCCGGTCACAATTGCAGACAAAACGTCCTCACCCTTCTCGTGATACCGGATTAGATGAGTCAAAGCAGCGCCGAACCTCTCTGTCTTGTGGCGGCGGTTTTAAATCTTGGGCACCCATTGCGCACACAAGAGCCGATAACCGAGATGTTCATGAATTATGGTGTGACCGGCACCCTGACTGATGTTCACACGCCCTGCCTATTCATCGATTCTTACCCCCCGTTCTTGTCTAACCAGCATTTGCAACTGTGTAAGAGGTGACTGCACGGTGGCTTTCGCCCGCTCTTGGATCGTCATTGCAACTTTCACGTCCTACTTTGAACCGTTTGCTCCAACGCTTCACAGTGGCCAACGAAATGCAATGTTCAACGTACACGGCAGCCATACGGTGACTAATTTCTTTTTGGGAAACATCTTCATCTGTCAAAAGCCTCCCGACACCACGCTGTTCAACTTCTGGAGTGCTATTATGTCACGCAACCATGTTCAGCCCAGTACATTAGAGCATTAAAGAACATTGATCCTCACACCTGCATGCCACCTTTGTAAATAATAGATGCCTCTGTTCCACGTGCATGCATCGCAGATTATGGACCGAACCATTATTACGCATTTGACTCGCCTTCATACATTAGAAATGCGAATATACAATGGAATATACAAATGCGAAGAAGATACAGCTTGATAAAGGGCAAGAAGGTGTCAGTGGAAACAAAATTCACTGCACATATACACAAAACCTCGCAATAAGATATTAAAATATACGTATAAGTCTCCGATTAATCTACGTATCTAAAAAAGTCACTATATATATATATATATATATATATATATATATATATATATATATATATATATATATATATATATATATATATATATATATATATATATGATGCGTCAAACAAGGGAAACAAACATGTTGCGCACCCTCAGATTCTCAGAACACCGCCCCCCCGTACCTCCACTCCCCCGATGTATCGCGTGCGACAGAAGGCGGCACGCTTCCTCCCCGCTTGTCTCCCTTGCGCACACAAGGCTCAGCCACCATCGCTGGCTCATCCATGCCCCCCCCCCCTAAACTTTCACTCACACATACAGCATGCGGCGCGGTCACGATGTTACCGCCCTGGACTTTACAAGGAACATGGGGGCGACTGCAGGAATGTGCCTGGAATGTCCATATAACTGTTATCGGCAATAATATTATAAACTACCTAGCTGTTCACCTTCGTTATCGTCCTTTCCACGGCGGCAGCTCAGTCTTCAAGCCAGCGACGCACTAAACCTGCGCCATCCTTGCATCATGCGTCACTTCTAGAACGAAGCAAGCTTTCAGCGGCACACATTCGCTGGTATATTGGTATTAAAACTGTGAACTGTTTGCCTTCGAATAAACAGCGTTAATGCAAGCTTTAGCTCGGGTGCTCCTATCTAAATTCATCTAAAAGAAGAATTCGTTTTTCTGGGCAGCCACAGCACCAAATTTCGCGAGGTTTGTGCACTTAAAGGAAAGATTTAAGATCTAGTTACTGTTGGCTTCGAATTATTGATTCAAGTCGCCAATGTTCTATTAAAAAGTGACGAAAATTGAAAAGTTTCAGAAAACGAAATGAAACTATAAAGTTTACAACGCTGTAACTCAGCAAAGAAAAAATATATGTAACACCTATGTGAATTGCATCTAATAGTACATCTAAAGCGGACAAAATTGATACGGTACACATGAATCTAAAGAAATAGTAATATGTAAATACAGCTTTTGCGCAACCCTCGTACACAACGTAAGAAATTCACGGAAGATATCCAAAGACATGAAATTTGTCCGCTTTCAATGATCTAGTGGATGCCGTTTACAGAATCGCTATATCTGTTCTTGATGTAGAGCCAATGATTGATAAATTTCGTGCTGCTATTCTTTTTCAAACTTTCGAATTTTTGAAACTCGTTCTAACAAATTTGAGGCCCCAAACCGAAATTCCGCTTGCAACAGTCACTAGAATTTAACATTCTCTCTCAAATGCAACAAATTTCATTAAAAGCAGTCAGGGGTTATCTCCGAAAAAGGTTCTTGAGTTTTACATGTATCTGAACAGGCCGCGTCGGAGTTGGGCCCGAGCCAGCTTCCTCTTAATAAAAAACGAAAGCGGACTGGCCACAAGGAACACGCTTACGGAGCCATATTATTGACATCACAAAAGGCTACGTGCGGTCAGGTTGCTTTTACAAACTTCCTTTGTCTACATCAGTTACGCTTTCCGAGACCGCTTGATTGGAAAATATTTGTTCGTATAGCCTTTAAAGAAGCATGTTGAATGAAAATGTCTTCGCTCGGCTAGATAATCTCGAGGACGGGCTCCAAACAATTCATGTTCTTTAGCCATTTAAGATCAATACTTGTAAATATATTTAACGTAGCTTCGTTAATCACGCACACAAGGTCTCAACTTAGCCGTATCTAGAGGTTACCAATATGAACACTCGAATGATAAAATGATCTCACCAAGACTTATATTGGTTAGTATTTTTATTTGCTGCAGTTAAAGACAGTCGAGATATTGATAGCACGGTAGTCTTCCTATGAAGCAAGTGTGAAAGCATGGGCAAGTTTTCTTGGCGCAAATCAGGTTCGTGAACTTAAACGAGCGTGCCCAGCCATGTACTTCTGCCTTTGAAATGAATTCTTCTATATTATACGAGAACACGCTCTTTCACATGGCCTACTCCGACTATCGACGTTTTGGCCGGAAACTCGTCAACTGCACCAGCCTCGACCATCCGATCGGTTTCCACTCGACAAACGCCCCGTTTCAAGACCAAATTCAAGTCCGTGAGTGAATTTTTCGTCATCCCACGCGACTTTGAAAATTCGAAGCGGCGGAAGCCCCGTTTGGCCTCGATAGGCTTAGCGCGTGAGCGACCGCCTCACCACTTAATAACCGGATCACTTCTGCCGAGCGTAGGAGATGGCTAAATCAGAAGACATGGACCTCCAAATAACCCCCCCCCCCCCCATCCGGTTAACAACGCGGACGAAAACGGCGGACACAAGAACAATTTCAGAAGCGGGGACTAGAAAAAGCCAAGAGATCGCCGCCCAGAACCAGGCGACGGACGGCTGGCAGTTAGTTCTATCGCGACGACAGCAAGAGGTTGTCAAGCACAACGACAGGGAAACGGCTTCCAACAACAAGAATAGCATAAACGGACAGCCATCAGCAGGCGGCGCGAAAGGAGACGGGCAAATCGGTCGTGGCAACATGCGCCCGAGGAAGAGGAAGCCTCTGCCACCATTATCGAAGAACGACCTCAAGATAATACTGAATCCCCACAAGGGTCGAATGCTCAAGGGATATCTGAGAACAGAAATACCACAAGCGATTATTCGGGCTACCGGGACGATAATCACAGGAAACGGACCGAACCAGCGAAAAATCAATGGAGAGGGTTTCATACTGCGAATCCGAGAGGGAACCAATATAATCATCGTCTCCACACCTTCACTGCAAGTGGCGGACGTCATTCGCCGAATCACGTGCATGGAGCTACGAAGCACGCAACACCCCTTCAAGGTGTACGTAGCGGATCCAGATGATAGCTACAAAGGGGTGGTGCATGGATTCCCAGCACACACCGAATCAGCAGATCTACAGCAACACCTGCGAGTCAGGACCCAAAGGAGTCGCCATCGAAAGGGCCCGAATGCTAGGAAGCTCAGATACCGCTCTCTTCACCTTCTCGGGAGGCGCGCAGCCCAAATGCGTGTACTACATGGGAGTAGAGATGCGGTGTACGGACTAAAGGCCAACAATCCAAATGTGCCTGGAATACATGCAAGAGGGACACCGCTCGGACGTTTGTCCAAACACCAAGAACGTATGCCGTGGCTGCGGACTCGAAAATCCACCCCCCCAAGGACACGAATGTGGAGTGATGTGCGCCCTGTGCAGGGCGGCGGGGCACGAGACGCGCCGGTGCCCGAACAAACTGATTGCCGCCAAGCGCGTGAAGACGACTCGCCAGTCTCGATCGCGGGAGCGGTCGGGACAGAACACCAAAAAGGCACCGGGGCGCTGGCTCGAGTCGACGGAAGAGAAGGACTTCTACCGGTACCGATCGAGATCCAGATCTGCAAACGGAAGCAGAGCGAAGACAAATACCCCCTCGAGGGGCCCTTCCAGCTCCAGGGCTTCAGAGCGCTCGAATTCACCACTGCCTAAAAAACAGCCGTTGAGCTGGGCGAGGGTTGTTTCTCCCACTGCTCCAATACAGAATAGTGGTGAAAATGATAAACGTATTCAGAATTTGGAAAAGGAAAATGCACGACTAAAAGAACAGCTCTCAGGAGAAGAACGCCAATGACAATCACTTGAGAAACAAATGAGTTAGAGGCGCTTTTGAATAGCACAATACAACAGCTGGAAACGCCGCGTCATTCTGAAGAAATAGCCAAAACGAAAGCAGCGGCAGGTATAAACTCCGTCTTCGTGCAGTCTCCGACAACTCAAATCTCAAATAACGCGCAGATAGCAGCAGCGCAGATCAAGACAATGATCGCGGAAATTTTGAAAATATTTATGCATGAAATGATGACGTTAGTTACCCAAAGCTTAACGGCATTTCAACAACTATGCACAAACCACCTCGAGAAACACAAGGTATTCGTGGCGGAAAAGCATAAGGCAGTCTCGAAGGCTGTTGCCACCAAAAAACGCGCAATTGCGATAGGAGCGGGTTCGGCAAAAACTAAAATAAGCCACTGCGTAACAGAATCCGACGGCTCGGACATGGAAACGTCACGGGCTTATAGAAAATAAGAGTGGGCAACATGGCTAATCGCGCCAAGAAATCACAACGAATACAAAATTCAGAACAATTAAAGATATCACAATGGAACTGCCGCTCCTTCTCCAGGAAAGCGGCAGTGTTCCACCAGTTTATCAAAAATTCCGGAATCGCTCCGGACGTGATATGTCTGCAGGAGGTCTGGGCCAAGCCGGCCAAACTGCAGGTATACTGCACTCTGAGTGATCCTCAAAATTCGAAGGTCGCCACGCTGGTGAGCAAGTCGATAAACGCTCAATTATTAACACTTCCGCAAAGTGAGGGAGAGACTAATTCCATAGTTATCAGTGTGATACCAAAGAAACAAAGTAAGGCACACACACACTAATCACAAATCTGTACAGTCCTCCCAAAAACAAAGGGGACAACCTACCCACATTCTCTTAACAACCGAAGATTTAGCGGGCACCATGGATAAGGCGGTGAGAGTGCGTGATTTTAATGCAGCCCACATACTATGGGGATACGCGAAAACGTCGCCCAAAGGGTTCCTACTCGAGCGCACCGCAACGGCCTTCGGCTTACGGGCAATCAATCAGATCGGAAAACTGACGCGCACGGGTAGCAGCGTCAGCAGAGACACGGCGCCCGACCGTGCCTTTACAATTAACATCAGAAACGCACAATGGGTTTCCTTTGACGAAAACCTGGGAAGCGATCACGACATTATACGAGTAGCACTCTCCACGCCCAACATACTGAGAACAATTGGAATGACTAAATTAACTAACTGGTCTCGTTATAGAGAACTCCAGAGCGCGCTGGAGGAGTCGGATACAGCCCTGACCAACATGCGAGAATGGACTGAAATCCTTCGACGAGCACACGGAGACACCACTAAAGCCATTGAGCGTACAGCGGAGGTGCCGGTGATAGACTCTCACCTGGTCAGCCTATGGGAAGAGCGGCGGAAACTGGCCAAGAGGTGGAAAAGGCAACGTCTAAACAAACACCTGAGACAACGCATCGCTCTCTTGGCAGAGCAAGCCGAAGGCCACGCCAACGAGCTCGCTAAAAACGAGTGGGCGACGTTCTGTGGAACCCTATCAGGAACTCTGGGAAGGACCAGTACGTGGCGAATACTACGAAGCATGCTAGACCCGATGAGCACGCGTACTGAGAATAACAAGCTACAAATTATACCAGACAACTTCGAGGGTACCAGACCAAGATCTAGTCCATGCTCTTCAGAAAAAGTACACACGACCCTCACCTGCTAGGAGATCATCGTACGCGAGGAGACAATACGCGCGGGAGGCGAACCCTAAATTAGACGAAGTATTTAACGTACGCGAAAGTGTGTGAGGCGGCACAATCCGCAATTCAAAACTCGGCACCGGGCCCAGACTCGATCACAAATACAATGATTCGAAACATGCATTCGGTAGCCCTAGCGAAAATAAAGATTTTCAATAGCGAATGCTGGGCCAACGGAGACTTGCCCCAAGAGTGGAAATTGGCTAAAATAATCATGATCTCCCAACTAAAAAAGAATCCCTCAATTGATACACTACGGCCGGTGTCACTCACGCCCTGCCTGGGTAAGCTCTATGGAAGGGTTATCCATAGCAGATTGCAGCGATACCTGGAAGAGCGGAGCTGGTTCCCCGACTCCGTGATGTGATTTCGCACGGGTTTGTATTGCCAGGACGTGTTCCTCCTACTTAGAGACGAAATTCTAACTAATATATCGTACGGCCACAAGAGACTAGTCCTAGCACTAGAGCTCAGAGGATCCTTCGACAAAGTCTCGCACGACGCAATATTGAAGGGAGTCGAACTCGCGGGTTGTTGTGAACGCACATACAATTACTTAAGAGCGTTTCTTCCAACCGCGAGGCGAGCATCAGTATTGGCCAAATCACTTCGGATATATTTACAATGCCTGAGAAAGGAACACCTCCAGGAGCTATATTATCTCCTCTTCTCTTCAACATGGCGATGTGTCGCCTCGCGCGCGATCTGGGTCGTATACCCGGCCTAGGTTACACGCTCTACGCGGACGACATCCCGCTGTGGGCGAGCAGTGGTTCACTAGGGGATAAGGAATATACTCTCCAAAGCGCAGTATTAGCGGTGGAGAAATTTTCTACGTGGAGTGGCCTGAAGTGCGCATGCGAAAAATCTGAGGTCACCCGGATACATGCGAAAGGCTACAAATCCAGCGGATCGATTAACATCGTGGTTGATGGCCAATCAGCCCGATAGGTACCCACGATGCAAGTCCTGGGTTTGTGGCTTCAGAGCGACGGGAGAGCAGTACAGACACCCAAGACCCTCAAATGCACAGCCCAGAACATAGCCCAAATGATACATCACGTTACGTATCGAAAAGTGGGAATGCGAGAACACGATACCCTACGGCTCGTACAGGCCTTAGTGGTTAGTCGAATCACGTGTGGCTTAATTACCGTACTAAATCCTGAACGGGGAGGAGGAAAAGCAGGCTAACACAATAATCCGAATCGCTTTCAAGGCTTCTCTGGGCCTGCCTAAATTTACTTCAACAGAGCGCATGGTAGCTTTGGGAGTGCAGAATACTTTCGACGAACTGAGGCAGGCCACCCTGATGCGACAGAGGCTCCCTCTGTCGCATCAGGGTGGCCTGCCTCAGTTCAGTTTCACGCCTCAGCTTCACAAAAAGTGGTGGGGCAATATTGGCCAGACTCAATAGCCCAGCATACCCCATTTATCTCACAAGGCTTGCCGTCCCTTCTTCGATGAGATCCAGTAGTAGATCCAGTAGATCCAGAAATTACAGTAGCCCCAATTCCAAAGAATACGCATCCAGAGTACAACACAGAAAGGCTCAAAGCACGCGCACAACACATTCAATCAGCGTACTCTAGTAATCAGAGGTACAACAGGTACTACACGGACGCAGCTATGTATGCAGAGGCGACCGATCAGCGCTACCAAAGGAGCAGTCGTGAACGCGATCAGCCAACAGCAAATTACCGCGTCGGCCACGGCGGGATCCGCCACCTCGGCTGAAATATTAGCAGTGGCGATCGCACTCGCTCACGCGGAGCGTTCGCAAAGGGACTCGGTCATGGTCACTGACTCCCAGGAGACATGTCGCATGTTTCTCAAGTGGCACGTGACTGCGACTAGCCTCGCGATAATCCCCAAATCCTTCAACCACCATCATCGCCTACTCTGGTGCCCGGGCTACGCGGGGGTACAGGCGAACGAAAAGGCTAACGCCTTAGCTCGATGGTTCACTAACCGAGCGACGGCGTCCTCTTCTAACCCCAACCACCCGCACGATCCCTCACAAAATTTCACCAATTTAAATGCCGAACACATCCTTGCTCATCAGCACGGAGTCCGCAGAAAATACCCGCCGCCTCACCCACAAATTAACGAAGAAGAGGCCGCTGATTGGCGTAAAATACAGACCGTGGTATTCCCCCATTTAAAATTGCTAAATGCCATGTATCCCACTCGTTATAGGGCCAACTGTCCTTGGTGCGGTGGCATACCTACCCTAATACATACATTATAAAATATGAAGACGCCAAATAAACAGACACACACAAGAGAAGAGAACGGGACTGGGCGCCACTCGCAACTGTTTTATTTACAGAACGCAGGCACATATATACTGTCAGTCAGCACATGCGCACAAAGCAAACATTCATTCACGCATCTAATCAAGCATTCATGACGCCACACGCTCAAGAAACCTCGTCTCGGCCTTGTATAATGTTATCGAAGTATCGCTAACGCACAAGCTGCCTTTCTTGCCCATGTGATAGGCTTCAACCAGTTCCCTTGCTCTAGTATCTTTACTTCGGGCAAGAATCCGCACGTCTGAAAAACGTGGTTCACAAGAGCGTGAGGGACAGGTCCCGATGTGCTTAGGCAAATTTGGCCCCTCTTTCATTTGCTCAACATTTCTGTCGCGCTCCCTGACACGCCGATTAACACAGCGCCCGGTCTGACCTATATAGGAACGACCGCACGAAAGGGGGATCTCGTAGACAACCCCTTCGGCAGACTTCATGAAAGGTCGCCCATGTTTGGTTCCACAGCCTTTTTCACTTCTTTTTTCTTTTCTTTTGGCGATTGGGGAGCAAAGGCTTCCGAGCTTCCTTGGGGCTGAAAACACTAGCGGGACGCCATGTCTGCTCGCTACCTTCTTCAGATTGTGGGCCACCTTGTGCACATACGGCACAGCCACCGGTTTCAGCCTCTTGCCGAGGGGCCTCTGCTCCAGCTCTCATCGCCTTTCTCTTCATTTTCTGTAAGAGGCTTTCGGCTACTCCTGTTAGGAGCGAACCAGGGAACCCAGCTGAAGCCAGCCTAGCCAATTGATTGTCGAAACTCAATGCCATCTTGTGAACACACGACTTCCTGAGCGCGGACTCAAGGCAGATTGACGCAATTCCTCTCTTTACCAATTTCGAATGCGCTGAGTCAAATGGCAGAAGCCCTTCCTTCGCACGTGGTGCATAGCACGAACATACATGATCCTTACCAAACTCAATGCTAAGATCTAAAATCTGTAAAACATTTCCTTGTGGCAGTTCATGTGTAAAATCCAAGCCCTTTCCATGTTGTCTAAAAACGGATAAAACATTAGCCACAACCTCTGCGGAGTTTAGACTCCCGTCCTTAGTTAAAATAATTTTAAAAAATCATCTACATACCTAAACACTTTTGAAACTTTTTTAGCTGGTAACACATGGTGCAATACTTGGTCCATTTGTGAAAGAAAAATGTTACACAACACAGGGGCGACACAGGATCCTATGCATATACCAGCCTTCTGCAGAAAAAACCGCTGGTCAAACATTATAAAAGTAGACTCCAGGTAAAACTTTAAAAGGCTTAAAAAGTCGTCAATAGAAACACCGGCAGAGTTCTGAAAAGAAATAGGATCATTCCTTTCAATGCACTCCCTAACTGCAAAGAACAGAGCATCATGGGGAACAGAATAAAATAAATCAACAATATCCACAGAAAAGGCAAAGCCCACACTAGCTTCAGTTCTCAGGAATTCAAATACTTCATCCGATCTTTTCGTTAAAACGGATCTTGTACATCTAGTGCACGCCAATTTTTTAACAGGTAAGAGCTAAGTTGCTTCTGCCATGCCCCTTTTTCCCTCACTATTGTTCTAAAAGGCAGCTCTTGCTTATGCGTTTTTACTGAAAAGAACACCTTCAGCGCATTACTTTTGCTTTTGTTAATTTCTTTCGCAAGACTGGCCAACCCCAGCCGCTCACACATTGCCACAGCGTTGGCTTTGACTTTTGTCGATTTTACTGGAATAGGTGAAAAATTCTTTTTAATCGCCTGAGCAGCTTCGATAACATTATACAAGGCCGAGACGAGGTTTCTTGAGCGTGTTGCGTCATGAATGCTTGATTAGATGCGTGAATGAATGTTTGCTTTGTGCGCATGTGTTGACTGACATTATATATGTGCCTGCGTTCTGTAAATAAAACAGTTGCGAGTGGCACCCTGTCCCGTTCTCTTCTCTTGTGTGTGTCTGTTTATTTGGCGTCTTCATATTTTATAATGAACAGCTACCAACTAGCCCAACAAGAAGTGCTAATGCATACAACCTGGGAGTGCACTAAACCCCGTCATAGGCCAGACACCAGTGACACAATGGAGGAGCGGGAAGCACAGCTCGCCCGCTCCGACCATGCAGGTCCTTAATTAGCCAGGCAGGCGGCAGAGGCGAGTGGGGACTGAGGAGCTCCGGCCACCCCTCCTTTAAATCTTTTCCATTGCAATGATGTTTCTATCTATCTACATTATACAAGAAGCACCTCAGCGCTACGGTACATTACAGAAGGTGTGCGAGAACATTGTGTGCGCTCCCGATTACTGGCGTCAGGCGTGATTTCCCGTTGTTATTAGGACGAAAAAGTCGGTGGACGCTTAAGCTTTGCCTTTAAGAGGAAGCTTTAGCTCGAGTGCTCCTATCTAAATACATGTAAAAGGAGAATTCATTTTTCTCGGCAACCACTGCACCAAATTTGACGAGGTTTGTTGCATTTAAAAGACAAACATAAAATCTAGTGACTGTTGGTTTCGAATTTTCGAGTTAGATTGTCCATATTTTATTAAAAATTGGCAAAAATCGGAAATTTTCAAAAAACGAAACTATCAAGTTTACAACTCTGTAACTTAACCACTAAAAACGATAATACAATTCTGTGAATTGCATCTAATAGTACATCTAAAGCGGACAAAATTGATATGTTACACATGAATATAAAAAAATTTAATCATAGGGAAATACAACTTTTGCAAAACCGTCGTAACCAACGTAACAAATTAACGAAAGATGTAAAATAACACCTTGAATTTGTCCGCTTTGAATGATCTAATGAATGTCGTTTACAGAACCGCGATATCAGTTCTTGATGCAAAGCTATGAATTTGTAAACTTCGTGATTCTATTTTTTTCAAACGGTCAAATATTTGAAAATCGTTTTAAGAAAATTCAAGCCCTAAATCGAAATTCCGCTTCCAACAGACACTAGAATTTAACTTTCTCTTTCAAATGCGACAAATTTCATCAAAATCGGTCCAGGGGTTATCTCATAAAAACGTTTTTGCGTTTTACATGTATTTGAATAGGCCGCGTCGGAGTTGGGCCCGAGCTAAAGCTTCCTCTTAAGAGTGGAACGCGATAGTATTCAAAGATCCCCGACTGCTTCTCACACTTCCCGGCAGCTGCAGCTTATGTATAACTGTAATGTTTACCGGGAAACGCTGGCGGCGAACGCTATGCACGAAGACGAGCGTTCTCGCAGAAAAGCGGCCTCTTGCGTGTGCTGGAGGGCATGCACCGCCGCGCCAAAACATTACATCATTTTCAGGTTTTTAATATTGTTTCGCACTTTTAATATTTCAGTTTTAGAAGAAAGGAAGGAAAGAAGGGAGGAAAAATACAAGGGGAAGGCTGAGAGGTTAACCAGAATAATCTCCGGTTGGCTAGCCTACACCGGGGGAAACGTAAAGGAGAAAACAAAGATGACAGGGCGAGAGAGGAGGGAATGAAAGAAGGAAATTAGTGGTGAGCTCGCTGATGCGCGTGGTCTAATTGTAATTGCAGTAATAGTCACCGACGTTCACACAAGCCCGTTGCCCTCAAGAAGCGCAAAAGTGCCCTAACCGCTTTTTGGGCTGACGAGCGATGGTGGCGGTGTTCGAGCAGCACCTGCACGGAAAGCGAGTGATTGTCCAGTTTTTGGAGAGCGTTAGCAAGTTTTCGTCTTTCTGGAGCATATAATGGACAGTGGAACAGCAGGTGCTCGATATTTTCTTCGGTGCCACAGAACTTGCATGCTGCACTGTCGGTCACTCCAACTAATGTAGAGGATGCCTTTGGGAAAGCAACTCCTAACCAAAGGCGACAGAGAAACGTAGCTTCACGTTGAGGAAGTTCGAATGGAGGTCGGAGTTTCAGTGAGAGGTTTAATCGATGCAGTCGTGTAAGTCTTAACTTTGGCAAGTTCCACTCGGTCAGTAAGAGAGTGCGTGCCAGGCGCCGAAGCTGCCTTGCGGTGCCTGCCCTCGAAAGCGGAATTGGAACGCTCTGTTCTTCTTGATGTGATGTGCGAGAAGCGTTATCGGCGGAGTCATTGCCACTGATTCCATAATGGCGAGGTACACATTGAAAGACAACCTCGTGATCTTCTTCGTTAGAGGTGATGGTGAAGTTTCACGATTTCGCATGTCAGCTGTTCATGACAACCGCGTCGGAGAACTGACTGCACGCACTTCAATACCGGTTTTGAGGCGGAGAACTCAGCCCATTTTCTCAGTTTTAGAAGACTGAACATAAAAGGTATGCGCTGTCGATCTAGCAAGGCATGACATATACATATGCCGAAATATGAGTAAGATTTTTGCTCACTGACAACGCCGCCGACGCCAACACGAGATTTTCTGAGACACGGGGCCCTTAACGCTTTCCCGTTAAAACAGCTGCCTGGGGAAAGCATTAGATATATTCTTGAGTAATTTGCAATAGATGGAGCAGCGCCCACGGACATGTACGTTAGAATGAAAAGTACTAATGTATTAAGATGAGTGTTTGCGGCATACATATTGGCTGTCTAATGTAAAAACCTTAAAAAGTAAATACCGTGATTTTGTGACAATTATGGCTGACATATGTAAGGTCATGCGAAATATGAGCTCCGACACAGTGCCCATGATGGAACTGGCCCATGGACTACAGGGCTACATTGACACGCGAAATACTGGTTTAATAACTACCCGTAATCTGAAAGCGTTTAGCTCTGGAACTTTTGGTATGTATGCGTCGCTGTGCAGTCTTGGGGGCCCCTCTTACCTCGCGCATTATATTTCAGTTAATATTTGAAGCAACATTACATCATTATTTCTTTACGAGTGAGCTTCCTGTAGAGCCTCACCACTGTTCCAAAGTTATTGCTTAGCTCAAGACGCGCCTGTATGTATTTCAAGTATCCAGAATGTCGTCCCGCGTTCATTAGCGAAAGAGAGTTATCTAATCAGATTGCGCGTGTGAAGCGAATACTGGCGTATACAATCTCGATCACATTTCAGTGCCTGCGATTGCGCTGCAATGTAGGACCATTCCAATCTGATGAACCGATGCCTTGATTCGTAGATCAGATTCAGAGGAAGCGCTATTTTGCGCGCAGCCATCGTAGTGCTTTGATTGTTATTTTCTTTCCAAGCGCAAGCTCGCCTTATAATGAGCTATGTTCGTGACTCACTCTTTTGGAGTTGCCTTGTTCTTCACATCGCTACAACTTGACAGTATAGACGTGCTACATCTTCGTTTAGTGAATACTGAAATGGACTAGAATTCTTGTCGCGTGTGCGTTTCGTCATTTATACAAATAATTTATTATTCACAATGGGCTTTTTAATCGAAGAAGTTGTAAATAACAGCAACCTGGGCACTAGCAGAAGGTCTCAAAAACAAAGAAAATTTAAAAGCTTATTAGTCTGCTTTCGCCTCATGGCAAGAAGGAAACTTCAAGTAAAAATATGCGTAGGATAATTAAAAGCCTATCCACTTGAAAACGTTTCATCTGAGTTCCCCATTTGTAAGCTGATACCCACTTGAGGGTGTTTCGTATTGTGGGTCCTTGACGCACGTCCAACCTTCGAACAAACGGTCCTTCCGAATTTTATTACGGGAAGACGTGTTACCATTATGCCTTTAACTCCGGTTCACAACCACGAAAAAGATTAAAGTTCTGCGTGAGTAATGTCGTTAGTCGAAACTCACGAGCTACCGTAACTCACCTCTCTTCTTTTGCTGTCATTAGGAATGGATAGGACATGTATCTTTTAAATCGACGCATCAGGAATCCGAAAAAAGCTGCCCTCGACTAGCGCAACTAGGTTTCTTTCATTCTGTACTTCGTCCTGTGAGAGATAAGGCAGGCCACCGACAAAAAAAAAATGGTGCAACGTAATAAAGAAAACGGCAGATAATGGAAGTGCGAAAGGCAAGCAGTTTAACCATCGACGTGCCCGATTGGCTACCGTACACATGGGGAGGGCAAAATATAACGGTAATTTAGCGGTAAATGCGAGAGAAATGCGGTAAGCATTACGCTGCACCTCTGTGAGGTCCCGGATCTATGATTTATGCCACGTGTACTAAACTGCAGTGTTGTTCAGTACGTCACTCGACACACGTGCTGTCCCTTCTCGGAGCGAAGTGTGAACGACGGTGGGTCTAGAGCATGCCACTATGCATATACATATATATACAACATGCCTCCGAACTGGGTAATAGGTGCTGACGGAGCAGTGTTCTGTGTGGAAGTGGTATAGAAGGTACTTTGTACTATCTCGTCCCCTACCGAAAATTGCAACGCGCTGCTGGACATTCCTGGAAAATTGTATATGCGACACTAACCCATATGCAACATGGCAGCATTCTTTTGCCATGGCAGATTCCAAGAGAGAGAGAATATGATTGTGGAGATCAAGAGAGGTTACCTTCTGCAGCAATTTAGGAATAAATGAATGAGTGAATGAATTGATTAAAAAATAAAGGAGAACCGAGCGTCGGTGGAAGCACTTCCCCGTACATTAGGAAAAGAGCAAGGTACAAACACATAGAGAAAAAAAAGAGACCAGCTGGAAGGCGAAGTCGCAGTTAAGGATCGAGAGAATATAATTGGTAATTTCTGAAACCAGTTTAATTAGGTTTGTGATGTAGTGAGTGAATTATTGGAGTCAACGCCCAGCATGCATCCTTCGCGATAGTATAAGCACCCGTCGTTCTTGGTAATTAATGTTTACCAAATACCAACCTTGGCAATTACTTATTAATAAGCTATACCTCGCCACGTATCCCTTAGTGACAGGCTCTGTGAACTATAGCTGCGCTGTCGCGACAACTTACGACCATAGTGTGACTCATGCGGTTACGGTTACCATACTCGTGACCGTTGGGCTTGCGGAAATACTATAAACATTGGTTTACTGCACAGGTTAGAGAATAGATAATTTAGAACAGCGTTTCTCGCCTCACATACGCTCAACGCAAGCAGCTTTGCAGTATGTTGCGGTGCGCCACTGCGCACCCTTACGCCACTGCGCATGTTGTACCGCGCATGAGCATACTGGCGTCTACGTTAGCCCGCTGGGCACACCGGCCAGCTGGCTCGCTGAGCTACAACTCTCTTTTGTCTTGAAGGGACGCGCACCGTAACATACTGCAAAGGTGCTTGCGTTGAGCGTGCGGTGAGTCGAGAAACGCTGTTCTAGATTGTCTGTTCTCTAACCTGTGCAGTAAACCGATGTTTATACTATTCCCGCAAGCGCAACGGTCACGAGTATGGCAACCGTAACCGCATGAGTCACAGCATGGGCGTAAGTTGTCGCGACAGCGCAGCTATAGTTCACAGAGCCTGTCACTAAGGGATACGTGGCGAGGTATGGCCGATTAATAAGTGATTGCCAAGGCTGGTATTTGATAAACGTTAATTGGCAGCGACATGACCGTATTGGTCGCGACATGGCCTCGAAATATAGTATCCTTGCGCCATTTCTTTAAAAAATCACAATTTGTTTATATGAGTGTCCAAGTTGCTGATGATGAAGCTGTTGCTGCTGTAAAATAAGGAATGAGCGTTCTTGATTTAAACCTAGAAAACAAGCAAAAAAAATGTATGTGCACTTTGCTAGGCTAAACTGCGATAGCCGAAAGCCTATCCATGACTGCCTCTGTTGTTGTTGTCTGAGCTGTTCTGCGAACGGACGCCGCCGTGGCCGCAAGCGTGGGATGCAATCACAGCCATATGGCTGCGAGGTTTGTCGCCGATGTGCGCGCACCCCCACGCGCATGTCTGCGCTGCCCCATGTGCCCTTTCGCACAGCTCTACTGGCGTGGCGCCTGATCTCCTTGCTCCCCTCGCCGGCGATCACCACTTTCTTGCGTCCACCACGAACTGCGCCCGGGCACTCAGAGCCACTAAAGGCTTACGCCTTAAGAGAACGGTATGTCTCATTTTTGTTCAGCGTTTCTGTGTTAACCGGAAAGACTCAGTGAAAGAAAATTTACAATAAAGCTAAGGGGATTATCTGCACGCAGCCGCAAGTCCACACGCGCTCCTATGAGAGTAGCCTGCCAAAGTTAGTCACCCGTTACCTAGCGTCTCAAGCAATCGTCACTTGTTTTAGAGCGCAGCTCTTTGGCGTCCGTTCCTGGGTTTCGCGTCGTCGTCGGCGTTGTCGTCGGCCTCGTAACCAGCTCCGCCCCCCTTTCATCCCCCCAGCGCTAGCAGCGACCGACTGATACCGCTGGATGCCGCTGACGCCGCTAGAGAGTCAAGATAACGTGACTGCATAGAACACCGTCGCCGCCATGCACGTCTTTTTCACTGCACAGATTGCGTGGTGGCAACTCGGTACTAGCCTCGGATCAACCACGCAGGCCTCGCCGGGAAGTAAGCAGTCAACAATGGCTGTCAGCTTGCGGCCATTCCAAGGAAATTTCCGGGACCTGCTGAGCACGGACGCCGCTCAGGAATGCGGCTATCAACTACCAAAGCCAGTGACGTCAGCAGACCCACTTCCACCCCAGGATATAAAAGCGGATCTTCATGCCGAGCCCTTCAGTGGACTTGGTGGCACCGTCTAGGGACACATGTTCATGCACGTCTTTTTCACTGCACAGATTGCGTGGTGGCAACTCGGTACTAGGCTCGGATCAACCACGCATGCCTCGCCGGGAAGTAAGCAGTCAACAATGGCTGTCACCTTGCGGCCATTCCAAGGAAATTTCCGGGACCTGCTGAGCACGGACGCCGCTCAGGAATGCGGCTATCAACTACCAAAGCCAGTGACGTCAGCAGACCCACTTCCACCCCAGGATATAAAAGCGGATCTTCATGCCGAGCCCTTCAGTGGACTTGGTGGCACCGTCTCGGGACACATGTTCATGCACGTCTTTTTCACTGCACAGGTTGTTGACAAGTATTTCGTATATTCTGTTCGAGATGATGATATCACCCTGACGGTGCTACCGAGTCCACGATTTCTTGCTGGTTTGGTGGGTGAATGTTGTGATGTTATAAGACTGTTACTGCTAATGTCAGGATATGTAGAACCTAATCCAGGACCGCACTCTGACTCAGAAAGTGATGAAGGCACGAACACTGACTTACTGAAGAAGATACTAAAAGAACAAAGTAAAACAAATAAGACATTGAAGGATTTGGCTTCTAACTTGAAGCAAGTAGAAAGAACCGTAGCCGGTATACAAACAAGAATGACGGCCATTGAGGATGAGCTATCTCGATTCAGACAATGCGAACAAAGAATATCGGAATGTGAAAGTTGTTGCAAAAGCATGAACAAACAAATGCATGAACTCGTTATTAAAGTGGATGATATGGAGAATAGAAGTCGCCGAAATAACTTAGTAATTTATGGCGTTACTGAAGACTCAGACGAGGAGGCGAGAACACTAGAAAACAAAATAAAAGAAGGTATATTCAAGGATATACTCGGCCTTGAAGTTAAATCTATTGAAAGAATTCATAGGATTGGCAATCGTTACGGTCAGCGCCCACGCCCAATCATTCTTCGTCTTTTCGATTGCAGAGAAAAAACCAAAATTTTTTCTTGCTGTAACAAACTCAAGGGCACACCGATATCAATATCAGAAGATTTCTCAAAAAGAATAAGAGACATCCGATCCAACTTGTGGCGTTCAACGGCAATTGAACGGGCAAACGGTACAAAAGCATCACTATCATTTGATAAACTAAGACTGAACGGACGTATTTACACGTGGGATACCGATAAACGCACCAGAGTAGAAATAACAAGAAACATTGCACCTACCTTAAGTGATTCCCACACCTCGTCATCGGCACAGGTTAGCACGAAAGAACGCAGAAAGAAATGACAAGGTAACAAGACACAACGGATTTCTGCGCCACTTTCGATATTATGCCTGAATGCTCGAAGTGTAATTAATAAAATTGACAAATTAGAAGAGATAATCATACTGTATAGTCCAGACATCGTAATAATTACCGAAACATGGCTACATGCCCAAATACATGATACTGAAATTGCGCCTGCCTCATATTCATTGATACGTACAGATCGTGATGGCCGAGGCGGCGGCGTAGCTATTATGATAAAAAGCAATTTAACATTTCAAGAAGAACCTGGAATAGCTAACCATGAAAGTGCTTGGTGCACAATTCAGTTTGATAATACGTCATTGTTAATAGGTGCTATTTACAGACATCCTGGAGCGCCTGAGGAATACCTTTTGAAAGTGCATGATTACCTACACAGCAAAATTAATAACCGTACAAAGCTGTTATTAACTGGGGATTTTAATCTAGCTGGGATAGATTGGAATAAGTTAACTATCGGCAACAGAGATGCAAGAAACTGTGAGCGCCTGTTTGACATAATGTTTAGTTTTTCTTTATCACAGATTGTTAATGAACCTACGCGTGTCCTACGCTGTTCAGTACTTGATCTTGCTTTGGTATCGCAGTCGATAAAACCACATATACGCGTTGAAGAAGGGATTTCAGATCATAAGATGCTGGTTCTAACATTTTTTACTCTGCGTATGAGCACTGGGTGTAAGACCAAAAAATCTCGAATAGCTTTCAAGGACTATAGCCGAGCTAATGATGAGAGTGTTATTGACTACTTAGAGGAAACTTTGGATGGTTTCTCAGCTGAATCCTGCGGAGGCGTTAATGGCCTTTGGATAAAACTAAAAGAGGCTATAATGCATTGCGAAAATAATTTCATACCAACAAAATTCAAAAGAACTGAGCGGAAAACACCGTAGATCACGCGGAGCATAATTCACCTAAAACGAAAACTAAAAAGACGTCGAAGAAAAAGGATAAATTCTGCGGAGATAATAGAGCTGGCATGCAAATTGAAATTAGAAATAAAAGCTGCAAAAGACGACTTCTTTTCAAATAAGTTAACAAATTTCATAAAGAACCAACCGCAAAAGTTTTGGCGCTACTTGTCGAAGCCAGAAGGCGTGAGCAGTAAAATAGAAGTGGCAGGTTTGGTCATAGAAGAAAAGCGCGTTGTAGCAAATACATTTAACACCTATTTCCAATCCGTTTTCACGCGCTGGCCAATATCGAGTGCGCCCGTGACAGCCGCTGACACCCGGATGGGCGGATTTGTGATAACAGAGTCGGGCATTTTAAATTTGCTTTTGGAAATAGACACCAAGAAGGCGCCGGGGCCCGATAATATATCAAATGAATTTTTGAAACGACACGCGCAGCAGCTGTCTCCCTTTTTGCAAATTATCTTTTCTGAATCGCTGAGTACAGCCTCTCTTCCCAAGGATTGGCTATGTGCCAAAGTAATACCCATTCATAAAGACGGCAATAAATTACACGTGGAAACAAATAGACCAATATCACTAACCTGTTGCAGCTGTAAATTAATGGAACACATAGTAAGTAAAGCCGTTATGACATACTTAGAAGAAAATAACATATTATATCCTAAGCAACACGGTTTTAGAAGAGGCTTGTCAACTATAACACAGTTATTAGAAATAACACATGACTTCGCATCGATAATTAACTCCAAATTCCAAGCTGATGCTATTTTTATTGATTTTTCGAAGGCTTATGATGGCGTCGTGCACTGTAAACTAATTGAGAAAATAAAGTCTATCGGAATTGAGCACAATGTAGTAGAATGGATAGCAGCCTATCTGTCAAACCGAACTCAGTATGTTACTATAAATAATTATGACTCGGACCAACTCGAAGTTTATTCAGGGGTACCACAGGGGTCCGTATTGGGGCCATTATTATTTCTCATATATGTTAACGACATCGCTGATTGTGCAGAAAATGGAGTAAAATTGCGGCTCTTCGCCGATGACTTGGTAATTTATACAAGCGTGCAAGGAATCGAGGACCAGCTTAGACTAAATACTAAACTAAGCAATATAGCCCGCTGGTGTGACATGTGGGGAATGGAAATTAATCTTAAGAAAACACAGTATATGACCATAACTCATAGAAAGTCGATCTTTAGGTTCAATTATACATTAAACGGCAACGATTTAATACAAACTGACACAGTAAAATATTTAGGCATAACCTTTACAAGCGCGTTAAAATGGAATACCCATATCGATAATACATGCACGAAGGCCTTCCGAACACTCGGTTTCTTGCGAAGAAAATTAACTGCAGCACCATCCTACGTGAAACTAACAGCATATAGAACTTTATTAAGGACAATTCTTGAATATGGTAGCATAGTGTGGAACCCGCACCAGAAAGGACTCTCACAGAAATTAGAAAGCATTCAAAATAAAGCGTTGCGATTTATTTACCATAAGTATTCTCGACACGAAAGCGTAAGTGCTCTTAGAAGCCAGGCAGCACTGCCTACCCTTGTTTGTCGGCGTCGTGTGGCTGCCATGAAATTTCTTTTTATGCTATGTAATGACAAAATTAATATAGATAAGCTAGATTACGTGCAGCCACCACACCGACACTCCGATAGAATCTGTCATAATAAACACATCAGGCAATATCCGACACAGTGCGACACGTTCAGCTATTCATATTTCCCATGGGCAATTGAAATCTGGAATTCGTTACCAAAGGAAATTGTAGACTCAGATTCTGTGGATGGCTTTGTCGCAAAATTGGAGTCATATTTTGGCTGTTCATGAAAGTAGTTGAGCGCATAGTTTAAAGGTAATGTGTTGGTTGATTGACTGGACACTAGTGCACGTGTGATTGCATTTCAAATGTAAATATTGCAATGTGCTGAGTAGTGGTGTTATATAGATCCACAGTAACTACAAGAATATTATACGACAAATATTGCAATTGTTTTGAGTAACTTTTCCCTGATTCATGTGAAACAAAAAAAGGGTGTCTTGCGTTGTATACCAGTGCTGTTGTATGGCATTTTTTTTTGCTTTATATATATTTTTTTTTGTTTTTCTTTTTTTCCTGTTTTTCCCATGCTCGTGTGTGTATATTGTACAATCCACTTCCTGTTTGGGCCTGTGCAAAGGCCTACAGTATTGTTAAATAAATAAATAAATAAAATAAATAAAGAGGAGGAAAGGGCCCCCCCCCCCTGTTCTTGTGTGGCGGATAGGGTGCTCTTCAGTTGCCGACGCGCCGGTTATTTCACGTAGGCCCCGGCACGTCGACGAATACGTGACCACCTTCCCACGGCTAGACCTGGTTCTTAGCGCTGCGGAAGCGAGGGTATCATATTGTTTGTGTCGGCATCGGCGGCGTTGTCCCTGAAACCAACTCCGCAGCTGGGGTTGACTCACTATCGGCGTCAGCGGCATCAGTCAGTCGCTGCTATCTCTTCCCTCCTCCCTTTATCGTGTTGTCCGCTTACTGCGCGCGCTTCTGCCCCCATCGTTTGCCGCTGGGTGTACACGCCGCCCCCCTCCCCCCTCTTCCTGCGAGTCTCCGGTTGTCAAAGCGCCGGCTCGAACTTAATTCCTTTCTTCGCTCCTCCTCCAATGCAACCCCTGTGCGGTGGCAATCAGAGAGCCAGATCGGTGGCGGCGGATCTGTATATGTGCACCGCCCGAGCCGAAATTGCCGCTGCCGTTCGCCCTGTGCGGTGGCAATCAGAGAGCCGGAGCGGTGGCGGCGGATCTGTATATGTGCACCGCCCGAGCCGAAATTGCCGCTGCCGTTCGCCACTGCGAAATTATCTGCCAGTTCTTTCTCAGCCATGAGCGAGACGACCGATGGAAGTCCTCCGTCTGCTGCTGCTGCTGCTGCTGCTAAGCGAGCTGCCAGAGCAGAGGCCCAGCGCCGTCGCCGTCAGAATCCAGAGGTGCGTGCCGCCGAAGCAGAAGCTTACCTAGTGGAGTCTTTGTTAAAGGAATACGTGTGAAAAATAAAAAAAAAATTCTGTGATAGCGCATACATGTGTTGCTCGATTTCTTTGCCTCAATCTATCGAAAAGGTGAAACAGCTTATTTGCTGCGCTCAAATTTCGCATTAGGAAGTAACGTAATCGTCGGTAATTTTTTCGTTTCTGCGTCCATTCTGCCTGCGTCAGTCACGAAAACGAGAAGTGGGGAAGCCGATAAATCGAAGGTGGCGGGGAAAGGCGGCAGCGTAGTGGTTATCGTGCCCAGCTCTCAAATGTAGAACGCTGCGGATACAGGGGCTCGAATCACGTGGCTCGTTTCTGAAAAGACCTTTCTGTGCTCTTTGGTGATTAGGAATCTCAGGATGAGGTGGTGGCCTCACGACAACGGTCACCGCCAGCGTAAGAGAATAAGCGGGCGTGCAAAGTCGCATCTAAAGCCGAAAGTATATTCAGAGGAAATACAGTATGATCCTATCGACAAAAAAAAGTTATGAATAACGAGCGATGTTTTTGAGCGAGGTTGTAAACCGATAATGTCTCCAAAGACAGGCTAGCGCTCCTATCCCGGTAATTAGAGGTAATTAGAGGGAATGTACATCAACAGCATGTCAACTAGCGTGTAATTGATCCGTCATTAAGATTGTTGCGTGATTGTGTTGTATGTAGCACGAGCGAGTAGTGTAAGAGATGACACTGAAGAGAAAGCGGTGAGGCGAAGTCAGCGAAAAGTAGTTGTGGATAGCCTTATCGAACGACAGCGCCGTGATGAAGAAAGCCTGCGACTTCAGTTGCTCAGGTCGACAGAAAATCTTGAGTGGTAGAATACCGTTGAGCGTATTTGGCAACCACAGCGATATACACACATTTTGCAAAGACGAAAAGAGGAATAGGGCCGAGTGAGTTGAACCTTAGTTTAATGAGAGAACTCGTGTTGTGTATGAATAGATTGAAGAAGACAATCAGGTTAGAGGGACAGCGTTTTCAAGCTAAGTATTATATGCCAACCCAAATGAATCAGTGTGGTCCTACTTGCGCGACACGGCATGGTTGCCTGCCACCAGGAGATCATGAAGTTAAGGCGACGACAGTTTGCACTGGGTGCTTGAGAATAAAAACCAGCGCATCAGAGACGTTCGAGGGACGTTTCTATACAAGATCACATCCTAAAAAAAAGAGCTTGCGAACAGGGACATCAGAAAATCGAGTACTACGGCTCTTGTTGATTTTGTTCAGCATGACGCCAGCGTTTTATTCAGCGATTACCTCTGAGAAAATAAGTTGAAGATGTGTTTATTTGCATTACAATGGCGGGCGTAATCAGGCAAAAAGTGAAAGCATTAGATGGTGCCTGAGTACTCTGTGGAGATTACGTACGACAACGATTGCAAGAATACAACATTATAAGAGAATATAATTCGAAAACAAGTTCGCTTATTATCGTGCTGTAAAAAGGAAATACCTACACAGTATACCTGTGGATGACGCAAATAATGAACATACTGAAAAAAAAGCCTTGTATGTCTGTAGTAAACTGGATAGACCATTCACATCTTGGCAATGGCATACAAGTTATTCTTGAAAGGGGGGAGTCAAGTGGGCAAATCGGACAGTTGGTTCTCGCAGTGACGAAACCCCGCATAGTACGCGATGGCGCCACGACGACACGCAACATTACGCCAACAAATAAAGGCAATTTTATAAAGCAAAACTTTCTTTGCTACTTCCTTCAACTTTTTCACTGCTGCTGCCACTGCCTTGCACGACCAGTTGGGGGGGGGGGGGGGGGGGGCGCCGGTGCATATACATGGAAGGAATGGGGCAGAGAGGAATGCCGACGCGAGAATGAAACTCCTTTGGAGCTCTTCATCGCGTCACGTGTGCACAGTGCTCTCTGAAGCTCCCTGGGCTTCGTTACACTAGCCTCTTTACAGCTGTAACTATCTGCGACCAACCGCAAAAGCATTGCAGAAACTACAGCGCTTACCGCTTTACTAACGTGCAAGTCCTGTGGAGAGGTAAATCGAATGGAAGAGAGGGAGCAAGGCGATGACGCAGAGAATGGGTAAAACCGGTGCCATCCCGAAAGGAGTGGATAACAGCCTTGCCACCCTTCGCTCGCCGTTCCCATACAGGAGGGAAGGTCGTGACAGGGAAAAGGTTAAGTTAAGGAAACGAAGATAAGTAAACGCTACTACTATAGACACGACAACAGTTGCGGGTCAAATGGAAGGTACGGTACTGTACGTTTCTGCCATTTATAAAAAAACAAACACCATGCAAATTCGTCAAGCGCACTATTGACGCAGGGCGTGCAGATGGAAAGCCACATTAAATCACCCTAAGGCCAATGCAACACTAAGGAAGCGGTCACACGTCAAATCAACCCTTCTGTGCCCGCCGCGGTAGCTGTGCAGCTATGGCATCGCTCGCCGTCGTGGTTTCGATGCGTACCGCGCGAGCTGGATTTCGACGGGAGCGAAATACAAAAACAGTCGTGCACATAGATTTAGGTGCACCTTAAAGAACACTAGGGTGTGAAAATTGATCGGGAGTCCGCCACTACCGCGTGCCTCATAATCTTATTATGGTTTTCGCACGTAGAGCCTCATAGTTCTGCGAACACATCGTTCTGCGAACCGCGATGCGATGTGCCATGTGAAGCAATGACAATGATCAACGCTCTCATAAGTTATAAACAATGGCGCACAACAACGCCTCAAGCAAACACGTCTCGCTGTGTGTTGTGTGCTACGCAGACAAGAAGCAGTGGTGCACGCAGGGTAACATTTGCCATCAACTCGCTACTTTCGTATTGCACTAAACGCTGAAGAAATTATACAATTGCAGAAATCATTACCGCTAGTGATCGTCAATAAAAGCAAACAGCACAAAAGCTTCGCTTACATCGATTCCCACAGTGCGTGGTATCCGCATAATTTCTAGGCTGTGAATTTATATGCTTAAGATTGGCCCTATTTAATAAAATATTTTCATTCGCGGTGAGCAAAAGCCGCTGTAGTGTCTACGGTAGAACGGCTTCGATTCCATAGCCATTACATCACTGCCAATTTCCGTGGGATGGTAGTCGTCAAAATGGGATATATGTGACAGGAAAATCAGGAAGTTGATGAATGGCAAGAAGACAGAAGCTTACACATGACCTCAGGAAAATAAAATGACTTTTTCAGCAGCATGATCAGGGGGCCGTGCTATGGTTTCAACGTCTATTCAAAATCCACCAAAATATGAACAGAAGCCGAAAAAACTGCAGGCATTTTGGGAAAAGTGAACCCGCTGGAAATATGAGGACAGCACTAGCCTAAATATAAAAGATCACTTAAAATAAAAAAAAACAGAAAGTTGGCAGCCAAAATTCCGGACAAATAAATTGGCTGTTGAAGGAGTTTAGCCGAAACCCGATGGTGCGAAATAAGGCGACAATGTCGGCAAGTGTTGTGGAGAGGTCAAGTTAATCCTGTGGCCGACGCCAGCGCACGGAAACTGCAGGGCAACTGCACATATAAGCGAGATGCCTGGTCGTCAGTGGCTACAGGGTAATTTGGGTATGAAATTTTGGGCGCGGACTACATCAAGTTAAATACAATGCACTCTATGGTCATTCTTCTACGGCTCGTACCGATCGTCGCGCCATGACGATGCAACCAAACTGTCTCACGAGCTGACTGTTACCTTCCTCGAACGGCCAACATTCCTTACCCACCGTAGTTGCTTAGTGGATGTAGTGTTGGGCTGCTATGCATGAGGCTGCGGGATCGAATCCTAGCCACGGCGGCCGTATTTTGATGGGGGCGAAATGAGAAAACGTCCGTGTACTTAGATTTAGGTGGGCAATAAAGAACCCCAGCTGATCCAAATTATAACAGAATCCCCCACTACCGCGTGCCTCATAATCAGATCGTGGTTCTGGCACGTAAAACCACCTAATTTATTATTTATCATTCCTTAGGGATGTCCTTGGGAGTCGCACAACTCTTGAATACAAGTAAGTGTCAGGAGTTGTGCGCGAGCTGTTTGAGCATGTGGGTAACTATTTTGGTGTTCGATACCTGCTAGTCTAGATTGCGGCTATATTATATAGGCGGAACGGAAACATGGTAGGCAATATAGAGAACAAACAAATCCCGCATATATTACTTCACAATAATCCTAAATAATGGTTTTCTTTCATGCACATGCATAATCGTGACATGACGGTACTTTCAGAACTGGAATTAGTACTGCATATGTCGTGCCCATTTACTGGCCACCTGACCCGGTGTTCAGTAAATCGGACGTAATATTGTGAGCAGCTTAGGCCATAGCTTGTTGACGGACGACGACAGAGAGACAGTTTGTAAAATTCTTGTGTCGTGCCTTTTACCTCAAGGTGCAAAACCAACTTATCCATCTACCCATCTAAATAGTTATGCACATCTCGATTTGCAGCTGCTGCAGTAGCACACGAGTACGGATAGCAAAGTCGCTAGGGAAATAACTGGGAGCACCTTAACGAAATCGATAAATCAAAATCAAAAGCCGTCCACGACGGCGTCTCTCGTAGACGCTATGCGATGTTCGGACGTGAACGAATAAGTGCCGCCTAAAGAAAGGCTGCTGCGGTGTGCTTCCGACGATCACCTTAGCTCGTTTACTCCTTAGTATAAAGAAAGGAAAAAAAAACGAAAACCGTGTCAAAAGGCCCGAATCAACCGTCGCTCGTCACGACTAAACAGTCTTAAGATGATAAAGTAATTTACAGGCAACGAGCAGCTACGCTTTATCAAGAACACTGATAACGCCGGTGGGACAAGCATTATGGCGAACTTCAATGCGCAGGGACAGCTTCTAATTGTACAAATTTTTTTATTGCCGTCATCCCGCGGTTTGAAAAGTTTAAGGTCAGTACGCCCCGTTGAGGCACTCACGCGAACTAAAGCCTCGTGTCCAGAAGAGCTGGATACGAATCCACTAGGCCAGAGAAAATCGAACACGCATCGATGTGCGGCGCGCGGTGGTCCATGCAGCACGAGAAAAACGCATGCGCTCTACCTGGTCACCGAACGCTGCGAGCGCGGAGCGAGCGGACGCGCCTCACATCGGCTCCAGCAATTTTCCTCCACCGAAAATTCATAGGGACCCCATAAAATTTTGCTTCTACTAAACGGATAACATCACCCGCCGCCCAAAGATACCACTCTGGACCAGGTGGGCAATTTTTTGGGCCTTTCAGGTCCATTTTTGTCTCTGCCACTTCACCCAACTAGGCCTAACGCCCCTGACTCGATCTCCATCGTTCTCCGCGACCGCCATGGCGGCCTCTGCTTGGCGCGGGTACGATCCCGAGACGATGACATGGTCAGAAATCGTCGCAGAAGTCCCGTCTTCGCTTGAAACTTCCACTCCGACGGAGGAGGTAGTAGATGAAGGCCTTTTCTCGTTGGTGGGACTTCGTAAACGCCAGCAACGCTCGAACACCTCGGCGGTCAACGGACTCTCCGTGAGTGCCGGTGTTTCTGTGCCTCCGAATCCTGCGAAGTCCAACCCTCAGCTCTCGCAAGCAGCGGGATCGAAGAAATGGCGGCCCACCGCTATGCCTCGATTCTGCAAAGAAGATGTCACGATTGTAATCAAGCCCAGAGTGACGATCTCCGTGAAGACAGCCCTGCAGAACGGTGAGCGTGGTGCTTTGCTCTCTGCCTTTGTAAATCTATTTTCGTTGGAGATTCTTAGTGTCTGACCCAACTGGAACCAGAATATCCTTATTGCCGCCACTCAATGCGGCCACCGCGCTTACTCGCGAATTCAATGCTTCCAAAGGCCCCATCCTCGTGGTCGGACACGCCAAAGTCAACGTTGAAGTAGGCAGGGGGATTATTACGGTCGATGAGCAGGCAACTTCTACCACCCTGAAATCTAAAGTCCAGTGGCGCGGAGGAGAGATAGCCTTCATCCGCAAGCTGGGGAAGTCGACGATTGCCCTGCTCACCTTTGTGGGACACAGAGTACCGCGTTACGTGCGCTGTAACAGTGTGGTGACTGTGGTACGTGAATACAAGCGGACTATTCTCGCGTGTTTCCGACGCCGCACCATCCGCCACCATCCGTACTTATGCCCGCATCCTCAAGACAATCGTTGTGGACACTGCGGCGGAACTGTCGCAGTCCTCGAAGATGGCAACATGGCGCCCCACGAGTGCACTCCTGCCTGCATCGTGTGCGGTGGCGGTCATCTTACGGGCTTGCAAGACTGCGCAGCCAAATTCCGGCGGCTGCAACAACCGGGCAACCCGACCAGTCAACGCACCCAACCTCGCACTGCAGCGCCCTCAGGTCCTCACACCACTCCAAAAGCTCCCACGCCTACCAACAAGATGACCAAAGGCACAACCGGACCAGCGCCACCGGCGGGAACCTTGCCTGGACGTGCCCCCAAGTCTCCTAGGTCAACTAACCCAAAAGCGCGACGGGATCCTTACGCCCCTACATTCCATGACGGGAATTTCCCGGCTCTCGAGGGCCCTCCGTCTGTCGCACCAAATACGTCTCAGCCCAAGGTAGGCAGCCGAGACGGGCCTCCTGCGGCTCCCCACCCTCCCCTACCTTGTCCCTCAGCAAAGCTTCCTCCTCATCCCCCCCCCCTTAATTCTGACGTCGTGGACCTCCGCCGCGAGCTCGAGACTCTCCGGGTACAAAATTCTCAACTTAACGCCTAAATTCACGCTCTAGAAACGGCTAGGTCCTCCCCGCCCCCTGCCCATGTAGCTCCGGAACCGATGCAAGTGGTGCCGACGGACCTGACACCCTCTAGCTCTGACATGCGTTTCACCGCCCTCGAAAACGCCCTTGCCGAATTAACGACTCTGATATCAAATTTTGGCCAAATCCAAGATAGCCTTCTCAAGGCAGTTACAGCCACGGGCACAGCCGTCGTGGCGGCCAACATTAAGACGTGGCTAGAGTCAAACCCCTGGCTTCTTCGCTGAACGGGACCCCTCAAAGACGCGAACCCTCCCATCAATATTCACTCCACCCATCGATCTAACCGAACTCTCGGAGGGGCCGGAATCGCCCCTGCTGCAGGTGAGGGAACCTGGGCCGGCTCTCCAAGGCGATCTCCCTTCGAATCAACATGGCTGCGTCCCCTCTCAACCAACCCCCTAGAGGGCAGCACTCCCCGCAAAGACAGCAAGTTCTCTCTCGTGTACAGTGGAACTGTCGGGGTTTCAAAGACAGGACGAAACGCGCCCACTTACGAGCGTACATTGACAATCTCGAATGCCCCGCCGCAGTCTTTGCGCTGCAAGAAACCGGGGCCACGGTTAAGCTCTCGGCTATAACGCTTTTCAGCGAGACCCGTCCACCTGTCTCCTAGTCAATAAAGGCTACACAGCGCAGGAGGTTGATCTCGACCTAAATCTGGAATATTCGTACGTGATGGTCTCTCTCCTACCCCTGCGTCGAACAGATAGCCCCGTACACATATTTAATGTATGCTGCCCTCCGAAACTAAAAGATAACGTCACTTTTTCTAACATCTTTAGCGCAGCGTTAAGGATCGCGGGTCGCTATCCCCTGATGGTAGTGGGCGATTTTAACGCCCCTGTCCCATGTGGGGCTATCGAAATGAAGAGTCGCATGGTCGTAAGTTGGCGGGACTCATATATACGCTGGGCATCACTCTGCTAACCGACCCGGTCCACTTAACACGTGTAGGGAATTCCGTCACTCGGGACACCTGCCCCGACCTTACCCTCAGGAAACACATCCGACACGCAGACAAGTTCAACACCGAGGGCACCCTCGGCAGCGACCACTGCATACTGAGCACTGCCATTTACACTCGACCCTTATATCGCCCCCTAGCACAAGCCAAACTTCCCGACTGGAATGCTTTCCGCTAGGCCTCCCAGTAACTTTTCTCTCGGAACAAGGCTACTCCACTTGGGCGCACGGACTCCGTTCACACGAAAAGCAGATACAGCTTACGGAACGTGCACCGGACGTGGATAACTACCTGATGCACATCTGGGAAGCTCACCGAAGCCTAACCAAACGATGGCGGCGACAGAAACACAATCGCAAACTTCGCGCTCACATCTGTGACCTTACTCAGCGAACAGCCCAGTACGCTGCCCAGCTCGCCGACACTAACTGGGTAGATAGATGTAACAGCGCAGCAAGACAGATTTCAAGGAACACGGAGCAGCTATTGAACGCTTTGCGCTCACAATACCTCAATCAGGAACGAGACCCGCGAAGGATGGATAATTCGTATGCAGTCTGCGATAATCCGGAAATGGATCAGCCTTTCCAGCTTCACGACCTTCGCGCACCCCTTGCACGAATGCGCAGGGGGACGGCGCCCTGGAGGGATAAGATAACAGTCAAACTATTGGAAAAACTTTCAGATCGGGTGTACGGAACTTTACTGGAATACATCAACGCCATTTGGACCAGGGACACTTCGTTGCCAGCCCATCGGAAGACATCGTTGGTAACCTTTATCACGAAGGCCGGGATATCGGTAAACATAGACAACCTCCGGCCCATCTCCCTGACTTCTTGTGTAGGGAAACTCATGGAAATGATGGTCCGTGACTGCCGCTCGGAGTACCTCGAGAGCAAGGACACTTTTGCAGACACAATGTTCGGCTTCCGACCCCATAAGTCGGCACAAGACATCATTTTACAGCTTCATCGCGAGATCCTCGAACCCACAGAATACCCACTTAACGACAAGATAGTCCTGGCACTCGATCTCAAGGATGCCTTTGATAATGTTAAGCACGCTGTCATACTAAAGCATCTTAGCGAGACCAACTGCGGCGCTCTTACATTAAACTATATCAAACATTTCTTAACGGACCGTTTGGCCTATATACGCCAACAAGAGACAGAGTACGGCCCGTTTGAGATGGGAACACGGGGCACAACACAAGGCGCAGTGTTGTCCCCGCTTCTCTTTAGCATTGCCATGACACACCTCCCGGCACAGCTGGCGAATGTCGATGGTGTTCAGCATGCGCTGTACGCCGACGACATCACCATCTGGGCCACTACGGAAAACATAGTAGAGATAGAGGACTGCCTGCAAGCAGCGGCGAGCATAGTATGCCACTATGCTCGCCACTGCATGCAGGCATTCCGTACTGCGGCCTCCAACGCTCCCCGTCCAACTCTCTATTTGTCCATATTCGACCTTCCCCCAAATGCAAGTTCAGCTTTCTCTGTGGCCCCATCCGAGAAGTGGAGCAGATTCGAATACTTGGTCTCTTCAGTAATCAATATCGCAAGGCAGACACAACTCTCGCCAAACTCCGCAACGTCCGCGACCAGATGGGCCGGATGGTTCGCCTCGTTTCCAACAAGCGAGGAGGGTTGCGAAGTAAGGATGCGGTGGGGCTCGCACATGCCTTCGTAACTAGCAGAGTACTGTACTCGACCCCATACCTACGCTTACGGAAACATGACGAAGATTGCTAGGAGGTTTTACTCCGCAAAATGCTCAAGAGAGCCCTCGACTTCCCGAGTTCCACTTCCTACGCGCGTCTTCTCGCGTTTAGGGTGGTGAACACCTATCGGGAACTTCGCGAGGCGCATCTCGTTACCCAATACACGCGTCTCGCCCAGACCGTGTCCAGTCGCCAGCACTTAGACCGGCTACATATTAAACATGGCCACCATACGATGGCAAGGGTTCGAGTGCCCGAACTGTGAGACGCGCCCTCTACGTTCGACCCCCTCCAACTAAGATGAACAAGGAGGACCATGATGGCCGGGGCCAGGCGCGGGCGGATGCCCTGCACCGCCACTATGGCTCTAAGAAACATGTCTTCTACGCCGATATTGCAGGCCCCGACCACTCCAGGGGTGGGGGGGGTACACGGCGGTAATCATACACGAGGAAAGACAAGTGGACGGCTTCACCTTCAAAGCACCCAGCTCAACGCATGCGGAGGAGGTGGGGATCGCCCTCGCAGCTTCCCATCCCGACTCTAGATTCACCCTCACAGACTCCCGTGGAGCCTGTCGTAACTTTCAATTCGGATGGATAACTCCTCACGCTGAGGAAATTCTTCGCCGCAGTATTCGCGAATGCGATCCAACTCATCGCTCAATCATATGGGTCCCCGGTCACCAAGGCATGCCGAGTAACGAAGCCGCTCATGAGACACCCCGCGCGCTCCCTTACCGGGCACCAGGCGTCCCTTGCGAGGACCTTTGCCCAGATCACAGCCGTGCTCTTTCTTTTAAAGACATTACCGAGCACTATAGCGCCGAACACCGCCGTTACCCGGTTCCTATGAAGGGAGTGGGTAAAGCTGGCGAACGAGCTCTCCTTAGGCTCTTTACAAGCACCCTGCTGTGCCCGGCGGTTCTCAAGCAGTTTGATCCTCCTTTTAACGGTCGCTGCTTATTCTCTGGGGAGGTGGCCGACACCTTCCACATGGTTTGGGCATGCAGGCAAAAAGCCTCTCTCCCCCCCATCACCGAGAGGACTTCCCGAGAGGACCCTTCCCGAGAGGACTCGGAGGCGTCCCTGCTCTGCTGCCAGGAACTATCGGCCCAACAAGCCCTAGTTCGGCGGACCTCCGCAGCGGTGAACACCAACGGGTCCCGAAATGAGACTCCGCCCACTATCGCAAGGGGCGTGACCCACTAGAGGTCTCTTCCCGAGCACCTCTCTGTACATATAGCCCAATAAATGCTTTTCACCACCGCCAGCTGCCAGGTTCCGCAGCCCGCGTGTAGGGAGAACAAAAAAGAAAAGGAAGAGGCTCAGCGTGTCCTCGCGAATAGAAGTTCAACTACAAAAATTAATAAGAACGTAGTTACCTTTGCTGGCTTTAGCGTCTTGACATAGATGCTTCGGCGCAGATGAAAAAAGAATGTTGATAATGATTTCTGTGATATGACGGCACAAATTAACTACCACAACGCTTCGTCTCATCGGACTTCGTTGCGTACTTTGCCAACTTGTCTGATAGTGTGTTGCTTTGGCTTGTCTCGTTGTATGGTCCCATCTACTTCTTTAAAAAAATCAAGCACCTTTTGAGTCAAATGTTTATAAAAACATTAAACCCACTTAGCTCCGGCATTGAAAATCTAAAGCCCGACGTTAAAAATGTCAGTGCAGATATCGCATCAAAAATCTGAGAACATTATACCCATAAAGTCATCATCATCATCAGCATCATCATCATCATCAGCCCGGCTACGCCCACTACAAGGCAAAGGCCTCTCCCATACTTCTCCAACAACCCCGGTCATGTACTAATTGTGGCCACGTCGTCCCTGCAAACTTCTTAATATCATCCGCCCACCTAACTCTATGCCGCCCCCTGCTACGCTTCCCTTCGCTTGGAATCCAGTCCGTAACGCTTAATGACCATCGGTTATCTTCCCTCCTCATTACATGTCCTGCCCATGCCCGTTTCTTTTTCTTGATTTCAACTAAGATGCCATTAACTCGCGTTTGTTCCCTCACCCAATCTGCTGTTTTCTTATACCTTAACGTTACACCCATCATTCTTCTTTCCATAGGTCGTTGCGTCGTCCTCAATTTAAGTAGAACCCTTTTCGTAAGCCTCCAGGTTTCCGCCCCGTAGGTGAGTACTGGTAAGAAAGAGCTATTATACACTTTTCTCTTGAAGGATAATGGCAACCTGCTGTTCATGATCTGAGAATGCCTGCCAAATGCGCAGGCATTCAGATCAGAACTATCAGATCAGAAAGTATCATAACTGAAATCCAAGCGCTCCCTAGATTTCGCGGCCTCCGGTAGATTCCACGGCCTCCGCGAGACCCAAACGCCTTTGAAACTTTGTGCTCAAATGGAGCTCCTTCCGTTACGATATGTAACTCCCTGTGCGTGGGCGTTGCCGTTGAAATGCAACCCGATTTAGCAATGTTTGCGCTAAATTATATTTTCGTGCGTGAAACGGACATTCTAGACAAAATCGAGCATGATTTCCGGCGCCGGCGGCACATGACAGCACGAAATAATTTCGATGGGGGGGAGGGCTGAAGCACCATAAGCCCCCCCCCCCGGCGCCAGGCTACGCCCCTGCTTAGGAGTGAGGATAAACGGCGAATATCTCAAGGTTCTTGGGTTTGTAAATGGCGTTATTCTCTTCAGCAACACTGATGATAAAAGCCAATAAAGGACTTAACAAAACTAAAGGACTAAAGTAAAGGACTAAAGTAAAGGACTTAACAGAGAAAGTGCAAAGGCGCGTCCACGTTAGCGGCACGGAAGCTCGCCGCATGCCGTTTGCCTTTGGCGGGCCGCCGTGCGACGGCGGTTATGCTCTCGAACGGCGAGATTTCCTTGCCGTTCGGAGGATGGAACGAGGACCCATTTGTGCGGCAGCCGTACGGCGAAGTGGTCAATCAGCGACCGTTCTGGCACCAACGGCAGCGTCACCGCCGCTGATCGCTCGGCGCCGCCGGTATCGTCGCTAGGACTTCTCCGGTTCACTTGAAAACTAAAGCTGACGGCGCTTCGGAATCAATCCCCGACGCTTACAAGCCGCAATATTTTCTTACAGTTGTTGTTGCTCTTCGCAATAATTATGTTCACAGAAGAAAATGAGCTACTATAAGCGGCGCCGTCGGCTGCGATGCGATCACAGCCGAAGCGCTATTCTGCCGTCGGTAGCCCCGCACTGCAGCTGAGCTCGGCAAGTATCGTAGTTCTCGTTCGTGTTTAACGTGAGACAGTGGATATTGTTTTTCATTGTGCGAATCACTTTATCAAGCGGAAATTGTTTTTCTTGACATGAATGAATGAATGAATGAATGAATGTGTGGTTTTTATTGGCGCAAGGGCCAGGTATGGCCAAAGAGCGACAAGCCAGTGTTGATGAATTCGCAGTGTAGTTATGAGTTCAATGAGGTTGATGTGACGTGGCTGTAAACGGGCCTTAAATATAGTCGCCCTAGAGTGCGTAAAGTCTGTCTGTTATAAGGTTATGTCGATGATAATGACATGTTCTATGAGCAATAAAATCCATCGTGAGAGAATGATGCAACTGGAGCACTACTGCCTCGCCAGAGCCCTTGAAACACAAGGGCCTGGAGGCATGTGCTATACAGTATTACTATCACAGCGGCGTCCTCTCAAGAGAGGAAGCGCTACGAATGTATGGGACTAATAACGTGTAGTACAACATCTCTGAGGAAACCTAGGACTCTGTTTGTATTAAAAAGCGGTTCTGGACCGAGAAACATTACAGGATGAAGAGGAATGTGTTGACAGTATGCTAAGGAAGAATGTCTCCTTCTCTCAGATTTGGCTTTCCGACACTCCAGGAGGACGCGGAGCACGGTCAGCCTCTCCCCGCATCTGCCGCAGGTTGGAGGGTCATTTCCGGTGAGTAAAAAGTTATGGGTGCCTAATGTGTGACCTATTCTAAGACGACAGAATAGGACATCTGTCCGGCGTGATCTTATTGCAGAAGGCCAGAACCCTAATTGTGGCTTTATTACGTGCAGCTTCTTATTTGTTTCCCTGTCCCACAAGCGTTGCCAGTAGTTTCGCAGTTTCCTGCGCAAGAAGGGCCTCAGATCTGTGACAGGGACTGCAGCGGTAGGATGAACAGAATACGATGCAATTGATGTGGCCATCTGGTCCACCAGAACGTTACCTTCGATGCCCCTATGACCCGGCACCCAGCATATGATGACATGCTGGTTACATATGTACGCTTTACATGGGACGGAATATAGTTCATTGATTACTGGATTTTTGTCCTTACAAAATGACATCAAAGCCTTCACTGCGCTTAGGGAGTCTGTATATATAAAAGATTTTTTAAGTTTTGTTTTCCTTATATGCTTTACAGCGGACAATAGTGCGTACGCCTCAGCCGTAAAGATGCTTGTTTCCGGATGCAGTACGTCGGATTCCGAAAGGATGGGCCGACGGCTGCATAGGACACCCCCTCGCGTGACTTCGATGCGTCTGTGTAGAACTCCGTGCAGGAGTGTTTGTATTGGAGTTCCCGGAAATGCATTTGGATTTCAATCTCTGGAGCGTGTTTTGTAACTTGCATGAAGGATATATCGCATTGTATCAACTGCCACTCCCAAGGCGGTATCAGCTTAGCTGGAGGCATTAGGCGATGTTTGAGGATTGGGACATCCATTTCAACACTAAGCTACCTCACACGAAGTGAAAAGGGCTGTCTTACAGAGGAACGATTACGAAAGAGTGTATCATATGTCATATCGTTAAGGGTATTAAAACACGGATGTTGAGGATTAGACTGGGCGTTCAGGAAATATGTTCTCTGGAGATGGAGTGACCACTCATTTGATTCTACATACAAACTTTCAATGGGACTTGTTCTGAAAGCGCCAGTAGCCAGTCGGATTCCTAAATGGTGAACCGGATCTAGCATCTTTAGCGTGCTCGGGGCTGCAGAATCATAAATCACGGCACCGTAGTCCAACCGTGATCGAAGGAGGCTTTTGCGAAGATTCATCAAAGATTTTCTGTCGCTGCCCCATGTTGTTGGGATAAAATTTTCAGTAAGTTCATTGTTTTTAAGCATTTTACCTTGAGATAATTTATGTGTGGAATAAATGTTAGTTCAGAGTCAAGTATGATACCTAAGAACTTGTGCTCTTTGTTCACAGGGATTTGCTGGCCATACATTTCGATATAGGGATCTGCAACGAGCCCTCTCTTTCTTGTGAAAAGCACACAAGAACTTTTGTTCGGGTTCACTTTAAATCCATTTTCGTCTGCCCATTTAGATACTTTGTTCAAGCCCTGTTGTACTTGCTACTCATACACTGCAAGGTAGCAGGATTTGAAACCTATTTGTATATCATCTACGTAAACAAAATAAAAGATGGCTGGCGGTAATGAAGCACGGAGGGTGTTCATTTTCACGATAAAGAGCGTGCAGCTAAGCACACCTCCTTGAGGTACACCATTTTCTTCTATAAAAGGTCGCGACAATACAGTGCCGATTTACACGCGGTAGGTACGTTTGGACAGATAGCTTTCTATTATGTTTAGCATATTTCCACGGTGGCCCATCCCCGACAAGTCTCGCAAGATCCCGTATCGCCACGTCGTGTCGTACACCTTCTCTATATCGAGGAATATCGATAAGAACTGTTTATGTACAAATTCATCGCGGATATTTCCGTCAATGCGTACAAGATGATCAGTTGTGGACCGCCCTTCTCTGAAGCCACACTGATAGGGATCAAGGATATTGTTCAGTTCAAGGAAATGCATTAGTCTACGATTAATCATTTTTTCGAATAGCTTACAAAGACAACTTGTAAGAGCTATCGGGCGATAACTTGCCTCCAAGGAAGGGTCTTTACCCAGCTTCAAGACGGGAATAACACTAGCTTCCTTCCATGAGGATGGAAGGTACCCGGCAGCCCAGATGGAGTTAAAAAGTGCCAGAAGTGTCATTTTTGTGTCTTCATGTAAGTTCTTAATCATGTCATAGATGATTCTATCAGCTCCCGGTGCGGAGCTTCTGCATGTGCTCAATGCAGCTTTAAGCTCGACAATATTAAACTGGCGATTATACGGTTCATCCGGACGGTATTTACGATCAGATGTCTTAAGTTCAGCTAATTGTTTATATTTGAGGAATGATTTTGTGTAATGCGTGGAGCTTGATACATGTTCGAAGTCCTGGTCCTCCAAGGTAGTCCCTTGCTCGTCCACTAAGGGCAGAGGGTGGATTTGTTGGCCCTTTATCTTTCGTACGCCATTCCATACTTTGGACTCTTGGGTGTAGGAACTGATGCCCGAGAGAAACCTCTCCCAGCTAGCCCTCCTTACCTGTCTCCGTGTGCGCCTTCCTTGTGGCTTTGCGAGTTTAAATTCTATGAGGTTTTCTGCAGTCGGGGAGCGACGCAGCAAACCCCACGCTTTGTTTTGTTTCTTTTGTGCCATTCTGCACTGTTCATTCCACCAGGGTACCCGTCTTTTACAAGAGAGACCTTGTGTTTGGGGAATAAACTTTTCAGCTGCGTCGATTACAAAACAAGCAAAATATGCTACTACCATGTCTATGTTAAAATCAGTGATACGATCTCGTGATAAGTAAGTTGCTTCCTTTGCGCTTTCTTTGCGTTTCTTGCACTGGCTGAATAGCTGAAAGGTTTCTTCGGTGCGCCCTCTTTTTGAAAGAGTACGATGGGAAAGGGGGGGGATGACGTATTAGCCACGCAGAATAATTTAATTTCGGCAGCTACGCCAGCCGCCCACCACCGAGCCCAACAAGGGGACGCCACGAGTCCGGGAGGAAACGTGCACGCCCAGCTGTACGCAGCTACTATTCCCTAATATAAAATACCCAAGGTTGGATACATACACCAGGTTAACACTTGCCGGCTTGAAATTCGCAAGTGAGAAGAAGGGATAAGAAGACAGGAAAGAAGAGACAGCGAGACGGAAAGCAAAAGATTGAATACAGGGACAGGAAAAGGCGACTGCCGATTTCCTCCAGGTGGGTCAGTCTGGAGGTGCCGTCTATGTGAAGCAGAGACCAAAGAGGTGTGTTGACTCCGCCGGGGGGCCTTAAAGGTCCGGACACCCAGCATCGGCTCAACCTCCAGGATCCCCCTTTCCCCAGACATGGCTAAGCCGCGCACGGCTACACGCGGGAGGATCCAACCCTCGTGTGCTCGGGTACGTGGTGTCGCAACACACCAAACGTCTGCCTTCGCAGACGACCATGCGGCGGTTTTTCTTGGTAGAGAGGCTGCAGCCTATGTTCGCGTCACCGGTAGCGTGCATCTTCGCGGTCGCCGATTGGCCCGTCGGTCGTGCGGCGGCCGAACTGCCATCTATCTGCTTCGGACACCTCTAGCGCGGCAGACGTTCTACAGCACTGGAGGCCGGCTGGTCCCTAAAAGAAGTTAGGGAACACGATAAACGCGGTGGAACGAGAAATGTTAGGCGCTCTCTTCTGAGACAGGAGGAAATGATCTGGAGCAGGGAGAAAACGACGATAGCCGATATTCTAGTTGGCATAACACGAAAAATAATGGAGCAAGGCAGGACGCGTAATGCGGAGAGCAGATGACTGGTGGACGATTTAGAGTTAGAGAATGGGCGCTAAGAGTTGGGAAGCGCAGTCGAGGACGGCAGAAAATTAGGTGGGGGGATTAAATGAGGAAATTTGGAGGCGCAAGTTAGAATGACATAGCCCAAGACATAGGTAACTGATGATGATGATGATGACGTTGTAGTTGAAGCATTGTAGGTAGGCAACCTACGTAATTGTGAGCACCTAATATTACACAATAAATGTATACTGTGCATCCCCTTCAAGTAGACAGCTCATAATCAAAGCATTGCTAAAAAGGATTTCTGTAATTCCTTCTCGGTAGTGCACTAAAATAAAAAAAATGTTCATTAGCAGCCAAATGAGCTAGCTAACAAGCTGCTAGTATCTACACTACCGTTTCAAATGAACAAGGCTAACACAGACACCACAGTAGTCGATGAGTACAGGAAGAATTCGTGAATATCTTAGTAATATCTAGATTCCGCAAAGTGGCCAGTCGGGCTAGTTTGTGTTCTGGTG
The DNA here is from genome assembly GCF_050947875.1 of Dermacentor variabilis. Classification (NCBI taxonomy): domain Eukaryota; kingdom Metazoa; phylum Arthropoda; class Arachnida; order Ixodida; family Ixodidae; genus Dermacentor; species Dermacentor variabilis. Next base: position 13,494,829 of record NC_134576.1, on the reverse strand, counting down.
TTCGTGAAGATCTGTGTAACATGTGTAGATTGCATAGCTACCTCTATTATTTGACAGAAAAGCGCAAGGTACCGGTTAGGCTAGGGGTCACGCAAGGAGACACATTCTTTCCAATGCTAGTCACTGCTTGCGGCAAAAAAATATCCAAGTTAGACTTGAAATGATTAATAGTGGTGATCGACGCAGAGGCGTGTCATGAACCTGAAGTTTAATAAAGGGAATATGAGACATCCACCCAATCGTAGCAATCACTACAAAGGAAACCCATACGAGTTACCTGAAAGAAAAGCCTAACAGGTGGAGAAAAATTTTTCCTGGTCTGTGACTCGAACTAGGGACCCAGGATAATGCAACCTCCTAACCTACAATTGGTAGATTTTGTTGCCCTGTTCAGCAATGATGGAGATAACTTTAAAAATTATCGAGGACCTTAAGCGACGAAGCTTGAAAGGAGGACTGAAGATTTATATGCAGAAGACAAAAGTAATCTTAGACGGCGCGTCAAGAGAACGCTGTTTTGTGATTGGCTGTTAGCCTCCAGAATGTCCACAAGAATACGTATATCTACGCTAATTACTCACAGGGGACCCTGATCACTAGAGGAAAGTTTCCCGGAAAATAAAATGTGATGTAGCCCATATGGTAGGCATCGCCAAGCCATAAGCGATAGCTTAGCAGTATTCTTGAAAAGTGTACAATCACAGCATTCTGCCGGTACTAAGACATGAAACGATAACTTTGTGTTTAACAAGAAACTTCAGAAGTTAAAGAACTCGTAGCGATCGAAATAAAAATAACTGGCCTGACGCAGAAAGATATGAAAACAGCGGTGTTGACTACAGATAAAGAAACGAAGTAAGTGATGGCGTTTTGTGCGTGGAATGAGGTCAGTTAGCGCGAGACACGGTTAATTTAATATCACTGGGAGAGGTCTTAATCCTGGGCATAAATAGTTTGATGATGAAGATCAACGTGACCTAGTTGATTACGTGAGTAATCAGCCGTTTCGATATCTTTCTATGTCTCTCACACGAACGTCGCTCGCGTACATAAGCAAACAGTGGGTCCCTCTGCGCGATCATGGTTCTGCCGCCAACATTACAGCGTTTCCGTTTCTGTCGATAGTGTTCTGGAGGAGCAGGGACGGTGTTCGGAACAAACATGTAGGGGACTGCGCGGGCAAGAGCTCCTGGCTAATAAAGATTAGTGTACTTCCTCCCTCTTGCTGTGCTTTTCGCGTGAACCAGCGAGTAACAGGCGGCAGGCGTTCCCACTCTCCACATTTGCTGAACGCCTGCGACTCGGCTCATCGGCGACAGCAAGAAAGCGCTCGACAGAGGAAGCAGGCAGGCCAAAAGAGCAGAGGATTAGCTGCTTCATTTCCTCCTTCGCAATGTAACGAGAAGGAGACCCAGGAGCGCCCTGAGAGCAAGCTATTCCGGCCCATGTCTTTTTCATTATTAACATCTCCCATAGCGTAAAAACCAAAAAACGGCAATGATATGAATCTATTTGTCAGATTCACGGCCCCAATGAAGCGTAACATTTTTTTGAGGCATCAAAGACAGCAAACCTCTCTACTATTGATATTGGCTTCACGGGGCCAAACAACGAATCTACGTCAATGAACAATTGAAACCTCAAAGCAAACGCTTTCTTGGTGCCGCAATCGGAAGGAAAATGTCCTGCAAGTATGTGCGCACAACGAACGGCAGCACACTGGCACGCAAAACGGAGACTTCCGATATTGTTCGGATGAAGCCGCGATTTGTTAAGAATGACGCAATGTGACGTCACTGCTCGTCACACATGACTTGTTTCGTTTCTCACCTCTGGATAATCAATCGGGTAACACACCTCTTTTCCCACCTTTGCAGTTTAATAAATACGGTGGCGTAGATGGACATAAGTAATTGATAATAATACATATTAATATGCAATCTGCTGTAAACAAGGGTGATCTATTTACTCATTTCTTGGCACGCTTAACAATCTCTTCGAAATTATCTGTTTAACCGAAAAATAGCATCGCCACGATACCGATGTCCTGTGCGTATCGGGGTATATTCCTTTTTTTTTTTTGCGAACCGCACAACGAAACGTGGGGGAGGCATTGGCCTACTGGTAACAATCAATTATGTTCGGGAAATATTATCTGATCACTGCTTTTCCAATGATGATAACGAAATGCTCACCGCAAAGTGAACCTGCCAAACTTTTTTCTGTTCTTTTCACCCTCCACACGGAAACTTAGCCACATTTTTTTATTACTTTGAATCGGAAGTACTCTTTACAATTCTTAAAAGTTTTTCTTTATTCTTTATTCATCAATAACACCGCAGCGCCGAAATGCGTTACTGCAAGGGGGTTACAACATAGAATGAAATACATCTTCATTCAAACAATGCACTTGCGTTTCAGTAAGCCTATTCCACTGTTTAATTGTTCAAACAAAAAATGAATTGGCATACATGTTCGTCTTGGCAGGGTACTCGAGGATTTTGCAACTATGATCAGTTCGTCTTGAAATGTAGTGAGGTTTCTGCAGGTAAATTTCCCTATTAATTCCAGTTTTATTATAGTAAATCGAATATAGAAATTTTAATCTCTGTTTATTGCGGCGGGAAGAAGGCGATTCCCATCCTAGCTCAGCCTTTATTGCAGTGCAGCTCTCCCTCCTTCCGTACCGCCCCAAGACGAAGCAACCCATCCGAGCTCCAAGGCTGACAGGTCTGGGGATCGCAAACTCGAACTACGGATGGAAAGGCACTGTTTGCGCAGCTCGTCCAAGCTTTGCCGAAGCTCAGTTACTTGAGGAACCGTCGTAGGGTTCTTGGTCACGAGCATATGGAAGGCATCGTCGTCTAGGTCTTTCATAATATGCGTTATCTTACCGCATTCGGTCATTGAGGCATTCACGTGCTTACAGAGGTCGAAGACGTCCTCGATGTAGCTCGGTAAGGTCTCAACGTTCTGTTGAACTCGGCCACGCAAATGGTGTTCAGCGCGAAATCAGCGCACAGCGGAACTGCCGAAGAACGAAATGAGCGTCTCTGTGAAAGCTGACCAGGTTGTGAAATCGGCTTCGCGGTTTCTGAACAGATTGGCCACATCGGTCGGATAAAAGATGACGTTGATCAGCATGGCGCGGTTATCTAACTGGTTATGCTTGCTAATGCGTTCATACTCTGCAAGCCAGTCCTCCACGTCGTAATCGTCGGTGCCACTGGAGATGGAAGGGTTGCGCTGACGTACTACATAAGAACACATGACAGCCGTAAGGACTGGGCCAGCTTGCGTGGGGAAGGCACCGTCGGTCATTGTGGAGACAGATGGTAATGTGCCGCTTGGGAGTACCAGCGCCATGAAGTACCCAGCACTCCCACCATATGCCATGGGATATTCTAGCTCCGCGCCTAACAGAAGACCAGTAAAATGGGGCTGTCGCAGCTGGGTGCCGATAATCTCCAGTACACATTAGAGTTGGCTGAGTAATGGGTTTGCCGCTTCTGCAGAAGCTGAGGCCGACGAGGATGCACTCCCATTGAAGGTGGCGGACGGGACCTTTCTGCTTCCATTAAATTCTACCAGTCACGTTACTATATATGTGACAAAACTAATGTTTAAGTGCGGGGTAAACTGTTCCATGCACTGTGACCAAGAGGAAGCTTCCAACTTAGATCGACACCTTCGACGCTTACCTTCGGCGTAGCCGGCGACAACTAGGACTGCCACCAGAACTGGGTCCTCTCTCAGTAAAGCCATGACAGCCAGTTCAACGAGTAGCCAGACTAGAGAAACAGCCACTCCGCCTGCTCCATGGATTTTCAACACGCCGCAAACCGTGAGGCCATTTCACGGTGACGCGTTCGAGGCTGTTGAGGACACCACAATCGAGTTGCCAGCGTCAATGAATGGGACGAGCATCGGAAGCTCCCGTATGTCTACTCCACCCTCGAAGTTTCGGCGCGTATCTGGTTCGTAAACCATGAAGCTAGTTTGGCAGCCTGGCAAGAATTTTGTAGCCAGTTGCGCAATACCTACGGAAGTTCAGACCGGAAGGAGCAAGCAGAACGTGCCCTCAATTCCAGGAATCAAAGAACAAATGAGGGTGTCACCATGTTCGTCGAGAACATGTCGCGGCTTTTCCGGTGCGCTGATCCCGTAATGACAGAAGAAAAGAAAGTACGCTTGTTGATGCAGGGCGTGAAAGAGCAGTTATTCGCAGGTCTAGTGCGCAACCCACCAAGTACCATAGCCGAATGACTCAACAACGCAACAACGATGGAGCATATGCTACGGCAGCGGTCGTCGCAGTACGAGCGCCAAGCACCTTCACATGTCTCTCGTGGTCCATGGCCACCCCTGATTTGACGACCCTACGGGAGCTCGTGTGCATTATTGTACACGAGGAGCTGCAACAAATTCGTGCAAGGGCTCCTCAATCACACGCGACTGTTTACGTAATGTGGCTCACGAAGAGGTCAGGCAGCTGGTATAGCCACTGGTCGCACCGCTAGTCGCAGCCCGTCACCTGACGAACGTCGAAGTCTTAAGATCTCCTATGCCGACATTCGACTAAACACAGGGCACAGCGCTTCTCGAGCCCTCAGCACTTTTCGAGCCCTCTGCCTTCCGCAAGCCCAAGTCTAAACATGCGGAAATCTAGTGTTTGGCGGACTCCAGACAATCGGCCACTCTGCTACTATTGTGAAGAAGCAGCTCACCTATACTGCGAGTATACATACCGCCAGATGGGCCATCCTGGGTTTCGACCAGACGCACGTCGACCCCGCGATTGTGAGCGTCCCTGAGCTATTGCCGAGCACTTGGAGAGCCAGCAGCCGCCGACTCTTCCGCTGCGCCAGTCCGCTCTTCATCTCCTCGACGCTCTACGCCACGTGGCCAACACTTGCTGTTAGCTCATGGCGTTGGGGGTGGATCCATTAGGTCACCAAGCCCACGCCGGAGAAACTAGGAGCAACGACCTCCGGTCATTTATCGTGGTGCGCGAGTGCTCGCAGAAAATCATCCTCGCGATAGACTTTCTTCGCGAGCCCGGTGCTTTTGTCGATCTTCGGGGCTGATTATACGTTTTCCGACAATTATACCCAGATACTCCAAGTTGGTAACACGTGCAAGACACTACTGCGTGCTGTTGACACTGTGACACTCCCGCTGCCAACTAGGATGTTCGTAACTGTTGAAAGCAACTGCGACCAAAATAGTAGCGGCATCTCTGAAGCGAGCCTGTCGTTCCTCTTGGCTCGGCAAGTCTGTGTCGCCCACGGCATTATTCAACTGAACCGCCGAATGACTGAGCTTTTAGTTAAGAACTCCAGCGGCGAGTCCTAAAACCTGGCAAAGCGAACGGCCCTTGCTCACTTTGAAGATATTAGGAATGCAACAGGTCCTACGCTTGCCGAGCTTTGTGCAACTACCAAGAGTGACACCGTGGTTTACAGTACAGCGGATGTAAATCATGATCCGTCAACCACCTAGAAAGAGCGAATAAGAAGTATTTTATGTATGTTATGTGATTATTTCGCATCCACGTCAAAAGTAACAAAGACCCGAACGCGAAGCACCGTATTATAATGGACCCCACCGAACGTCCCGTGCACCAGCACGCCTACGGCGTGTCACAAAGGAACAAGAGGCGATTCGTTGTCAAGTGAAGCAAATGGTAGACGACGACGTAATATCAACCCTCAACCAGCCCATGGGCGTCGCGCGTTGTACTTGTCAAGAGGGAGGACGGCAAGCTTCGGCTTTGTGTGCAGTACCACAAAATGAACAGTGTGACGAAAAAAGATGTCTATCCTCTTGCCCGCATTGATGACTCACCAGACCGTCTTCTATATGCCCGATGCTTCTCCTCAGTGGATTTACGCAGTGGATACTGGCAGATCGAAATTGACAAACCAGTTGGGGAAAAGTCTTCTCTTGTAATTCGTGACGGCCTGTAGAAATTTAAGGTGCTACCCTTCGGATTATGCTCAGCTGCCGCGACCTTTCAATGGATAATGGACACCGTGCTGTCCGGCCTTCACTGGGGATCCTGTCTCATCTATTTAGAGGGCGTCGTTGTTTTTCCTTAGACATTTGAACAACACGTGGAGCGACTTCTACCCATGGTTCTTGCAATTCAATCTGCAGGTCTGTCAAAAAACTTGAGAATTGCCATTTCGGCTATAAGGAACTGAAGTTCCTTGGCCACGTTGTAAGTAACGAAGGTGTTCGGTCAGACCCATAACAGAGTATAATTATTGCCGCATTTCCACCACCAGCCAACAAACGTGACGCGCGCCGCTTCTTGCGCCTCTGCTCATGCTACAGACACTTTGTGGAGAATTTCTTTAAGATCACAGAACTGTTCACTCGTTCAACAAAGGAGGATATCCCGTTTGTTTGGGATCCGGAACAGAGAGCCGCCTTCTCCGAATTTCAGCGGCGCCTCCAGGCACCGCCGTTACTTCGACACTTTTATGAAGATGCCGACACTGAACACACTGATGCTAGCAACATCGGCATCGGGGCAGTCCTATTGCTGACTTGTTAGGCCTTGCACTGCAAGCCTACAACTACTGCAGCTACGCAAACACCCCCATTGTATATATATATACAAGCGAACTCGTGGTAAAGCAAGGCATCAGCCGTGACACATGCAGAAGGTCCATGGGAACACGCGAGTCGAGCAGAGCGATTTCGTAATTCAGATCGCCAAGCTAACGCATTATTGTGTAGGGCCATGTGTAGTGTGGCAGCAGCTTATCAGCCCAGCCCACGCACTAACATGGTGTCCATAGGAGGACAAGAGCCAGGGGAAAATCGAATGTCCCGATGTCGACTTTCATACCAGATATTCTGCGCAGCGTGAGACTCAGTGAGCCGCGAGCTGGCAATATGGCGTGCTGGGTGAGGCCGGGCGAAGAGGTCTTGAGGGTATTCAATGGGAGTGTTCGACGAGGAAGGAAGCAGTGTGTCAAAGGGCAAAGAAAGGTGGTGGCCGAACAGAAAGTAAAAGGATGAAAAGCCAGCTGTCTCCTGACGGGACGAATATTAGGCAAACCTCAAGAAGAGTAACGCGCTGCCCCCATCACTGTGGTCGACAGGAACGTACGTAGAAACCATTTCTGTCAACGTGCGATTTTGCTGCTTGGTCAGTACGCATGTCTGCTGGTGGTAGGCGATGGAAAGCTTGTGCTCGGTGGAACAGCCAGCGAAGTAGGTCTTCAACTATTCGGGACAAGAAGCTGCGGCTGCGATCAGGGACGAGCTGCCGGAGTGCGCCGTGAAGGGGAATGACGTCATGTAAAAGGAAATCTGACCCCTCAGTTGCACACCTTGTGCGCCATTCTCGCGTGATCGCGTACCGGGTAGCGTAGTCATTTGCGACAACGGTCCACTTATTGCCAGATTTCGACTTCGGGAAAGGGCCAGGAAGATCGAGAACAACCCGAACGAATGGTTCTGAGGGCACATTGATGGAGTGAAGGCGTCCAGCGGGCAGCACAGCATGTTTTTTGCGGCACAGACAGGAGGCACAGGCTGCAACGTAGCGGTGCACAAAGCGGCACAGGCTGGTCAGTGCGGTCTTAAGTGCACCTACAGTAGGGACATGAGGCAAGTGGGCATCATGCCCGTAGATGGCGTGATACAGCGAGTTAAAATTTTGGTCCATCAGAGCGTAAGCTGCAACGGTAGGGAACGTCGTCGGGGAAAACGAACATGCGCAGCGTGGGCTCCGAATGTCTATAATTGAAATGAACGATGAAAACACGTATGTAGTCATCAAACTGTTGTTCAGTGCGGATGTGCAAATCAGAAATGGCGATGACGCAAGAGTCGGCGTCATGCGCATTACATTCAGGCCGATGGACAGGATCACGGGAGAAGCTGTCGGGGTCCTTGTTCAAACGGCGTGACTTGTATAAAAGTGCAAGTGAATACCCTTGAAGTCACAGCACCCTCGTAGCCCATCTTCCAGGGGGATCTTTAAGTGAGGAAAGCCAGGTCAACAGGCAGCGATCCGTAACCATGGAAAATGTGCGGCCGTGCAAATAGGGCTGGAGTTTGGCGAATGCCCAAATTAACGCCAGGCACTCCCGTTTGGTAATTGAAAAAATTCCTGTCGGCTTGTGAGAGGAGGCGGCTGGCGTATGCAATTACGAGCTCTGCGTTACGCTGCCATTGAAGAAGTACATCCCCAATTCCATAGTCCTTGACATACGTGTGAAGTTAATGGCAGCAGATGGATCATCATAAGGCAGCAATGGGGTAGGCGTGAGCAATTCAACGAGGGCGGAGAAGGCTTTGGTTTGAGCAAGGCCCGATGTGAAAGCAGCGTCCTTCCTAAAGAGCCCCTGAAACCGTTCGGACAAATTTCGTAGACACGTAGGGTGCAGCTAAAGCTAATCATTTGCACACAACCTGTGTGACAAGTCGATGAAAGTTACTGCCTCCGTAACAGTACGGTCCAACTTAGTACAGAGCGTTGCGAGGCACACTCGCTGTGAGTGGCGTGCAAAAGGAAGGAAGATGGTGCGAAGAACAAAGGATTCCTTCCATCATGACCGCCTCACCATTTTTGCCCACTTAACCTTGGCACCGGCCGGGAATGCAACACCATGGCATGCAACGCCCGTGTGTCTCTTTGGGGTTAATGCGTAGCTCAAGAACCTCTTCATCCCCTTTCGGAAGAGAGACTCTCTAGATAAGCCGAAAAATTATCCCACTTGCTCACTGACCACATCCCACTTTAGACTCGTCATTCATTCAGCAATATGAGAACAGTGACATGTAGTCTTTGAGATTAAAACATTTTCAATGGCGGGAAATCGCGGATTTACGAGCTGGAATTAAAAACGCTATAATTTGGTCAATTATTAAAGCCTCAGCCTCTCACATCACTTCATGCAGTTCTACAGTATAAACTAACGTACATCAGTCCATAGTTAGATGACGTCAACGCAATATCCACAATGAACTGCGGAACTCTGGCGGCGGCGAGCTTCGCCTAATTTTCATGGCACAATGGGATAAAAGTTGTCACGAAGTTTCGGCGACGTCAGCATCCTTCACAATTTATGAAAATCACATTGTATGTCGCAACGCTAAAGGAGATAACGGAAACGGTTGCTGAAGCTACCAAAATGTCGCGGAAAATTCATTTTCGTATGACAATGCTTATTGTCATAGGGGGTGCGCCGTTGTTGTTTTTCGGTAAGTATTAACGATGCCGACTAAGTTACGACGGAAGGAATCCCAGATTTTCTCTTCTTCCACAGTTCTGCGATTCTAGGAAGGCGCCGTGGATTCAAGGTATGGGAGAATATATATTTCCCTAATGACGGCGAGTTACCCAAATCGTGTGGAAGCATTGTCTACGTTTATAATTCACGTGCACTTACCGCAATTTTGTGGTTACGCATAGCTTCATTGAAGGCAAATATTTTGCTTCACTTGCGTGCGAGCGCTCATTTTCTCTTCGTGTCGCCATCACATTTGCTTTTCCTTGACCTTCCGACGGGTGACACTCTCAATCATTTGGGCTGCGCCCACCAGATATCTAACACACCTTCGCTTTCAACTCTGAGAAGGGAGGCCGCAACCTTTCGCACCAGGCACGCATTTTTAGAGCCGACTGTTCATACTCCGGTTTCGTGAATGATTCCACCGTGGCACAACAAAAACGCCGCGGCGTATCGGTCCTCTGCACTCGCAGATAGCTCACGAGAAAAAAAATAAGGTGTAATTTTTCTTCGTGATTTTCGACCATTGAATTCTTAAAAAAAGGAGGGATAACAAGGAGGGATAACATTACGTCCAGTCTCAATTTTTAGATTGAGATTCGTCGAGACAGAATCACGCGCGTTTAGCACAAGGAAAAAAATAAGCTTCTTGATTTCAGGGGCTTTCATGCCGTTTACACTTGAGGGATTTTCATTGTAAACATTGAAATCCTTAGAATTGGAGAAACATTAGGTGAGATGCGCTAAGAATGCACTTGCTCTGGAACAAAAGTCCGGTTGTGATCGACAGATATAAAAAAAACATACCACAGTAGCCGAGCAGCGGGGTGCAAATGGGGCGCCCAATGCTACGCCATTCTGAACGGGAGCACTGTGCTGATGCTCAAATTATCATCACGTTAGTCATACAACACCTAGAGCCCAGTGCCAGCATGGATCCAGAAAATATTTGTTTAGCCAGGCAAAGAGAGTTGCAATGATACAATATGAGCGGTTTGGGATTCCTCATTGCAACTCTGGTTGCTCATTATGTTGCTGAAACAAGAGGGATGCTTGAACTCGCAGAATAAAGTTTTCGTAAAATCATCGACACACAATTCACTGAGGGCGACGAACAAACGTATGGGATATATTTTTTGATTTTGCAATGATTTAAGAGCCAAAAAATTTCCTTTGCAATCATTCAAAAAGAAATAAATGTCACGACGGTCACGAGATATATTCCGCGTAGCTTCATCTGCTAGCCGGAAATTGTCATCGTAATGTACTTTTGCCGTGATGTTGGAAACCCACCTTTGGCCTGCGTATGAATTAAACTACGTAGTTACATAGCAGCTATCTCAGATAGATTACGGCAAGCTAACTTATACGTACTGAAGTTACAATTAGTATATCATCACGAGGTTTCTAAAGAACGATTCGAAACATGAGCCATTAGCACAACCCTCTTTCTTGACTGCTTAAAACGGGCCCGCGTAATTTTAGATGCACCGAAGAGGCCTCAATCTTGAGCGGCGCAGCAGTGTTCTTTCGCTCCCACCAGCACGTTCCCACTTAAAACGGACGTGCACGCACATGCCCCCCCTCACTCACTCACTCACTCACTCACACACACACACAGACACACGCACAACAATATGGATTTCGAGGACCAGCACTGAATTTTTGCGCCGTACTCCATACTCTTCGTTATTTTTATTATCGATTCTTGTTGTTCAGACATTTTCATTCCATTTTATCAGCAAATGGCGCAGCACTAACTACTACTTGAAGTAGAAGACATTGCTTTGAAGCGGCGGCAGCGGGTCACAGACGTAGGCCAACAGCGCTCGTCTGTTTATCAGTTGCCGACCAGCCCTTCGACGTTCCAAGCAAAGACCTGCCGTGCTTCTCTGGATTCAGGCTCGGCTACAATAACAGACTGGTGTACATCGACAGACTGACGACGTCTTTTGGCATACCACAGCCCATTTTTTAAATCTGTAACTCATCTCTTCCCGCGCACGGACGTCACTGCTGCTCCCGCCACCTGTAAACAACGGACGCAAGTTCTTAAATCTTGTCGTTAGTGGCTGGTGGACGTGGAAATGTTCACTTTGGCAGCGACAGAAGTGGCCCACGGACGTAGGCTAGCAGCGCTCGTCTGTTTTTTATGTTCGTTGTACTTTTTTTGTCTACTATGGCCGATGGCAGTGGCCGATGTTGCCACTGCCATAAGTGCTTGTAAGTGTCACGTCTTTTGTGCGGTGTTGCATTGTTGGATGGTCACTTGCTGCAACGCTATAGCTGGGAACACTTTGTTTAGCGCAAAAAGACAGACACAAGAAAGACGACAGGACAAGGCGCTAAACAAAGCGCCTTGTCCTGTCGTCCAGCAAAGCGCCTTGTCCTGTCGTCTTTCTTGTGTCTGTCTTTTTGCGCTAAACAAAGTATTCATGGATTCGCACCAACTAGCCCGCCAACGCATTGTGCTGAGCTATAGCTGGGCTTTCCTAAACATTTGGTAGACGCGCATCCATCTCGTATTATTGAAGTAGTGAAAACGCTTGCTGGAAAGGCTCCTGGTAGTCTCAAAGAGCTTGTCTAGGCCATAAATGAATTAGCCACTAAGCTTGATACCTTCGCAGTTCACAATAAAGTTCAGGTTGTCAAGGTTGGGGACTCCAACTCGGAAATTAATGTCACGGTCGATAAAACACGTGAGTCTCTCGAATTCATGAATTTGAGATTTGAAGAGGTTAAGGAAGAGTCCCAGAGCTTTTGACGGGAGCTAACAGAAGTGAACACTAAAAACCAATAGATTATGAAACAAAACCAAGAGATGACCCCACAATTGGCTGATTCAAAGAGCGAGGTAATTGAACTTAAGCAGCACGGAAGGAAAATGAACGTGAAAATGCTTGAGCTTCCGCGTGGGGCATACGAGAATCCAGAGGCGACAGTGGGTACAATGGCCACTTGCCTAGGAACCGAGTTGTCTGATGGAGACATCGATGTAGCCCATCGTGTTCTATCTAGGGGTAAGGATAAACCAAATGTCGTGGTAAGATTCACAAGCAGGACATCTCGCTACAAATTTTTGTCTGCAACTAAGAAAACAAGACTAAACACGAGTCACCTGTCTTTGGAGGATGCTGATCAAATCTACAATAATGAAAAGCTCTGCTTAGAAAGTAAGATATTGTTCAGGAAAGCTCGCGAGGGGAAAACATACAAAAAATGGAAGCTTGCATGAATATCTCAGGGGCGGATTCTGATGCGGAAAGCTGAAAACTCAACGGTTCAAATTTTCAGTCTGAAGATGACCTTGGCAAAACTGTGCAGTTACTCGTGTTGAGTTCAGCTATATTTATCGATGTGCTTAGTATTTCAGATCTGGAAAAACAGAAATTTTAATGTTGTTCGGTTTTTCATTGCAATGTACAAGTCTGCCCAGGGACTGAAACACTGGTCACTTAATGCTATTTTAGACATTGCTGTGAGTGAAACGTGGTTGAAGGCTGATGAAAGAGTCAGTACGCAGGGTTTCTGGCTATTATCGTAGCCACGGAACTCATGTGTGCGAAGGCGTGGAGTTGCCTTGTTTTTACGAGGAAATAGTGTGTGCAACGTCATGTTTGATATATCTGTTACTAATGGAACTTTACAATCGCTACTTATCAAGATTGAAAGAGGACCAGCCATTGGTGTTGTGTAACACCCGCCCCTTTCTTCAATGAAAATGTTTCTGAAGGAATTTAAGTTTGTGCTTATGAGAGTTTCCTACGTGCACTGCAACCATATTGCAGTTGTCGGTGACATCAATATTGACTTGTCCTGCAATACCTGGAATGAATACACGCTTCTCTTGAAATTGTTCAACTTCCATATCGTAATAACTGAGCCTACACTTATCTCTAAGTCGTGAAGTACCAGTATTGATCATGTCCTTTGCAATGCTGACAATTGTGTGCATGCCCGTGTGCTTCCTGTTCTGGTGCGAAACCACTTGCCCATTTTTGTTGCCATCAGAATTGAGCCTCTGAATACTAAACCTCCCAGGCAAAAAGTTACTACAAAAGTTGATTACAAGGTACTGAGAGACGAAATAAGTCATAGATATTGGTGCTATGTACCATGAGGTTGTTAATATAGATTATAACATTTTCATAGGTTCTCCTAAAAATGCTGTATCACTAAGCACCACCGCAACCAACAGCAAATATTCCAACCCACTCTGCCCTTGCTTGATACCTAGTATTCTGAAAGTTGTGAAACAGAAAGACTGCTGGTACCACAAATGGAAACAGCATAGAAACAATGAGGATTACTTGAACCTACTCAAACGTTATAGGAATAGGTCAGTTTGCTCCATGAGGAAACGAAAAAAGGAATACTACAAGAATAAACATCTAAGAGACTCAGGGCAACACCAAAAGAGTTGGGGAGATAGTAAAAGCTGCAGTTGGCCTTGACTCTGATAGGCATGTACTGCCTGATGTTATAACTGAAGACACAGTGGATCGCGTTAACAACAATCTTGCAGACGTCGGGCACTCTTTGGATGCACAGTTTCCTAACACTTCGGATCTTACCCGCCCCTCAAGAACAGTTTCTGGCAGTTCTGCCTTATTTGAGAGATAAATGACACATATCGTATAAATAGTAAAAAAAAATGTAGGTGTTAGTAAAGCGGCCGGGATTGATACTATTCCAGTAAAATTAATAAAAATGAGTATAGACCTTCTGGCAGTACAGGTTGCACATGTTCCCCTATGGAAGGGGTGTGGTATGTACGCAAAAGAACTTAAGTTGTGTAAATTCGTCCGTGTATGCAAATACGGAGGCCGTCCAAGTGCCTCAAGTTACAGACCAATAGCCATGTTAAGTGCAATTAACACAGCATTCGAAATGCACAAATTACATCGTTTGCATCTAAACATAGTATAATTTGCCCAAACCAGCATAATTTCCGGTCACACAGATCCACATCTATTGAAGTTCTATTACTAACCCAACAAATTAACAAAGCCTCGAGCAACAATAAGATTGCCGTCGTAGTTTTCCTAGACATAAGGAAGGCTTTCGATTCCGTTAAACACAATATATTGTTAACTAAGCTCCATGACTATGGTTTCAGAGGCAAAATTCACTAACTTCTTAAATGCTACCTATTCGGCCGACAGCAATGAGTAGTGATGGACGGTGTTGTGTCCTGTACTGAATCAATAGTCTCTGTAGTACCACAAGGCTCAGTTATGGACCCATTCTTTTTTCACTTTATGTTAACGATTTCCCCTCCATTTTATTGTACTCTGAAGCTTTATTGTACTGAGACGATACGATACTAATCTCTGTTGGCCATAGTTTAAAAGGGATCGAAGCTAGAATCAACGAGGAGCTACAGAGAGTTTATTCATGGTTTAAACGAAACCACCTAAATATTGTTACACACAAAACTAAATATATGGTTTTCACTCCAGGAACAGAGAGCTCGATTTTCATAGGTTTAATTTACTTTAGAGACTGCACTGCTGCAGCGAGTAGCCTAGTTTAAATATTTAGGGGTCATGTTTGATGCAGATATGAACTGGCCATCGCACACAAGTAAGACATGTTCGAAGCTCGCGTATCGTTGCCACACGTTACTACAAGCCCGTGAATGCTTTGCCAAAACGGTCTTTCGTATTCTATATTTCGCATTTGTGCACAGTTATCTGACCTACCGCATAGTATCGCGGGGCAACACATATAAAACGTATCTGAAATCTATTAGCCGTGTACAAAACAGGGTAACAAGAATTATTACATTTTCTGGCAGGACGGATACCACAAAACAACCTTTCCAACTGACGCATGTACTTCCGCTGTACTCTGTTAAGATAATAACCCCCATATTCAGAAATGTATCTTAACTTGAAGCCCACGCTGGACTTGATTTAAATGACGCGTGTCGTGAACGAACCAAAGGAAACGCAATGAGTGTCTTGGGCGTGTTCACACGAGGCGTCACTTATGTCAAGCGAAGCATAAGCTTCAAGTTAAGATGCATTCCTGAATACGGGGGTGAGTGTTGCTGACATAATATATAGAATAATAAAACACGATGACCCTCTCCCATTAATCACCTTTACCTTAACTGCGCGCTGTACAAAGGCTGCAACGAACAACTGTTTTAATTTAGTGGTTGCCAGAAATGCCTACGGTCGAAGGCTAAGAGAATTCCACGGCGCTCTCATTTGGAATGCATACCGACTTATGTAAAAGCAGCACACAATTTTCCGCCGCTATGAAGCGTTTCATGTTCAGTGAATAAGTGGTATAATTGGTCAACTTGTTTGTTGTTGTCCTCTGCATCATTGAATCAAGTGTTTTCTAATATTTTATTGAGTTTTGTTTTTCTTTTGTCACTGTGGCAACCGCTTGCCGAATTACGTAGTTACGTCGAACAATTGGTCCCATTAATATTCAGCCAGGCTATGGGACCAAACAAGTTTTGCTAAGTTTTCTGTAATGTGAACATTCAAGTGACAATAATAAAAAAAAATTGAAGTGCGATACACCTTCGCGTGTTTTGGAACAAACAACTCAAGAAAGACAAAGATCAGAGTACCTTCTTTTAATAGAAAGCAGGTCCTAACATATCCACCTTGCATCTCGGAGACACCCAATTCCAGCAAATTAACAACTTGTGGATCGTCACTACATTACACACCACATATTGAAGTAGCGAAAATAATGTTTGTGATACATCGTAGAAGGCGCGCTAACTTTTTAAGACTTAAAGATTGCTCCGATTTTCTTATTTAGGCATGTTTCATAGTTATCTGATAGTGCGTCAACTGAGAGGTTTAACCTGTGTCTCACACTACGCATCACTGATCGAAATTCAGGAACATCGCAAAGAGTCATTGCATCGACCACTAAGACACGCATTCAGCACAGTTCTTTACTTAGTTACACATAATGCCACTTATCCAAACTTGCGTCTGCCAGAAGATTGTTTCTATCCACAGAGCGCTTATCACAAACAAAAATATAATTTATGCATGTATCATGGGATAATACATAAGCTGAACAAAACGAATTCCAAGTCACCAAAACCCAAGATGCATAGGGTCAACGCACCCTGTTATTTTCAAGCGCAAATATTTGTAGTGACAGTTCCTTCTGCATTAGAAAACTTCCGATTATCGTACCCCCACATAAACAACATACTAAAACAAGTAGTAAGGAAGCCTATATTTGCATGGGATTGCAATTTCTGCAGACTTGTAAGAAATATTTACGATGTAGGCTAGGAATCCAAGTGCGACTGTTACCCAGCTATATGACGCTATGCCGAAATAAAGTGCTTTGTTATTCTTATTTTGGGTGCACCCGTTTTACGAATTGAAGGTGGAACAGGTCAATTCTGCATATCTCATCCACGAACTCCAATGGTACCAGGCAAGCTGATGGAGCCAAGGCCGCGGACTGGGTGCGGGAGCAGAAAACGACCGGCTGGACAAGCTGCACGTCAATCATACGCTCGGAGAGACTTCTAGACTTTAGAAGCTCTCATGTAGAACATTCTAACAAATATCAGTGCGTACCGGCGTTCTGGGATAGCGTCACCGCCGTTCTGCAGACTTCGAGGGGCAAGCTTATGCGCAACATCAAGTGGAACACTCCGGCTCGTGATTCATTGGATGAGTTCCACTCATCAAACGTTTTAACGCGATAGCGTTAAGGAGCTCGTGTCGCAAAAAAGCCGGTGTCGTCGGTGTCGGCGTCGGCGTCCGCGGCGTTGGCCGTGAGCGATAAATCACGGCAGGCACTTCATAAATAAAAAGCAACTTCCAAGATGGGCTGGGTGGGAATCGAACCAGGGTCTCCGGAGTGTGAGACGGAGACGCTACCACTCAGCCACGAGTTCGACGCTTGAAAGCGGTACAAACGCGCTTCTAGTGAACGCGGTGTTGCCTTAAAAACGTGCCGTACAAAGTTATACTGCGGTGTATATCGGTAATTATGAGCATGTAACTTACAGAAGTCGCATTTACACGAGTAGCGAAGTAAGTTTCCGCTACATTTCTTCTGCGCTTACCGCACACGCAGAGCCATCTTGCGGCAAATACAGAAGACCCCCTCCTCTCAATGTACGGCGCCGCCCCGACAGGTGGCGCGCCATGCGCGCATTGGGGCTGTGCGCGGACCGGTGCCAGGCGCGTCGCGGCTCCGACTCCCTCTCCTCTGACGACGCTTCGCCGTGCTCCCACGCGGGTTGCAGAATCAAGCGCCGTTCCTTTCTTAAGATCACTATCTATCTATCTCTCTGCCCGTGCCGATCACGACGTTTGGCTGGCGTAGATCGTTTCCCCCTCCGAGACACCGAGTTCTTTGGTTCGTTCCGTTTGCTCAGGCGCACGTTTCGTTGCCGCGCCGAACGCTGCGTTGCTCGACGCTCTCCGTGTGATAGGTGGCCGCAAAGTCCGATGCGGGGCGCCTCGTAAGTGATCCTTGCGCCGTAGCCCATTGTCTTACACCCCTTGGCGGGTCGACGGGAACGCTCTCGCATTCCACTCTCGAAGGCGAAGCTTAAGCGTCCTCCAATTTTTTTATTGTACATCTAACGAAAGATGGAATAGAAATGAATTGAAACCTGTTCGGTAATCACAACAATAGACCACCTTTATTTAGCGTTGCACACCGTCACGAAGGTTAAGTGAACCGCACACACTTTTACAGCACAGGTTCATTTGCAAATTTGCTGGCCTTGCCGAATAGCTCAGGCACTCAATGACACAAATACAGCCAATTGGTTTGTATTAACGCGAAAGTATTAAGCAGCCCATGTCGCAGAAAATCCGGCGTTGGCGTCTCGCGTCCAACGTCCGGCGCCAGACGTCGCATCTGCTGATTTTGGAACCACGCCTACCCAGGCCGTTCCTGTGACGCAAAGCATTCACCGAATTAATTGTATTTCTGAAGCTAAAATACGTGCGAAAATCCTAAGGTACGACTTACACAACTTACAGACATTATAGCTCTCGGATTGTAATTTAAATATGCGACAAAATATAGTTCCACTACGCGAAAACTCAAACAAACGTTTTTTCGGCGTTTCTATAGGCGCCGTGCACGCCGACGGACGCGCCACTGGTGGCGGCCTTGCGCAGAACACGCGGAAGAGGAGCCTGGCGCGCCGCGCCGTAGTTTGTTGTGTTATTGATCGTGCTTCTCTGTCTTATTCACGTTTTCAGAGCAAGATAGGCAACACCTTTCGCACGTGTGAGGCGGCCAAAGCTTAAGGGAATGTCGAAGAAGAATTGTTGCAGGTTGGGGGGCTCAAATACCGGTGAAAACGTGCCGGCGATACGGTTCTAAACATTCCCGACAAAGCCTCATCAGCGGGAGCAACGGTAGCAAAAATGGATCGTCGTGAGCAACGAAGTTCGTCTGCAGTGCAGCATGAGGTTTAAAGGCATTTCACTGAAGTTAGAAATGCTGTTCGCCGCTTATATTGGTTTCCGCTTCTTTACCGCGTTGCGCTAGCTAGGCAGCACGACTGCACGAGCGCATTGCGTTGTATGTTAAAGCTACTGAAGTTTGCAAGAACTGAAATTCTTGGTTTCATGTGGCGCGGTAAATCGTTGCACCAGCTGTCGCGCACTTCATGTTTTTACATCTATTTTATACGTGGCTTCGCACATGTTTAACTGTTGCTAGTTGCTCCATGCATAACTCTTGTCGATTCTTTTGAGCTGCGAAGTTTTCACCCTGCCTTGTTTGTAAAGGGTATAAATCACGTTGTGTCTTATCGGAATGGTACCAAGGAAGTGCTTCTTTAACAGGTTTATTCTTTTCGCCCGAGGGAATCTTAGATATTGTTTGCTTTCTTGGAAATGTGTTTAGAAAATAGGTAGTTCACGGCGAGAATTGCTAATAGCTGCTGCATATGGTATTTTTGTTCCATTTCTCGCTGAAAAGTTCGCGTCCCATTTGGGAAGTCATCACACCTGGATGCTGCCTGAGCAAACTTAACACGCCGAGTAATTTGTTTCACAACGTAGTCCCTTCTTGCATGTGAGTTTTGTACTCAACTGAATTCTTCCTTATGCTTAAGCTGCAGAGGACTAAACGGGGCCTTGCCGCCAGCGCTCATCTACTTTGACTGGCGCTGCTCTGCCTTTAAATATATCATGTGGCACCTCTCTCTAGTAATATAAAAAAGTAGTGAAAAGTTAGTCAGTCTTTAGCTTTGTGCGTTTCCAAGCAGCTCTTTTGGGGAATTTAAAAGTGCACAAACTGTAGTTCGTCGGCGTATGCAGCAGAATTGCGTCGGTGGTACAGCACTAACACGCGCTTTTATTAACCCGTGTGTTTGGTGACTTCGTTGGCTAGTGTACGGTAGTGTCCATCAATAAATTGGCAATTACTCTTCTTGAGGCGACTTCGACTGCAGTTATTCGGCGATGTCACATGTCATCGGCAGAAAAATCACAACGGCATATGCAGAGATTGCACCGTGTGGATTCGTTAGATATAAGTCTGCACTAACGATGGGTGCTTATTATTCAGGTACAGAAGCAGCATTGCGGTAAGGGTAGAATAAAAAAAAAACCATCGAGAGATAACATCACTCAACAAAATTTATCGGCTAGTCAACATGAGCTCCACGTCATGTAAATGGGGTTCATGGCGTTTGTCTGCGGGACACACCTTGCACGTATGTGGACCATGTTGTTCCAAACACCGGTAACATCGTGTTCATACCCGCTCGTACAGAGGTCAGCATCTTCCCTACAGCTGTTGCCGCAGAAGCAGCAGCCTGGCACCCGAACAAAGGAGAAATCGCAGCCGTAAACTTCGGCCACCCTTGCTGCAAAAGGTTGTCGTCTGCTACTGCTCCCGCGTGTACTGTTGGAAGCGTCCGCTCGGTGGCTTTCAGTGGCGCCTCCATAGGCGGTGCACGAGGCGTGTAAAGCACAGACTGGAGTCGGCGTCCGCCATTTGCGAACACCGGCGCGTAAATACCTCAGAGTGCACGGAGCAGCGCGCCCGTTTTTTTCAAAGACTTCCAGATGGCGCTCGCCTCCACCGCGTCGCACACACTGTGATGTCTACTCTAGGCTGGAGAAAATTGAGGCTTTCCAGGAAGAGCTTCTCAAACAGGTTGAAGAGCTCAGAAATGAGCTAAATAGGGAGCGTGATGCAATGAAGGTAGAGGACAAAAGACTTGAAGCAGGCGAGAAAAAGCTGAGCAGGGCCCCCACTGTGAACGAGAATAGGCGTGACATGGAACGCAGTGCCCCGATATGACAGGACAGGGAGCGCGAGCAAAGTACGTGGAGGCGTGCAACGGGGTGAGGGGTTAGGTGGAAAGAGCGGCACCTACCTTGAGGCCGCCACGCGAAAAAAGCAGGAGCGCATGTGTCAATACCCCTTGTCAAGTCAGAACCACGCGGGAAAGGACAAAGAGAAGCAGTGAGATGTAGGAGAGAGTGAAATGGTGATTATCGCCGGTGACTAAAACCTAGACAGGTGCTCAGAAACAATTGTGCAGAGGGTGAAAAACGATAAAAGAGTGGCGGTAGGGACATTTCCGGGGCGGGCGCTCGGTTCAGCCATTGAGAGAGCAAAAGCGAAACTCGCGGAAAATGCCCACATGCGGAAACTTGTCACAGTAGCAGGTGGGTGAAAATGACGTCCTAAACAGGAAAGAGACAGGACTAACCCAGGGCTTGGCGAAGGGGGTGGAAGACTTGCGAAAGCGGTCCCCTCAGGTGCAGATCGTGGTGTGCACGGTGCCGGAGGTGCCTGTACGTGACAGTCACATACAAAAAGCCGCAGTGGCTGCTAATGAGGCGATATGAAAAATGTGCCGAGAGAAGGGCTTCGAGGTTGTCGAAGTAAACAGGTAAGTGAGAAGGTGTGGTGGTTTTAAACGAAATGGGATCCACTTCAATTACAGCCTTGCACGAGAAGTGGGCTGGCGACTTGCTGGTCGCGCTGTTGCTTTTTTAGGGGACCCGCGGGCGGCCAGGAGGCCAGAGTAGATAGTAATAAAGAAGGTCCCCTAGGGGAACCTCAGTATAGATCACCGTCAATAACAGAAAAAGGAGGAAAGTAAGCAAGAGAGCTCGCCATGCAATAGGCTACATAAACATGCAGGGCGGCAAAAGAAAGGAAAAGTGGGCAGAGATTGAGGAGCAGTTAAATAGAGAGTAGATAGGGGTGTATGCTGTTACAGAAACGCACCTTAGTGACTCGGAAGAGCCGCGAGTGATAGAGAATTATGGTTGAGAAGGGTGCAACAGAACTAAGTCGGAATAAAAGGGAGGGGGAGTCGGAACGCTCATCCGTCAGGGAGCCAAGTGGAAAAGAGTAAATTCCAAGCGTCAAGAGCATCTTTGGTTTTCAGGTACAATGAGTGGGAAAAAAACTTGGCTGGGTGTTACGTATTTGTGAACCGGAAATAATTGCACAGAGAAGAATAAAGAGTTAGCGGAATGCATAAGTGCAGATATTAAGGGTTTCGGGAATGGTGCTGAGATTATCCTGCTAGGTGACATTAATGCCCACATACAGGATTTATATGGCTACACCTACAATGGAAGTCAACGTTAGACGTTCGTGAGCAACATAACCTCGTTATCGTGAACACAGGGCCTACGTGTGGAGGGCAGATCACGTGGGAAGTGGGAAACCGGCAATTACCCATTGATTACTGTCTGATGACAGAAGGAATTCATGATAAGTTGAGAGAAATGGTCATTGATGAGGAAGGGTATAGCCGCATAGCGAGTGACCAGAAACGCATCATTTTGAAAATGGGATATGCAGTATGGAAAGAGAGCAAGCAGTGCAAGGTGGCCAGTCCAAATTTGAACGCTGAACAAATAACAAATATAGTCACGAGAGTCGAGGAAGACCTTGGCAAATGGCCAAATACTGATTGAGACTATAGCGAGCTTCCAAGTGTAATGACAGAAATACGGAAACAGAAACAACATCTTCGTTGGATCGGAAAAACAAAACCGAAAAGTCGGTGTAACAGGGAGATACGAGAAGCGATTGCCGAACGACAGAAAGCATCCTGAGAGCACACGCACGCAAAGAAGGCGCAGATGACGCAGGATGAAGTAGCCAGTAAATGGGAAGTATACCGGGAGAAAAACTCTATGGTTCAAGTACTGGTGCAAGGAAAGATAATAGGTGAAAGTGGCCGTTGGTTGTAAGAAATACATGAGAAAGTGAAGACTGTACCTAGAATATTTTGGAGCCAAATAAAATTAGTAGGCAGGAAGTCACCAACAATACAACAACATATCCTAGACGAAGATGAAAACAGACTGGAAGGACAAGCGGCAATAAATTACACCTGAAAAATAACAGCCGAATTTTTCCAAGGCAATGACGAGGTTGTAGTTGAAGAAAAAAAAGAGCTACAATGAGACCCCGGTGGGAAAAGAAACTGGTGCTGACAAATTTCAACTGGAAGAAAGCCGAAGAGAAAATTCCTAAGTGCACAGCCACAGGGCTAGACCAGGTTCCCGTTAGGGTGAATAATGAAATAGGAACAAAAAGTAAGCAGGCTCTGGTGGAAGCAGTGGAGAAAACTTTAAAATATAAACGAATACCATAGAGTTGGCGACAAAGTAAAATGAATTTATTTATAAAGGAAAACAGTGGACAGTGAACAGATGAAACAGTGAACAGATAGTGGCAATACAGGGCCAGGAAATACCACGGGTAACAGAATATAAATACCTTGGCATATGGATAAACGAAGACATTAGATAAGTGGAAACACAGAAAGAAAACAACAGTGAAGGAGAAGAGAAATGCAGCCATAATGAAGCACAGCGCTATAAGGATATAATAGGTACGAGGTGCTCCGATGTAGGTGGACAGGTCTAATGGTTCCAGGACTTACTTTTGCAAATACGGCTGTTTGCTTTAAATCAGGGGTACAATCATGACTCGATGGGAAAAAATGGTCAGCGGAACGCCTCGCATTGGAGGCTCACGGAAAGACTACAAACGAAGCTGTGCAGGGTGATATGGGCTGGACTAGTTTTTAGTTTTGAAGTGAGGGAAGCTCAAAGTAAAATTGAGTATGAAGAACGACCGAGGAATATGGAAGAAAATAAATGGGCTGGGAGAGTGTTGAGCTATCTGTAGAGGGAAGGCATTGATTCAGAGTGGAGGAAAACAACCAGGAAGCTTACCAGCAAGATGCGGCCTGTAGGGTGGGCAACACAGCAATAAACAACGTCAAGCGGAAAGTCAGAGAGGTTGAAATAATCTCATGGGTGGCGGCAATGGAAAAGATACCTGCCATGAGTAACTACTTAAGAGGAAAAGACGAAATCAGGAAAAAAAAAACAATTTATGATAACTCAAAGGGAAGCTCATAATTTTCGAAGCGAGATCGGGATGCCTTGGAATACGCACCTATAAAGCGAGGTACACAATGAAAGAAAAAGCGTGTGCTTGCTGCGGTAACGCTAGCGAAACTATGTAGCATGTTTTATTAGAATGTGAAGACGTCTTCCGAGCGGTCGATTTAGGCACCGCTGGCCTCCTTGAAGCCGTTGGGTTCAGCGAGAGCAGTGGAAAACTAAACATGTCCCCAATGGGGAACCAGCGCTGGAGTTTTCATACGCCTGCAGCGCCGCCCTGGCGGTCAGAACGTGCACAATGCAGCCGCTCCCGTGGACGAAAATTGCTACATGTAGTGGCGTTGCGTGCCCTGAAAGTCGAAGGAAAACAAAAGGATGCCGACGATACTGTATACAAGTGCCACAACTACGTCGGGATGAGGGAGGATGTATCCTTCTGCGTCTTTCTATCTAAACCCTACGAACAAGTACGGAGGTGGCGTTTTATCCAAGCATTCAGGCGAGCGGAGTAAGTTCCCGTCTTGTCGCCCTGTCAAGCGGTGTCGGGCTGGTTTCTAAATCGAATTTCGCGTGGGTGCTTGGTTTATTCGATAATGAAGACGGTCAGCCGTAGCGCACAGTACCAAACAGCAGAATCTGCAGTTGGCATTTCGTCGGAAACAAAATGAGCAATATCATCTACCATCCGGCATATGTACCGACCATTATTCCTTCGCGATACCACCACCAAGCCCCTTCTAATGCCACCACACCAAGCGAACGATACGAAAGGTAAATATTATCCATTCATTGCCAAGAATTATGTCGGGGGAAAGCTGCTTTGTAATACGAGTTGTGTGCGCGTGCTGCTGGCGCACGCGCGACTAAGCCGCCTATGTGTTTCTAAAAACGCGCATGCGGATGAGGACTCGGCGCTGAGATGCATCCGGTAAATTTGTGTAAGTAGTGCTAAATGTAGCCAACGTTGTTACGGATCCAGCAGCGGAGCACTCAAACATTTGCTTGCGCAAGTGAGCTGATGTTATAAAGCTTTCTTCTCCATTGCCTGCTGTGGCGAACTAACATTAGAATTTTTTATGCCTAGCCCGAGATATATGGAATGTCTTCAGGCCAGCTAATACTTCCGAAACCATAGAGCAGCACGCTCGGAGCCATATCTGCTAGATTTGCGAGGCAGGCTGCCTACGCAAGCATAGCAACGGCATACGGCGCAACCGTAAGAAACACACGTGCTCGCTGCGACACACTGTGAAAAATATATAAAGCTTACAAAGCTTCTTTCGTCATTTCTTCACATGATGGCACTAGGTTCTTTACGAAAACTGTCCATTTGAAGCGGCGCGCAGACGGAAACATACGAAGTGTAATGCGGCCGCGCACGTGTGTGTAGTCTGGTCGAGCGGCTGGAATATGCCGCGTTTCGTCGCCAGGGCGGCGTGCAACGCGCTCTTTTCGACGCGCCGCCTATCGAGCGCTGGTTCCGCATAGGGATTTGCAAGAGGCGATTGGAGGATTGGTGGAAGAAAAGTTGGGAAACGACAAAAACGGAGACGTACAAAAGCAAAGCTCGCAATAGGGGATCCCAAAGTTTGGTTGTGGGAGTTCACAGTGTTTTTTTTTCTTCTTTAACCTAGGTAGGACATTAGGAAGTATAATAGCAAGAGCTTGGTGGTACAATCCACCGCCCCGTTCGAAAGGGGACGCTCATAACATCCATCCATCCATCTTACGCGGCCTCTGCAAGAGGCCGCGTTTCGACCAGGAAGCCTGCCTCCGTACACAGCGTTCGCCGCGAGCGGTCCCCGACAAACATTACGGTTACATACGCTGCAGTTGCCGAGAAACGTGAGAAGCAGTGAGGGATCTTTGAATGCTGTCGAGTTCCGCTCTTAAAGGCAAAACGTAAGCGTCCTCCAAATTTTTAGCCCAATCTGTACTACCGGTTGTGCGCTCTGTTCCCAGCAAAATTACGTAGTGACCAAGAAACAGCAACTAAATATTATCACTGCACCAAATGTACGTCCTCAGAATGTTTTTTTTTTGTTAAGGAGGAGATTCAGACGCCTTTTTCTCCGGTGTCTATTCGGTTTTTTTTTCTCATCGATCAAGTGGGCTGATGCCAAAAATGTAATGAAAATCATGAACCTTTTATACTGTGTGAAGATGGTTGACCAGCGAAACCACTTAACACACGACATGGCGGTGACAGATAACCTTGAACAAAGGCACAAACTCATTTATTGTGTGATGAGTGGTCGATGTGACGAAAGGTACGTACACTCATTTATTGTCGTGATCGGTGGCCATTATTTCACTCGCAATTGCAATAACTTTCTTTCATAATGTCAAATCGACGCACGTACGCCGCTGGGTGGTCGTCTGGGCCGGATCGGTGCGGTATCGCAATGGATACGTCTATAACACGGAACGCCTAAACCGTTCCCTTTCATGTACCGACACATCCACGTTCAAATCGCCAACACAGAAAACAGGGGTAATGTCATCGCAGCTAAGTCATGGAAACTGAGTAGCCATTGAGGGTTACGGATCGCACTCAGGGGTATGACCGAACCATTGCCCACTTGGGTATGAGCCATTGATGACTATAGTTTTCGAAATGCCGTTCTGTATATTGTATGCGTGATTAGAAAGGATATAAACATTGTTCGCTTCACTTTGCTGAGTGCTTGTAGCCTGTTCCTCACGGGGGCTATGAACCATTGCTTTTTTTTGCTTGCTTACTGGAATATGAATGCTGACGGCGGTATGAGCCATTGATGATGATAGTTTTTCTTCAAGGAGAACAAAAATGCGTGGAACCCTAGCCATATACAGCTTCGCTGTAGAACAGTAACAGCTGACCGAGTAACGAAAACCGAACATAGTGCATCTCGCGGCAGCGTAGGATCACGTCGAAGGGACGTCCGCGTCCCTGTTTCTTGCCAGTCAAGCACTAACAGCTACCCTGCAAAACCACAATGCGGACATTGAGGAGTTTTAGAGAATTCACTAATCTTTTCACAAAAGATTCGCTCATATATAGGGAGCTTACGGTACGTATAGAATACCTGTAGAGGTACCTTTACAGAAAACATTTTGTGTCAAGTTCACATTCTCAGCAGTGCCTATCTTCGCGAATTTGCTTGCTGTATCTACGATAGAAACGACCTCCTGTCTTACATTGCTAATCGAGACATCCCTCGCAATGAATATCTAGTCACACTATATGTGGCTAGATACCTAGCTAGAATCCTAGCTCTGTGGCGAACATTCGCCACAGAGCTAGGATTCGCCCAGTATTTTAGAAACGGCTTTAGGCGCGAGAAATTCGACACGGACACTCGCACACTCGCGAGTGTGTGCCTGTCCATGTCTTTTATTCTGTTGTTCGCGTCTTATTTTCTGCGGCGCTGACAGAGCGCACAGGCTGCAGCGTAGCGGTACACAGTGGGCAGAAGCCACATTAGGCAATTGCAAAGTTTAAATATACTGCATTTTAATTTAATACTGAATTTTCAAACTATAATACATACTCATAATAGCATAACCACTAACTGTCCTTTGAGTTTATCAATCTTTTTTTAAATTCCTGAAGCAATACACGCAGCGCACTTAAGGGACACTTTCTCTTGCCAAAAATGCATAATGTATATGGAAGGCCAAGGTTAAGCAACACTGGAGCACTCCTATGGAACAGCCTACCATCGGGAGTAAAACAAGTAAAATGTTTTTTTTCAACATCAGTGAAATCTCATTATCACTCACTACTACTACCTGCATAGGGTTTTCATCTCGCTGCTGTACATATCTGTTTTCCTTTTTCACTTGCACTGTATAATTTACTAAATACAATTTCCTTTCTGTAGGTTTCTCGTAGTTATTAGGCGTACCCTGCCTTGTGCTTATAAATGAATAAATATGTATATCTGATTTATTTATACTTTGTCGTATTGCCGTTAACCCTCTATTGCATGAATTATGAAAAGGTCATTTTAAAAATGATTTTTTCAGCTTTTCTTACTGATTGAATGAACAAACACGTATACCAAAATTTCAGAGTTATAACGACTGTATTAATAAAGATACAGCTTTGTGCCAAATATGGCACACCATGAAGATGGCCGAGGGGTCTTGCTGCCGTGGGCGGAAAACAAAGCTTCACAGATGGTGGTCCTTTCAGCGCGATGTGTGGAATGAAATGAAACAGTTTTTTCCAGCATTCAGGCACAGATGAATGTTTTACTTCTTCCTTACCGACGAATTGTTTGTGCAAGATGGCCGCTTACATCTTTGTTTCTTCTCATCAAATTCTGGCCAGTGGCCGACTTGGTCAGATCCGACGTCTTTGGGTGGCATTGCGGCCGCTGGTCCCCGTGCTTTTTTGACTTGAACCTGGAATTCGATGTCTTGACTAGAAGGCCTTCGTGGTCGCTTGTTGGGTAGGCACTTGTTATGCGAGGTAAGTCATTCTGCAATTTTAGCTTTGAATTGAGCCAGCGGTAGTACTTCTTCCTTCCCAAGCTGCTCCTGCACCCTCCTGTACAGTAGCCATGCTGCTACTACCGATAAGTCCAGCATATGCGTAAGAATTCGACAGTGCCATTTCTTCGACCTGACATGTATGCGGTAAAGTCCTAGCAGTGAGTCCAGCAGCAGGTCGACCCCGCCCGTGTGCCTGTTGCGGACATCTAATACGCTGGGGCAATCAATTTCGCGAAAGTCCTTGGCGAAGCTAAACAGTGCTTAGCCTTTCGGACTGGATCTCTCCCAACAAACCAACAAAGCTCGACAGAAATGTCACGGCGCGGTTATCGTACCACCGCACGCACGATAACTCCTCGTCATCTATCGCGCTTGCAAGTTCCTCTAAAGCACCACGTCCTTTACATTTCAGTTCCCTTTCGCTTTTCAGGCGACAGTTTGGTAGACAATTCGCCCTCACCGTACCGATCGACATAATTCCATATTGTGATAGAGTGACCTCCAGCTTCGGTCTATTGAACAGATGGCAGCACGTTACCATATTTTGTCTTTCAAGTTGATACATATGGCACACACCACTTTCGGGTTCTCTGCTGTAGTTGGAGACGAGATTGAGAAAACTAATTGCTGAGACCATAAAATATCCCAAAATAATTTTTCTGTGGTTCTGTCTGCGGTGGATATTTTCGGAGAAAAAAAAATACCAATTGCTCGTGTTTCCCCCTCCGAGTTTCAAGTCGCTTCCCAAAATCTACTTCACCTATGTTTTGCGTCTCGCTCAAGAGATGGCAGAGCTTGCCCATAATAAGTGCGCATAACTAAGAGAATTACTCTGGCGGTATCACATTCTCAACTGGGCATCTCACACACGCGAAAAGAAGTGGTAACCGGTATGTGCCAAATGTGGGACGCCATGCAATAGAGGGTTAAGATTGTAAATTATACCAAGCACGGTTCCCACCTAGCCTTGAGCTAGGGATTCAGATGTCCTGTACAACATTTCCTGTGTACTTTACCTATTTTGAATAAACTTCAACAGAGCGGCACAGGCTGACCAATAGAAGCGACGGCGCGTGCGGTCGCAAGTTCGCCTGCAGTAGGGGGCGTCATGCAACTGCTCAAGAACTGATGTCCGTAGATTGAGTGGTAAAACGAGTTGAAATTCTGGTCCTTTGGCGCTTAAGCTGCGAACATCGTCGCGCAAAATGCGCAGCGTAGGCTCGGAATGTCTAGAATTACGACGATCGGTGAGAACACGTAAGTAGTCATTACGCCGTTATTCAGGGCGGATGGGCAGATCTGAAATGACGATGACGAAATAGTCGGTGTCACGCGAAAACATTCAAGGTGGTCGACAGGATGACGGGAGAGGCAGTAGGCATCCTTGAGCAAACGGCCTGACTTGTATAAAAGAGCAAATGAATACTCTTGGAGCCACAGCGCCCGCCTACCCAATCGTCCAGTGGGGTCTTTCAAATGAGGAGAGCCAGCTCAAGCCGTGGTGATCGGTAACCACGGAAAAATGTGCGGCCGTACAAATAATGGCGGAATTGTGCGAGTGGCCGAACCAAAGCCAGGCACTACCGTTCAGTAATTGAAAAATTTGTCTCGGTCGGTGACAGAAGGCGGCTGGCGTATGCAATTACGCGCTCTGCGTTACGCTGCCATTGACCAAGTACTGCCCCAATTCCATGGCCACTGGCATCCTTGTGAAGTTCAGTGGCGGCAGATGGAACACAATGCGCCAGAAATGGGGGAGCCGTGAGCAAGCGTACGAGGGCGGCGAAGGCTTTGATTTGACCAAGGTCCCACGTGAAAGCAACGTCCTTCTTAAGGGAGTGAGTGGTCGAGCGGTTACGGCGACATTCTCAATAAAACGACGGAAATACGAGCATAGCCCAATCAAGCTTCTTACATCTGTGACGGAAGACGGAACAGCAAAATTCTGGACATCGCGCATCTTGTCAGGGTTGGGTTGAACGCCAGAGGCACTGACGAGATGGCCAAGAACGACAATTTGACGTAGTCCAAAGCGGCACTTCGATGAGTTCAATAGAAGGCTGGCGCGTCAAAAAACACCAAGTATAGCGGACTCGTGAAAGTTGGTGAAAAGACAATGACATCGTCTAAATAATATGGACCTGTGGACCATTTATTTAATAAGTAAGGAGTCCATCATTCTTTAGAAGGTTCCCGGCGCATTATAAAGGCCGAATGGCATAAGCTTGATTTAGTAGAGCCCGTCAGGTGTCAGGAAGGCAGTGTTCTCACCGTCCATGTCATCTACCATGATTTCCTTATAGCCTGATCGCAGGTCTATTGATGAAAAACTTGGCCCCGTGCAAGCACTACAAAGGGTCATGAATACGCGGCAAGTGGTGGGCATGCTTGCGTATGATTTTGTTGACGAGTTTATAATCCACACAAAAGCGCCAACTGCCGTCCTTATTCTCGACAAGGATAACCGGGGACGCCCGCTGACTGCATGATGGCTGGACAACACCGTTAGTCAACATTTTTTCGTCGCATCGTACCACTTGTCGTTCAGCATGTCAAACACGGTACGGCCGGTGGCGTATCGTGTTTTCGTCTCCGGTGTAAATAGAACGGGCGACCACCGATGTCTGGGCTAAAAGGTGGCTGTCAAGGTAAAAAATGTCAAGGTAAATTCCGAAGAGACGTCGGAGGTCAGCAGCTTGTGCCAGAAGAAGATCAGGTGCAATGATAGTGCTAACTTCATCTGTGAGAGTCCGTGAATCGAAGGCTCTCTTAGACGGCGAAGAATTTCGGCCGCAAGAGCCGATATCTCGCAATCATTCACAGGCAAGACGTCGCCCAGATACATGCCTCTGGGAAAAATTTGATTCGAGCAGGTAAAAGTAAGGAGAGGGAGTGTAGCCTTATTCCTTGTCAGAGTGCGCACGGTATGTGGAAAGGCCAAATTTCCTTGAAGCAGTATGTCAGCGGCGGATCATAGTACCCAGAAACCGTCAGGAACAGATGAAAACGAGAGTACAGTGGCGTACGTAGTGGCTTGAAGCAACAGGCGGATATCTTCAAGAGAACATAACCATTGTTGTGTGACTGGTAGACTATAGCAAGCGTGGAGCAGTTCAAGCTGAATGACGCTAGATTTCCAATCAAGGAGGCCGAATGGGACGATAATAAGTCTAAGCCATGTTTAACGTCGTAGGGGCATTGTTCCGAAACGGCAAACTAAACAGTCGTTAGGCGCCCCGCGATGCCAATGCGATCGGCGAACATGCCAAGCACGGTACACTCTGAAACAAATGTACACCCTTGAGGGTGTATTTTTGTCAGACAAAAATAACTGTCATCTGTCTTGCATGCGTTTCCTTGCTTTAAAACGCTGCGCTCGCTGCTTTCCTGTCAAGAATGCTCTGTCATGCTGATAACGCGCAGCCGTTCGTGACTTGAAAGTACCCGATTAGCAGCGTTAACGAAAGGAAACACGTACAAGACAGATGAAGATAATTGTTGTGTGGGAAGATGCGACCCAAAGGGTGTAATTTCGTTTAGGAGTGTAGGCGCTCCTCCGTCGGCGACGCGGAGGGCGCGTGGTGTATTGGGTGTGAGAACTCTGTTCAGGCGTTTGGGTCATTGGGCACACATCACGGATATGTGCGCGCCAGTGTCATTGAATGCTGGAACACTGTCGCCGTCGACTAAAACGTCGATCAAATTCTGTTCGGTAGGCAAAGTGATCAGACGGTTTTGCGGTTGAGTCGTCAATGCAGCGTCACCTCCGGCAGCTACTTAGCTTATTTTTCCGGAGACGGGCGCGGGTCAGCATCGGCGACGGTGGCCAACGATTCTGCGGCGATAGGCACGATGGTTCACGAGCTAGAGGCAAACGGGACTGGTCAGGTCGGAACGACGACGAGGGACTGTTCCAAGGAGCACGAGCGCCATTGTTTGGTTGTCGCGGAGCCATGGGGGCCGGTGACGACGCTGGCCCTGTTCGGGGTGATAATAAGTGGGGAATGGTGGTCACAGAGGGGAGGAGATAGTATGTTTGTTACAATGTCGAGAAACGTGAACGGTGCGCAGGCAAGAAAAACAGATTGGCCGATCATCCGCGGTTCGCCACTCGGATGGATTTCGGTAACGTGCAGGATACCGCGGACCAGTCGATGAACCTGGAGCATGAGACAGTTGTGGAGCGACAGCGACGTATACAGAATGAACTCCAAAATTATTGAGTTCTTCGCGGAATACTTCCTGCACAAATGGTGCTGTATGCAAGTTCTTCGGCTCACTGCGGAGGGAGAAAAGGACTCCATGAGCCATAGCTTAACTTTCTCGCCGCACTATACGCGTCATGTCGTCTAATGGTGGTCGCTGCACTCCTAGCCTGTCGTCACAAGATGATGTCCAAGCTGTGTTCGGCAGACGTGCGAACTGCGTTGCAATGCGGCGACTCTTAGCCTGCTCAAAGCATTCACACTGTTTTATGATGTCCTGTACTGTTTCACATATTTTGCACGTGAGCAGGTTGAAAGCACCGTCAGCGATTTCATTGAGTACATGCCCAGGCTTGCCTGACTCAGCCATATCGCTTTCGGCCTTATGGTACAAAGCCAGCACGTCATGTCTGTAAGATACGCATGATGCTGTGTATGTTTGGTCGCGGATCACTAGTTGTTTTTAGCAGTGCTTTCCCGCCAGACCGCACAGCCGAACAAGTTCCTAGCCTTCTGTTTGCACGTGTCTCAGTCGTTAAGCTCTTCATCGTGGTTGTGATATCACACCTTCGCCGTGCCTTGTAGGCAGAAGACCAAGTTAGAGAACGTAAACGTTGCGGGCAATTATAGGCTCACACATGCCGATCAAGTCTTCCACGTCGAGGTGGTCGGTATCGCCGAACTTTACTGGATCCTGCGGCTAAGCCAGCACGACCGTCGGGAGTTGTAGGCGTTGTTGTGGGCGGCCCCATGGCGGGTCCTGCTTCATTCGTCATGTTGTCCACTCCGAAGTGACAACCCCTGCGGAGTTCCGTTATTGCTCCTCGTGGGTACCCTGCACCTCTCACCTATTTTTTTAAGTTCCAGTAGTCACATTTAATGATGTATTTAGAATATTTACAAGATTGATAATCATACATAAACAAGATGGCTGTTGAGGCCAATTTCACCAACACACGTCAAATTATCTTCTGACTGACGCCACTCTTGGTTGCGCCGTAACAATATGTGGCGCTAGGCTATTAGTCGAAAGCCCCATTGCCACATCCTATATGGTCTCCGCGGGTATGTGCCAGGCGATGAGAACGACGCTGAAGTAGCGCGCGGGTAGAAAAACAGAGACGACAACGACGTCGCGTTGACTGCTCTCATAAATTGTTTTTTCACGTTCTCGACACCGGCTTTCCCGTCTCCTACTAGGCTGTGACACTTGTGGAGATGCTGGGTAGGATTGCGTCATGATCAGCACCCCTTCGTGGAGCCATACAACGAAAGCGGAATCACCTGCGTTCGTCGAAACTCCTGTTCACCGATACAGTCGCCGCCTGCTAGGCCTTACGCCCGAGTTCAACCCTTTGCAGGACCCTGCAAGAACGTGTCTACCGATTTCCGCCATGGCCACTGCAACTCCATCGCAGGTGACGCTGCAGAATCGCAAAATCCCAGAAAGTTTCCATGGTGACGCTTTTGAAGATGTCCGCGATTGGCTGGACCAATTTGAGCGTGTCGCCAGTAATAATGACTGGGGCTCCCAGCAAAAGTTGTATAATGTCTATTTTGCGCTTCAAGACAGTGCGCGTGCGTAGTTTGTCAATCGGGAGAGAAATTTGACCACGTGGGATGCCTTCCGCATCCAGCTGCTAGACACATTCACTAGTAGCGACAGAAGATACAACGCGCAGCGCCTTATGGAATCCCGTATACAAAAACCAAACGAGAGCATTGCCATGTTTGCAGAAGATATGGCCCGCTTTTTCCCCAGAGCAGACCCTGAGATGGCCGCAGAAAAGAAGTTGCGCTATCTCTTGCGCGGAGTGAAGGAAGAACTGTTTGCCGGGCTCGTGAGGAATCCACCAATGACAGTGGCCGAATTTACCAAGGAGGCTACCGCTATAGAACGGGCACTACAGCAACGGTACTGCCAATATGACCGCAAGAGCTCGCCGGTGAATGCTTCAATTCTACCTGAGAGCTGCAGCACGTCTCTGCGTGAAGTCATCAGAGAGATTGTGCGAGACGAGATCCGGCAGCTCGGTATCTCTCCCATGGCACCAGCGATGGCTTCAATCGCAGATATCGTTCGGGAAGAAGTTCGAGAGGCCTTTTCGTCGCCCAAATGGCAGGCGGTGCTGCGACGATTAACCTACGCGGAAGCTGTCTGTCGTCCGCCTCCCTCCACTTCAGTGCTGCTGACACCTTCGACCACTACGACGCAGCCATCACCACCATCCCCGACGCCCTATTTTCTGTTAGGGCTGGCGTCTGACACCACGTGGCGACAGGTCATTCACCCTACCCTCTGGGCCTGAGCCCACGGGCGACAGATCGTCCCCCCTTACCCTCTACATGGTCGTGGCACCGTGGGTGATACGTCGTCCCCTTCCCCTCTCATGGTCGTGGCACCGTGGGTGCTACGTCATCCCCTTCCCCTCTCATGGTCGTGGCACCGTGAGTGATACGTCATCCCCTTACCCTCTACTGGCCGGACCCCACGGGGCCGGAGAGGTTATTCACCCGACCTTCTCCCCGGATTCGTCGAAAAGAGGATCGACTTCTCCCACCCGTGCTCGGTATTGCAGGAGGAGGGGCCCTCTCTCCGTGCCTGTCACGTGTTATCGACGGAAGCAAGATCCCGCCTACACTTGTAGAGAGCCTATTTAAGGGGCTCCGAAATGTACTTTTGAGATACTTCATACTTCGTGCTCTTCTTATTTTCTTTCAACTACCTTTGAATAAGCAGTGCAAGTTTCGCACTAGCAAATCGTCTCGCCCCTGCTTGGTCGCCATGATCTACCGGATGCCTGCAGCCCGCCGACAACGCCACGCTTCCCAATAAGTAATGTCGGTCGAGCTTAGATAGGCAGGCGCCGCTACTTCTCGGCAGCAGTACGGTACGCTACCGTGGAGTACGCAACATTTCGACAGTCACAGCTGCCGCCAACTATGCCGTATCGCCGCCAGTCGATTGCTGCGCCTCGTTTCTACGGTGAATCCCCTGCCGGCTACCCGCTTCGAAAGACCGATTTGTGGCGCACCGCTGACCACCGGCCACTATGCTTTCATTGCGGCGAAGCAGGACATGTTTACCGCGCATGCCACTACCGCGCGGCTGGGTATCCGAGATTTCCCAACTGCAATTACCCTGTGTATGATGCTGCACGTAGCTGCGACGGAAATTCTACAAACTTTCGGCCAGAAGGCTCAACGACGCCTCGACCGCACTCCCCTTCTCCGGCTCGTTACACCCCACCGACCCGTCGCGATTTTTCTGACGCCTCTAGGGGCAGGTCCCCTAGCCCGCGCCGGGGTAACTAGACGCAGCGACCTCCGGGGGTGAGGTTGCAAACCGGCTAGATATCCAAGAGCCCCCATCTGCGACCATCGGCGACTCTACAACTCCGACTACTCCAACCACACTCCCTGTAACCGACTCCGTCAGCGCCGATCTTGTCGTTTGCACTGACGGCCACCAAGCGGCCGATCTCCTCGATACTGGTTCGCATATTTCGATAAAAAGTAAGACGCTGGCCGATAGGCTGAGAAAAGTGAAGACGCCGTGGACCGGGCACAACATTAGAACTGCCGGCGGCCAGTTGATGACCCCGATTGGAAAATGGACAGCCAGGATAGTAATCGCCGGTGCAACCTTTGTCACCACCCTCGTGATTCTCTTTTGAGTGTTTTAAGGAACTTATATTGGGAATGGATTTCTTGAGAGAGTACGGTGCAGTGATTATTGTCCCTGACCTCGTCGTCACATTTTCTACGAGCTCAGACGATTTCGACCGCAAATATTTCGATGCGCAAATATTTCGGTTATGCAGAAAAAGATGACAATAATCATAATCTTTGATGATTATGATTTCCAGAGGCAACTTTAGCTTGAGAGCTCCTACTTAGCGACATAGGAAGAGTAAAATCGATTTACAGCGAAGCCATTATGGGACTAGAAAAGCTAAAAAAAAGACTGTATGTTTTTCTGGTTGTTTAGCGCAGACGGAATGACCACGCAAAGGACGACACACAAAGTGCTTTGTCCTGTGGCGCTTCTTTTTGTGGTCCTTGCCTCCGCGCTATCTGGAGCCCGAAGACAATAAACCAACACGCCCAAATATCCACTGCATCGCAGCTGTATTCTTGTGTCCCTGGTCTTCGGAGGGAGGGAAGAGGCCATAGGTCACTGACGACCCTATTGCAAAACGCAGCGCGCCGGATTATGAGCCCAGTGCAGTGCGCTGGATGCTGGGATGGCGCAGCGTGCTGGGCGGCACTGGATACTCGAACAGCTCGAGCGCGTTAAATAAGCGGTGCCTGAGCACCGTATATATATACATATTTTAATACAGAAAGCAACAAAGAGCGTTTTAGTGCAATAAAAAAACATGAACGTAAAAATAAAACTGCTCCGACCAGGATTCGATCACCAGACCCAAAGCCCGGCACTTTACCGCTACGCCATGCCAGCTTTTCCTTTTATTATTGCATGGAAATATCGGTAGTGTCAAACCAATGCAGTTGCATCACATTTGAACATACATGAGAAAGAAATTCACAAACAGTATGCAGTCCAATGCCACGCCAGCATACAGAAATGGACGGATAATTTGCCATGTCAAAGCCGAGAAGCAGTTTGTTTCGCAGAGCTACGTTTCGTGCAGACATGGTTGATGCGCTATCGCCCAGGAACTAAAGCTCGCGCCTGTACCAGAAAGAAAATGGTACTGTCCGTATTCAGCAGTATGCTTTGAAGTGCCACAATATCGATTTTCACTTGCGATTGCTATTTTAACTTCGAAAAAAAGTCCTAAATGAACCGCCGACCCGGGAAGGTGTATGGGCTGTTACTGCCGATGTAGTTAGCCGTTTCTGGTTCTTCAAGCAAAGGATATGCAACGTTTCCTAAGTTCAGTGATGCCTTTCAGTCAACACGCCTGTCTAGTCATATATCTTGGTCAGAGAGGCGCAGGCTAGTGCTGGGAGCCTTCGGGGATAGCACATATACCTGTGTTTATGACGCGTCACATTAGCGGTCATCGCTTCTTGTGTTGACACTGTAGACATGAAAAAATTGTTTATTTAAGAACAGCGATGCGAAAGCTGAAATATAGAGTGATTTACCTTGTTAGATTTCTTGATTCCTGAGCCTAGACGCACCGATAGCGTGAGGACGGACTCGGCGGATACGCTAGGCCTAAGCTTCGGTGGGGACCGATCTCGGCGCGGGTAACTGGCGAAAGCTAAAATGTGTGTATTTGAGCCTCAGAACTTTTTTTGTACAATAGGGAAAGTGGAAGCGCACGAATGGCCTCAGCTTTGTTATCGGTGCGATAATATCAGCCAGCGATAGGCTTCGAACTCGGGGTCCGTTCGCATTGCCTCTGAATGACTTCTACATTTCATGTCCACTCCACAACACTGCGACAACGGCGATAACTCCCAGTGAATGTTACGTGCGAACTACTAAAAAACACGGCGTCCTCTGCGCTTACGTGGTTTCGTTCAAGAATTTAGCTATCCGCCCGGTCAAAAGGAAAAATGAAAAAAAAAAACGAAAGTGATCTTCAGTTCCAAATGTCCATGAATAAACAGGGCAGCTCACGCATCTTTATTCCAAGCTGCGACACGAAATAGGGTTTTATAACTCCAAGATATAGCGTTATTTAG
Organism: Dermacentor variabilis; assembly: GCF_050947875.1. Taxonomy (NCBI): domain Eukaryota; kingdom Metazoa; phylum Arthropoda; class Arachnida; order Ixodida; family Ixodidae; genus Dermacentor; species Dermacentor variabilis. The sequence continues at coordinate 13,456,855 of NC_134576.1, read as the reverse complement.
GACAAGAGACTAGTATCAAGCGATGAAATTGTATAAAGCATTTAATATTGGGCAGCGCTCGTCCTTGCGTGATAAAACCAGCGCGGCACAAACACAACCAGCGCAGTTTCCTGTGCGAACTAGAGAACTGCAGCGAGAACCAGCTCTGTACAGCACAAACCAGTGCGCCGCAGCGTCATGGCAGTGGAATTAGTGTCTCTTCTAGTGTGACCCAGTTCTTATCCAGCGTTCTCACTGGCGTCCAGTGAGTCCCAGCGTACGCAGTGCGACCCAACGGCAAAAAGCGCGCTGGTTTCACGCTGGAAGACGCTGCTTTTGCTATAGGGAAAGTTTATATTCTGAAATAGAAAGTGCGTGCGATGTTTGGGACTATTTGCAGGCAAATTGTGAAGCGTATATGTTGTTGGGGAGTTTAATATTATTGGCTGAAGCCCCGTCTGTGGTCCGTTTAGCCGTCTTATATCATCATCATCATCATCATCATCATCATCATAACCATCATCATCATCATCATCATCATCAGCCTAGTTACGCCCACAGCAGGGCAAAGGCCTCTCCCATACTTCCACAACTACCCCGGTCATGTACTAATTGTGGCCATGTTGTCCCTGCAAACGTCTTAATGTCATCCGCCCACCTAACTTTCTGCCGCCCCCTGCTACGCTTCCCTTCCCTTGGAATCCAGTCCGTAACCCTTAATGACCATCGGTTATCTTCCCTCCTCATTACATGTCCGGCCCATGCCCATTTCTTTTTCTTGATTTCAACTAAGATGTCATTTACCCGCGTTTGTTGTCTCACCCAATCTGCTCCTTTCTTATCCCTTAACGTTACACCCATCAGTCTTCTTTCCATACCTCGTTGCGTCGTCCTCAATTTCAGCAGAACCCTTTTCGTAAGCCTCCAGGTTTCTGCCCCATATGTGAGTACTGGTAACACACAGCTGTTATACACTTTCCTTTTGAGGGATAGTGGCAACCTGCTGTTCATGATTTGAGAATGCTTGCCAAACGCACCCCAACCCATTCTTATTCTTCTGGTTATTTCAGTCTCATGATCCGGATCCGTGGTCCCTACCTGCCCTAAGTAGATGTATTCCCTTACCACTTCCAGTGCCTCGCTACCTATCGTAAACCGCTGTTCTCTTCCGAGACTGTTAAACATTACTTTAGTTTTCTGCTTTACCCACCCTTCTGCTTTGCCTCTCCAGGTCAGTGAGCATGCATTGCAATTGGTCTCCTGAGTTACTAAGCAAGACAATATCATCAGCGAATCGCAAGTTGCTAAAGTATTCTCCATCAACTTTTATCCCTAATTCTTCCCACTCCAGGTCTCTGAATACCTCCTGTAAACATGCTGTGAATAGCATTGTAGAGATCGTATCTCCCTGTCTGACGCCTTTCTTTATTGGGATTTTGTTGCTTTCTTTGTGGAGGACTACGGTGGCTGTGGAGCCGCTATAGATATCTTCCAGTATTTTTACATATGGCTCATCTACACCCTGATTCCGTAATGCCTCCATGACTGCTGAGGTTTCGACTGAATCAAACGCTTCCTCGTAATCAATGAAAGCTATATATAAGGGTTGGTTATATTCTGCACATTTCTCTATCACTTGATTGATAGTGTGAATATGGTCTATTGTTGAGTAGCCTTTACGGAATCCTGCCTGGTCCTTTGGTTGACAGAAGTCTAAGGTGTTGCTGATTCTATTTGCGATTACCTTAGTAAATACTTTGTAGGCAACGGACAGTAAGCTGATCGGTCTATAATTTTTCAAGTCTTTGGCGTCCCCTTTCTTAAGGATTAGGATTATGTTAGCGTTCTTCCAAGATTCCGGTACGCTCGAGGTTATGAGGTATTGCGTATGCAGGGTGGCCAGTTTCTCTAGAACAATCTGACCACCATCCTTCAACAAATCTGCTGCTACCTGATCCTCCCCAGCTGCCTTCCCCCTTTGCATAGCTCCTAAGGCTTTCTTTACTTCTTCTGGCGTTACCTGTGGGATTTCGAATTCCTCTAGGCTATTCTCTCTTCCACTATCGTCGTGGGTGCCACTGGTACTGTATAAATCTCTATAGAACTCCTCAGCCACTTGAACTATCTCATCCATATTAGTAACGATATTGCCGGCTTTGTCTCTTAACGCACACATCTGATTCTTGCCTATTCCTAGTTTCTTCTTCACTGTTTTTAGGCTTCCTCCGTTCCTGAGAGCCTGTTCAATTCTATCCATATTATAGTTCCTCATGTCCGCAGTGTTACGCTTGTTGATTAGCTTAGAAAGTTCTGCCAGTTCTATTCTAGCTGTAGGGTTAGAGGCTTTCATACATTGGCGTTTCTTGATGAGATCTTTCGTCTCCTGCGATAGCTTACTGGTTTCCTGTCTAACGGCGTTACCACCGACTTCTATTGCGCACTCCTTAATGATGCCCATGAGATTGTCGTTCATTGCTTCAACACTAAGGTCCTCTTCCTGAGTTAAAGCCGAATACCTGTTCTGTAGCTTGATCCGAAATTCCTCTAGTTTCCCTCTTAGCGCTAACTCATTGATTGGCTTCTTGTGTACCAGTTTCTTCCGTTCCCTCCTCAAGTCGGCTAATTCGAGTTCTTACCATCCTATGGTCACTGCAGCGCACCTTGCCGAGCACGTCTACATCTTGTATGATGCCAGGGTTCGCGTAGAGTATGAAGTCGATTTCATTTCTAGTCTCACCATTCGGGCTCCTCCACGTCCACTTTCGGCTAACCCGCTTGCGGAAAAAGGTATTCATTATCCGCATATTATTCTGTTCTGCAAACTCTACTAATAACTCTCCTCTGCTATTCCTAGAGCCTATGCCATATTCCCCCACTGACTTGTCTCCAGCCTGCTTCTTGCCTACCCTGGCATTGAAGTCGCCCATCAGTATAGTGTATTTTGTTTTGACTTTACCCATCGCCGATTCCACGTCTTCATAAAAGCTTTTGACTTCCTGGTCATCATGACTGCGTGTAGGGGCATAGACTTGTACCACCTTCAATTTGTACCTCTTATTAAGTTTCACAACAAGACCTGCCACCCTCTCGTTAATGCTATAGAATTCCTGTATGTTACCAGCTATTTCCTTATTAATCAGGAATCCGACTCCTAGTTCTCGTCTCTCCGCTGAGCCCCGGTAGCACAGTTCGTGCCCGCTTTTTAGCACTGTATATGCTTCTTTTGTCCTCCTAACCTCACTGAGCCCTATTATATCCCATTTACTACCCTCTAATTCCTCCAATAACACTGCTAGACTCGCCTCACTAGGTAACGTTCTAACGTTAAACGTTGCGAGGTTCAGATTCCAATGGCGGCCGGTCCGGAGCCAGGTATTCTTAGCACCCTCTGCAGCGTCACAGATCTTACCGCCGCTGTGGTCAGTTGCTTCGCGGCTGCTGGGTACTGAGGGCCGGGGTTTGCTTGTTGTATTGATATAGGAGGTTGTGGCCAAGTACTGCACCAGGGTGGCCAATCCTGCTCTTGTGAGCGAGTGCGTTACCGGTCGTAAGCAACTATAAAGTTTTCTCGCTTCCCTGCAAGAACCAAGTACGGTAGAAATCTTATATTTATAAAAATAGCGGCCACTTTATGAGAGAACCGTACACCGTAAAAAATATCTGTTAAATAACACACCAAAGAGGAAGATTTTCTATTTTGGGTACAGAAATGTTCTTGAAGTAAAAGTAACTGAACTTTCTTTCTTTGGAAGACTAGCTTTTTCAGTTAGCGCTATATATGCACTTTTCCTTGAGTTTAACAGAAAATGTTTACGCGAGAAACATGGTTGTTTATGAATTTACCAGAAATGCCGGATGCTGAGGATACTTTAATAATACAATTTCTTTTTAGGGTCTCTTTACCTTAATGAATTATTTCACGAACACATCTGTACAAGACGTGATTCGGTACAGGACTATCGGAACAGGACACGTGTTCGCAGACATGAGGACAGTCGGCATAGAGATGCCTTGGAACGATACGTTATGGTATACGGTCCGCAGCGAAGTTCAGATGAATCTTGGCTACCTGGGGCTCTTTACTCTGCACGCCTCCATTAGAATGCGTGCGGCCTATGCAGCCAGGATTCGATCTCGAGTCCTTGACTTCAGAATCCGAATGCTACAGCTACTAAGCCACCGAGCTACTAAGCAACCGAGAGTTGACGCGTAAAGTGTTTGCACATACGCGCTATTTCCCAAGCTTCAAAAACCGCACTGCATAGAACATACGGGAGCAAGCCGTCCGCATATCCACCGCTGCTGTGGCTGAGTGGTTAGGGCGCTCGACTGCTGAGCCCGAGGAAGCGGGTTCGATCGCGGTCGAGTCGGCCGTGTTTCCGTGGAGGCGAAATGCAAGGCGCCCGGGTCCCCTTTAAAGAACACCAGGTGGCCGAAATCTCCTGAGACCGGCATTATAAGGTCTCCCTCACACCCATTGTCGCATCTCGGTGTTAAACCATATATATATATATATATACATATATGTATATATATATATATATATATATATATATATATATATATATATATATATATATATATATATATATATATATATATATACAAGCACTAAACCAAACCATCCACTTCCGACCATGCAATGTCGGCTCCTGAACACGTAGGCACAGTACAAATGTGGAAGTTGTCGTCTCGCGCGCGACGCAATTCATGTCCAATGGAGCTGCCGCGACCCTGAAACCACATGCGGAACGCTGTAGAAAGTGGGCTCAAATAGACAAGCCTTCGCCTATGGCCCCTTAGGTGTGAGGGCCTGTATCGAGGGCTCCTTTACATTCGTTTTACTAGGGGACCATCGCCTGTGTAATTCACAGGAGGTAACAATTTTCGAAGAATAAACATTGATTTGATTTGAAGAACTCAACGGCACTGGCCTTGAAAGCAGATGATATGTTGCCGGATGCGACTGTCCCATTATCCGACATATCCGAAACGTACCCGTTACCTTACGTAGCCGATATATCCGACGTATGCTGCAATGCTCATGCGAAATATGCCGGGGCTTCATCTTCCAATGCGCACGCAAGGAGGGTGATCGGAAGCATGATTGGCGACCGAGCACACACGTACGTACGTGTGCCGCCAAGTCATTATATCTGTCACCGGGAGTTCTCAGTAACATATGCCATATATTCGGGACGGATACAGAGCATTATCCAATATCAGAGAGACCTTCACCATCTTCTTATGGCCGAATGTGTCGAATGGTTCTGAGAAAGTAAAATGGATGTCTTCGGAGCAACACTCTGTTTCCCATTACTGTGCTGGGAACCTCGTCATACTCGCAGCGTGCCGCTAAGACTGCTGCGGCCGCAGGCGTCACGGGATCATAGTCTGTTCCAACGTTACTAGATTACCTCGTTGGTCTGTGTGTCCCCCTCCTCCTCGTGATACCGGATGAAGCAGAATAAATGAACATTCTGAAGGGGTCACAGGGCACACGGGGACGAGAGACAAAGAAATACACAACACAAGCGCTGGTATTGTGTCTCCATGTGCGCTGTGACCTTTTCAGAATGAAGGCTATTCCAAATATCTATTCAATAGAGGGGGTATTATTTTCACGCCGCCGCGACCGGACGTTTGCTCTCGTTTTTGAGCCCGGCATCAAGTAAGCAGCGCCTAAGATGCACCGCGAGCGACTATGACAGTCACGATATAGCAACGGCTCAGCGTACCGAGCATAACCTCCTTCATACAGTCGTCGTGCACACTAAATGCGACCAGTTCGTTACGCACATTCAATATAATAAAAAGGAAACCGAAACGCGACGAAAACGAAACCGAACTATCTTGCGGAGGCAGCGGAGTAACACAACATCCATACGCGGAAGCTCAACCTTGGCGGCCGCTTAGGGCACTTTCCAAATTGCTCCTTAACGTCTTTGTTCCCGTGCTGTAGCAGTGCAAGTCGATGTTGGGTTTATCGCGATCTTCTCGTTTACGGTAGTCATCGAGTGCTTGTATGTTTGCTTGGTTGGTTCTAGCAGCATCGTGTATTTGATGCCTTGTGACTTGCTAGAGCTGCATCTGGGAGAAATTCGGAGCGCCCAACGAACGGGACGGCAGCGCGCTCGTCCCCGCTGAAACAAGGTAAGCAGCTGTAGTAATTAATTCTGGCTTCATTATGCCTACGGCCACGATTAAGCTGGGCTAGCTCACAAGCGGTAGTTCCTTGTCTTGTATAGCGGGTAATGGGTTTAGCCACCGCAACTCCTGTAAATGCCGCTACTCGTTGTAGGGCTACAGTGAACGGAGCCTTGTTGCTCGCGTCCTGAGTTAGGCCTTCCTTTTTGCAGCGGTGATGTGTAACCTTCGGGGATTGGATCGCAAACGTTGTCTGAAATTGTGCTGTGGTTGGAGTTAAGGCTTCTCCTACGTTCGCGGCGCATGCGCGCCGGTGGTGGTCGGTCGCGTCAAGTTTGTCGCGCCAGGCGCGTATTGAGCCCCCCTACAGTCAAACAGTTTCGGCGCGGCATGGCGGCCGAGGTAGCGGCGGCAGCGGCGGAGCGAATGCGCAGAACGTCCGTCGTGGCTTTGTGAAGCCGCGAGCTCCTTACGAATCCCGCGCCGGAAGCTGTGGAAGCGTGCGGAAAGCCGCCGAACGCGCTGCCAGTTAACTGCCGCCGGAGTGTAGTTTGGCTCTGTAGCCAACGTGACGTCGCTGAGCCGCGCGCTATGTTGAAGTATATGTGCGCCTTTTGGGTAACTGTCACTATCACACACTATCAATTATGTGGTAGAAAAATATGCGGAATATAACCAACCTTTATATATAGCTTTCATTTATTACGAGAAAGCGTTTGATTCAGTCGAAACCTCAGCAGTCATGGAGGCATTGCGAATCAGGGTGTAGACGAGCCGTATGTAAAAATACTGAAAGATATCTATAGCGGCTCCACAGCCACCGTAGTACTCCATAAAGAAAGCAACAAAATCCCAATAAATAAAGGCGTCAGGCAGGGAGACACGATCTCTCCAATGCTATTCACAGCATGTTTACAGGAGGTATTCAGAGACCTTGATTGGGAAGAATTGGGGATAAGAGTTAATGGAGCATACCTTAGTAACTTGCGATTCGCTGATGATATTGCCTTGCTTAGTAACTCAGGGGACCAGCTGCAATGCATGCTCACTGACCTGGAGAGGCAAAGCCGAAGGGTGGGTCTAAAAATTAATTTGCAAAATCTAAAGTAATGTTTAACAGTCTCGGAAGAGAACAGCAGTTTACGATAGGTAGTGAGGCACTGGAAGTGGTAAGGGAATACATCAACTTAGGACAGGTAGTGATTGCGGATCCGGATCATGAGACTGAAATAATCAGAAGAATTAGAATGGGCTGGGGCGCGTTTGGCAGGCATTCTCAGATCATGAACAGCAGGTTGCCATTATCTCTTAAGAGAAAAGTTTATAACAGCTGCGTCTTACCAGTACTCACGTACGGGGCAGAAACCTGGAGGCTTACGAAAAGGGTTCTACTTAAATTGAGGACGACACAGCGAGCTATGGAAAGAAGAATGATAGGTGTAACGTTAAGGGATAAGAAAAGAGCTGATTGGGTGAGGGAACAAACGCGAGTTAATGACATCTTAGTTGAAATCAAGAAAAAGAAATGGGCATGGGCAGGACACGTAATGAGGAGGGAAGATAACCGATGGTCATTAAGAGTTACGGAATGGATTCCAAGGGAAGGGAAGCGTAGCAGAGGGCGGCAGAAAGTTAGGTGGGCGGATGAGATTAAGAAGTTTGCAGGAACAACATGGCCACAATTAGTACATGACCGGTGTAGTTGGAGAAGTATGGGGGACGCCTTTGCCCTGCAGTGGGCGTAACCAGGCTGATGATGATGATGAAAGCCCAGACCACACGTATGTACGCTTGCGTGCGCGCGCAAGCTTGCGTTTAAGCGCCTGCAGCGCCTAGCGAGGAATGGCGGTTTGCATCCACAAAGACGCGCGACAGCGCGCGCTCACTGCCTTCACTCACAGACGCCTTGGACAACGCCACTTTGTATTTTGCCAGTGACTGTGTTTCAAAATGCTTCGATATCTGTAAACATAATTGTTATATCTTTAGAGCTGTTTGATCAGCACGAGAAGGAAAGATGAAGCACTTTCTTGCATGATATAAATCTGCTTCACTGAGTTTAATGCACCGTGCTGTGGCTGCGTAGGCAGGCGCCTCGACGCGAGGTGGTCCAAGCGCGCGAAAACAGGAGCTGTTCACCGAGATCGCGCCGCGTTTCGACGCGTACAAGCCGTGCCGCATTGTCTGCGTATACCTGAACGCGCGGACGCGAGCTCGCGCGCATCCGGAAGCGTGCTTGTGGTATGGGCCTAACGTCGCCTATATTCGCCGAAGGGCTGTGTGGGGTAGTTCGTAGACTGCAAAGGACTGAACGAGTACGTTGGTAGCTTCATAATGAAGGCTTAGATTCATGAACGAGAAAACTGAAGCGAAGGCGGCGAGCTGCGCCGTCGGGCGAAGCACTTTCTATATCTCGTTTTCCTGTTATCTCGGATCTGCAGCCACAGAGAATGTCGTTCGTCGCCCGCAAGTTCCCTGGAGATTAGCCAGATTCTCGATGGCCTTTTCCGGCTTGCCACTTAGCTCTGCTCATGAGTTCTGTCTTCGCCTCGGCTAGCGCGTCGCCAAGTGCTCATTAAGAACCTTTTGGTGGTCGCAATTTCTGGAGCCCTCTCTACGGCGTGCCCCATTGCCGATGTCGCTTTGAGACATCAAACGCTATAAACCAAACCAAATTTCGGTATACTTCGAGTTTTAGGTAGCAAAGCATGCATAGTGAATGCTTACAGAGGCGGCCTGCAACAGTTACCGTTCTTTTAATGCGCTGTAAGGTACCAGCTTTCATCATGAATTGGCCATTTTATCACTGTGTGCTTTATAAATGCGCGGAGGTAAGTTCCGTCTGCGAGGGCAGTATATATTGCTTGCGTGGGAGCACTGCGGCGCGTCTTCCGTTGTAGATCGCGCAGTCGGTGCGTAGAAACGTTTTTGTTCAGGTGTCGAATTATGCAGGATCGCGTTCGCGCTCAGTCCAACAAAGCGTACATGAGTAAATTACTGGTTAATTTTAAGACTAGCACTCGATTATCGCCTGGCAGCTGCTCGCACCACACGCACGGTATCTTGCTTCGGGTACCGAAATTCGTGTTTACCAACTCCTTGTGTAGCTGCGCAAAGTGCTTGAGTGAGCGAGTGACGCATTCATTGCAGTAATGTAGACCGATCATCATGCGGCTTTCTGCACATAGACATCGCTGGTATTTTATGTACCACTGGCGGAACTCCACAATGCAGCCTCAGCAAGAAGTACGATATCCAACTGCAAGGATAGCAAAAGTGTAGCTGCATGGCTGTACAAACGGGCAGCTCCCTCCGCAGTGTTAGTGTGATTGCACCCTCGCCTATACGCAGACAATTCCTAAGTGCTTGGTTAGTGATGTATGCTCATTTGCATTGCTAGATCATGCCGTTTATTTCGCACGTGGAACCCTATTTTAAGTTGGCTATGAGTGGGCATCTCCTCAGCGTTCAGTCCTCAAAAGACGTTGTGTGGTGGGTTCGCTTTTACTGTTGTGCATCACAGTAATTGTGGGTCATCTGACCATTTAAGTGCGCACAACACATCCCAATCAAGTAATCGAGAGCATTGAGTTCGAGAACCGAGGTTAATACAGGGCAACTGAGCATACGAACAGCTTTTAAATTTATTCTGCAATAGTAAAGTTTACCCTCTCCAGTAGGTCCTTGGCCTTATAAGGACTGTGTGTTGCTACCATCACATGGAATAAAACTCGGAAAAATTAATTGTAATTTTTAGCTGTGTCGGTTCTATATTGATCCTCGCTTCTTTCCTGCAGTGGGAACTTTATCCAGGGCTACTAAACGTGCTCAATTAGTGGCCTCAACAAAGATTCGTTCTTTTTGGTTCGGAACCAGTCGAACATAACCGTGTGGTGCTCCAGGCTAACAGAAGCTCATTGCGATGACTTCACAAACCAGGTGAGCTGTTTTAAACATTTCATCCCTGGCATTTCTTAGATGCCTGCTAAGCTAGTTTGCAGCTTCAGTTAATACATATAAGGAGTCAGGGTTCGAATCACTTTTGCTCTCAACGACCACCTTTGACTATGAATTTAATGAAGCTGAAGTGCTAGCTCTGAAATATTTTTCCCACTGACTTTTAGTAGCACACAGCGCAAGTGTGTGTAATTCCTGTTGCGACTACTGCAGATAGTAAATGTGACAGTTTTACCTTCAGTGGTTCACTTCCTGCACTTGTTTCTAAATGAGTTGCAGATTATACAAGGTGTAACAACATTGCAGTAAGCCCATTCTGCTTTAGAAAAGCAAGAGTTGTGTATGTAGATTTTTCTGATCAAGCTGACTATATGTCAGCAGCAGCTGAAGATGTATAATAAAATGTACAGTGCAGCCCTCTGCATGAGCCGTGATTCGGAACATTTCCCATGACGCACAATTTGATGCTAATTTCTGTGGAATTTTAAATTCGTTGCTGTTACAGAGGTCGAGTCCACTCAAGTGCCCAGTAACGTGCAGAATGGCATACAAGTGCAGCATATGCCAAGCAGTTGCCAAAGCTTTGCCTCAGTTCTTGAAGCATGCATCACTGCACAAAAATGAAAGCAGCCTTCACATTCCCTGTCCTTTCTCTGACTGCTGCAGAGCGTTTCGGAAAGTGAGTTCCTTGAAGAGCCATGTATTTAAATCTCACAAGCGTAATGATATTCCGGCGGCTGTAGTAACTTGCAAGAGCGCATCACTGACCTGTATACAGACATGCCGAGATGTCAAGTCCTTATTGAGTCACCTGAAAAGGCACATCACTGAAGGGAAGAATGTTTCATGCCCCTTTGTTGGATGTTCACGAAAGTTTACGAACAAGTCGACATTTTCCTGCCATATTTCACGATGTCACAGGCCTGCTTTTCAATCAGGTGTATGCGAGTCTCATTTAGAGGGCACCTCTGCAGAAAGGTGCACCGAAGCACAAACTAATCTTGAAATGGAGAGTCATAGTGCTGGCTTGGAGACAAGTGCAACTGAGGAAAAACGGAGTGAGGACTGTATGTACTGATATTACAGAGGCTTTTGGACGTTTCTACCTGCGTCTCCTTTCCGAGAGTATCGTACCCTCAGGAACAGTTCAAGTCATTTCTGAGGCAATTTGTGACCTCCATAGCAACAATCTTGACCACATGGCTGATGCATTAAGGAGAAAGATGAGAGATGCGGTCTTGAATGAAGATTTCATTGAGCTGGCTGTCAAAACTACGCTTGAAAGTGATGTTATTGTTGGCTTGCACAGCAATAGTGGGGCATTTGGGAGCACTTATTCTCGCAGGGGGTATTTTCAGAGCAAGTTCAATTAGTAGCTGTGCGTCTTGGAAAGAACAAAAACAATCAAGATGCTCATTTTCATTATGTTCCAATAATTGAAACGATAAGATGGTTGCTAAGAGATAACTCTGTTCAAGATCAGTGTATGAATCTGTAAGAGGAGGAGGAGGAGAAACATTTATTAAAAAGAAAGGACAAGCAGGTGTCTTTCTGCTTGTGCGGGAGGCGCCCTTAGTCCAGGGCTCCTGCGGCTCTTGCTGTCTCCCGGGCCCGCCGCACCAGTTGCTGCTGGTTACGAGGGTCCGAACTAGTCAGAACGGCCTCCCACTGCTCGGGTGTGGGGTTGGGTATTTGCGGGGCCGCCTTCACGTTGGGGCACGCCCATGTGGTGTGATATAGGGAGGCGTAATCATTACAAAGGGGACATTTGTATGAATATAGTGTAGGGTGTATTGCGTGTAGTCTGCTTAGATGGGGGTATGTGTTGGTTTGTAGTTGTCGCCATGTTACGGCGTCTTCACGTGAGAGGGTCTTGTGTGGAGGCGGGTATTGTCGTCTGTTCAATCTGTGGTGTTGTAGTATGGCGTTGTATTGTAAAGGTACGGGCTCCATGGAGGCGGCCGTATCCCTCTCTTGTGGCGCCCGGGAGGCATGAGCTCGGGCTACAGCGTGCGCACGCTGTTTTCCACGGAGGGACTCGTGTCCTGGAGTCCACACTATTTCAACGTCCGGCAATTGGGAGGCTTGTTTGAGGAGTGGGTGGGCGATTGAAGATATTCTGCCTCTCGCGTAGCTACGGCAAGCTGCCTGGGAGTGAGTAATGATTGTGACGTACTCGTTGGTCGGACTAGAGGTGATGGCCAAGGCGATGGCTGTCTCCTCCGCTACGAGAGCGCTGGCAGTGCGGACCGTCATCGAGACCACCTCTTGTAGGTTACAGTCAACAACGCTGGCCGTCATGGCTGCCTTTTGGGGGTACTGCGCGGCATCTGTGTATAGTGTGGTGTGGAGACTGCCATATTTTGTCTGTAGAGTTTTTGCGCGAGCTTGGCGACGATCGGCATGATGTTCCGGGTGCATGCTTCTGGGGATAGGGGCTACCTTGATGTGTTCCCGGAAGTTGGGGGCCAGATGAATTGCTTGTTCGTGGCCTTTGCCGTGTGTGGGGTAGCCTAGGCGCGCTAGGACTGTCCTTCCTGTTGGTGTGAGGGCTAGTCGTTCTCGTTGGCTTGTGAGGTGGGCGTCTATAATTTCTCTTATAGTATTATGGACTCCTAGGGCTTCAAGCTTGAGAGTCGCTGTTCCTGGTGGTAGGCCGAGCGCTTGCTTGTAGGCTTTCCGAAGAAGTACGTCTAATTGATCAAGTTCCTTGGGAGTGAGGGGCAGGTACGGGGCAGCGTAGGCAATGCGGCTGATTATCAGGGCCCGGACGAGCTGTATTATGTCGTCTTCTTTCAGTCCGTATTGTTTGGTGGTGATACGGCTGACCATTCGCATGATTTGGAAGGTGGTCTGCTTGAGACGTTGGATGGTGTATGCGCCTCCGCCGTCCTGTTGTATGTGGAGTCCGAGAATGCGGACGCGGTTTACTGTGGGTATTTCTTTGTCGTCGAGGGTGAGTGTGATTTGGGGTAGTTCAGTGAGTTTTCTTCGTGATTTCTGTCGAACGACTAATAGTTCTGACTTCTTGGGGGAGCACCGGAGACCACTTGTTTTTGCATATTGTTGGACGGCGTCGGTCGCTTGTTGAAGGGCGTCTTGTTTCTCTCCTTCGGAACCAGTGGTGATCCAGATAGTGATGTCATCGGCGTATATTGCATGCCTGATTCCTGGTATTGCGTTGAGTTTCTCAGGTAATTTCATCATAGCAATATTGAAAAGGGTGTGTGATAGAACGGCACCTTGTGGGGTTCCTTTGTTGCGAGTAGGTAACGTCGGGGTTTTGAGTGAGCCAATGCCTATTGTGGCCATGCGGTTGCTTACAAAGGCGCGTATATAATTGTAAGTATTACGACCACAGTTCGTGAGGCTTAGGTTTGTAAGGATGGTATGGTGAGCCACATTGTCAAAAGCGCCTTTGAGATCGAGTGCTAAAATCGCTCCGGTGTTGTGCGGTGAGATGTGTTCAAGGACTTGTTCCTTCAGCTGAAGAAGGATGTCGTGGGTAGAAAGGTGGGGCCGGAACCCGAACATTGTGTCGGGAAAGAGGTCGCTGGATTCTAGGTAAGGTTGAAGATGGTTCAGAATGACATGTTCCAGAAGCTTGCCTAGGCATGAGGTCAGTGAGATTGGTCTTATATTTTCTAAGCTGGAGAGTTTGCCTGGCTTCGGAATGAGTATGATGTCCGCGTGCTTCCAGTCTGCTGGTAGCGTACCCGCTGCCCAGTGATGAATAAAGAGGTCAGTAAGAGATTGAATGGTGCCATCATCCAGATTGCGCAGGAGCTTGTTATTTATTTTGTCCTTGCCTGGGGTGGTGTTTCGTGTGAGTGCATGGAGTGCTTGTTGCACCTCAGTGATGGTGATCGGCTTGTCGAGGTCGTAATTGTCGCTCCCGCTATAGGTTGGAGGTTGTCCTTGTGCGGGTTCGAAATCGCCTATGTACCGCGCCCGCAAATCCTCCAGGATTTCGTCATCAGAACCCGGATGGTTGTGCAGGATACGTTGAATTGTTTGCTGGCTAATTGCCTTGCTTTGTGTGGGGTCAAGAAGATGGCGTAGCAGCGACCATGTTTTGGCCGTGCTAAGATTACCCTGCAACTTGTTGCATAGTTGTCGCCAGTTGTGACGGGTGAGCTCCTCAGCATAACATTCCGCGGTTGCCGTGAGTTTCGCTATACGTAGTTTCAATTTACGATTATGTTTTTGGCGCTTCCATCTCCTAACAAGGCCTCGACGTGCTTCCCAGAGATGAAGAAGGTGCGGGTCTACGGCCGGTATGTCTGTGGTGAGTGTGATCTGTTTTGAATGTCTGGCTACGTCTTGTTGGAGCTCTCGTACCCACTGCTCGAGATCCGTAATACTGGTTGAGGAGTCATCCGCTCGCTCTTTGCGAAAAGTTGTCCAATCTGTGAGTGTTGTCTTTTTTATCGGGTGTCGTGCATGCGTAACGTTCAATGTGGTGGCAAGTATGCAGTGGTCACTGCCCAGAGTTTCCTCCGTGTTGTGCCAGGAAGCTTGCTGTATCCCTTTAGTGAGGGTGAGGTCAGGGCATGTATCTCGGGAGACGCTGTTTCCTAGACGTGTGGGGTATGCGGGGTCTGTGAGGATGGTGAGACGGTGCTGCTGTATCGTGTAGTGGAGTGCAGTACCTTTTGATGTGGCTGTCGTGTAGCCCCATGCCTGGTGAGCCGCATTGAAGTCGCCCACAATCACCAGACTATTATTTTTGGCTATGCCAATCGCTTTAGTCATCAAGTAGTCGAACTTGGCCTGCTTCTGCTTGGGTGGGCTGTATATATTCAGTATGAAAAGGCTCTTTCGGCCTCGTTGGAGCGGCAGGATCTCAATTAGGTTATGATCGACATCACTGCCGTCTATAGTGTGTTGTGTGGTTGTGAGCGTTTTAGCTGTAAGTGTGGCCACGCGGCTGTCAGGCGTGGTGGTATGTGTGTTGTAGCCAGTTTGAGTTGGGTGTGTGCCTGTTTCCTGTAGTGCGATTACGCTTGGTCTCATTTTGCCGTTACTTATGTACTGTCTCAGTGACCCTTGCTTGCGTTTGTAGCTGCGACAATTCCATTGCCAGATTATGAGTGGGTTTTCGTTCCTGTGCTTGGTTTTGCTATTCATCCTGGCTGACGGGTGGATCGGCAGGGTGTCCCTGCCCTACTTCCTGTTGTACTAGTGTTCTAACTTTCTTGCGTCGCTGATCTTTTGCGAGCCGTGTTTCTTCAATAACACTTGCCAGTTGCTGGATGCTTTGTTGCATTGCTAGGAGCTGCCGTTGCAGTACATCAACTTTCTCCTCGACTTGTGCGATTTCTGTCCGTTTTGCTGATTCCGCGAGAATCATCGGTTCAGAACGTTGCGAAGATGATGGCATTGAGGGTGCGGTCATTAGTGTGGAATGCTGAGTGGCAGTACGAGTGGCGTATAGTTCTGCAAGCTGCGTGCGAAGTTTGTTGTTTTCTTCATGAAGGCGTTTGTTTTCTTCTCTGATGGCCTTTAGCTCAGCTAGAATTTGCAGTTGAACGTCAGTATTGTTTATGGGTGAAGAATTGTGTAGGGTGGGTGCTGTGTGTAGACGCGATGACAGGGTGTTGTCTTGGTGGGTTGTGTGAGAGGGGAAAAGCCGTGCTGACCAGCTCACCGCTTGTGATCCCGGTACAGCAGGTCCGTTGAAGTTCCGGGTCCCTCCTTGTTGGTTCCGCGAGCAGGAGCGAGACCTGGAGCGGGAACGCCTCCGTTGCTGGTCTGTACGTGACTGAGACTTCGACCGTGAGTAGTCCCGGCGGCTGGTCCCTTGGCGTGCTGAAGAAGCCTTCTTCAGTCGATCAGGGCACTCCTTGGAAGCCCTAGGATGTGGCCCCTGGCATAAGGCGCACCGGGGGTGACAGGGGTGGTCCTGAGTTGGGTTTCGTGTACCACACTGGGGGCATACGTTTGCTTCTGGAGTTGGGCATACATCGGTCCGGTGGCCGACTTGGTGGCAGATGCGGCAGAAATGCGTGGTTGGTCGGTATGGTTCGCATCGCACTTCACCGCTGTAGTATCGCACGTAGAAGGGTACAGCCTTGCCAGTGAATGTGATCACTACCGTAGCGGTTTGTCCGAGCATACGGGCATGTAAGATTTCTCGGCCAGGTGCATAGAGTCCGTTAAGGAGGACTTCTGTGGGAGTTCCTGCGGGAATGCCGTGAATGACCCCTTTGACGGAGCTGTCGGGTGCCGCCACGTATGCCGTGACTGCGAATTCTCGACCGCCCAGGTGAATTGTAGTGATGCGACGGATGCTGATAGCTAGCTCTTCGTTTGGTGTGCTAGCAATAGCGATGTTTTGTATTGGGTCAATTCTTACAGTAAGGGTCCGTACGTGCTCAGTAGTGGGGTGCTGACATGCCAGCTTGAAGCCTTCAGCAACCTGTGGCGTGGTCCAGGTGGCAAGGTTGAGTCCTTCTCGGGGGCGGATGATTACCTTGAGGTCATTTCGTGGTAGCGGTGGGAGTCGGGCTTGTCGGGGAACCGATGGGTGTCGGGGTTGGAGAGGTGGATTGGTGGGAGTCGATGTTTTCTTCCGACCGTACTTAACAGTGAGCCAGTCTCCGCCGGCAGGTTCATCAGGAAGTGGGATTTGTGCGTGCTCGAGATTCATCTCGGTGCCATCATTGGTGGCCATTGGTGCGCCGAACTGGGCTAAGGTCGTCGGCTAGACCGTACCCGTCGTAAGGCTTAGCTGGGCGGGCGCCTCTTGCGAAGTTCAGAGTCCGGTAATTCGTGAAGCAAGCGACTCACAGTATTGCTTTGGGTGTCCACGTGTTCCTCTCGACGTGAGGAGTCGAGTGAGGCTGGTTGTGGCGGCGCTGCTTTGCGTTTGATCCTTTGAAGTGGTAAATCGTTTAGGTTCAGGAAAGAAGAAGCAAAAAATTCTAGCTGTGCATCTGCTGCTTGGAAACCTACGTTCTTGGAACAGAAGTCGTACCTGTGCAGTTCAATTAGTGCTGCTTTGTAAAGAAAGTGACGTTTAGTTCTTCGGACAGGACAAGGTGTTTGCTTCGTTGGTTAATGGCATCAAAAAGCTAGAAGCTGGCTGCATGTTGGTGGACAGCATTCCCACATACGGCACTTTGGTGGCAATTCTGGGCGACAATCTAGGCAGCCACAGTATTGGTGGATTCATGGAAAATTTGAGCACAGCCGAATACATCTGCAGATTTTGTGTAGTAAAGCGTGAAAACATGTTTGCGAAAACCATTTTTGACAACAGTGAACTAAGAAATGAAGGGAACTACAAAGAGGCAGTGAAGAAACTCCAGGATGACTCTACCCTTGTAAGGTGCAAAGGCATTAAATTAGATGGTTTGTTTAATGGCCTAAAATACTTTCACGTTTGTGCTCCTGGGCTCCCTCCATGTTTATCACATGACTTGGTTGAAGGTGTGGTATCATACGATCTTCCATTGATGCTACAATACTTCGTCACGAAGCAGCGATGGTTGTCTGTTGAAGAACTGAATAAAAGGATTGTTTCATTGAAGTTCAAAAGAGTGGACGTGAACGACCAGCCAGCTGAAGTTTTTAAGACATTTAAAAAGCTGAGTGGACATGCAATCCAGAACTGGAATATGCATCGATTTTTGCCCTGCTTTCTTTATGACAAGGTGTGCAGAAATGACGCTGTAGGGGAGTTAAAGTTCATGCTCACTGAACTTGTTCAGCTGGCATGCGCTCCAGCAATAAATATGCCCATGATAATGAGATTGAAAGATTTGGTAGAGGATTACATTGACCGAGGAACTGAGCTCTTTCCTGGTACTCCTCTGAAACCGAAGCACCATTACATGGTTCACTACCCCCATATCATTACTCAGTTTGGACCGCTTATTCGGTTATGGACTATACGTTGTGAAAGCAAGCATGGCTATTTTCGCAAGTGCATAAGTGCCCATAACTTTAAGAACATCACGCTGACACTTGCTGAAAAACACCAGCTTCTTCAGGCATTCAGGGGGAGTAGCTGCCGTTTTGAAAGAGACTTGGTGATTGACTCCACATTTATATTCTGCCCTAGTTTGTTCAATATGGAAGTTGAGGAAGCCATCAAGACTTATGGAGTACTAGGAAAAGAATTGCATTGCACATACCAAATTGAATACAGGGGCATCAGGTACAGCAAAGACATGGTCGTGATCTTGGGTCGTGAAGAAAGCAGGCTGGTGTTTGGTCGGATCATTTTCATTTTATTGCTAGAGAACAAAGTCTTTTTTCTTGTTCGTGTGACTTGTTCTGTTTTGGAACCAATGATGATGATGTATTTCTTGCCGGGCGCAGAATCTGGGACACTGAAGTGCATCTCCATCCTCGACCTTCTAGATTACTATCCGCTTGAGTCATATGATGTCGGCCATCCAAGAGTCACAGTCATTGCACTGAAGCATGCAGTTTTAAATTGTTAATTTTTTTTCAGCCCAGTGGACTTCATGTCACTTGTTCAGAAGTGGCCTCCAGCACTCAGCGATGAGGACTTCATCACCATCAGTCGGAAACTTCAGGAGTTGGCAGTAAAATGTGCAGAACACTTCAGATATCTACAAGAATCGGACTTGGACTTCTTAGCTCCTGTGCAAAGACGCATCCTGCTTGAGAAGTTTCAAACCATGAGTGCTGCTCCTGTCCCATCAGGTAGGGCGGCAGTTGTGCTAAGGTGACTTCAGATGCCAACTCGCAGCTACATGAATGGGCTGAGAAATTTTGCATCCCTTGGGAAATGTTCCCGCCAAGTTTACTTCAAGCATGCAAAGCACAAGAAAGGCCTACAAAAACCGATCTGAACCAGATGGTGAGAATGCTGAGTTCTCTAATCCTGCATAAGCATTGAGCGCCTGGCAGACGTAACCTGAGAATAATTGCAACAAAACTGTGTCAATGTACCCCTCATCATTTCAGGATTTGCTACAGGGTACAGTTGTTGGCACAGGAGTTGAGACATTGATGTGGAAGCTCGAGAGCTGCGTCAACAACAAGAGACCAATTGCACATGTGCTGCCTGCAGCAATTGTTGATGACCCAGACTCCTTCCAGCCACGTCCACGATCTACCCGTGACTCCTATGGTTGCATAGAATGGCAGCCAGAGTTACCAAGTGGAGAAAGTTTGTTGACATAACGAGAAAAGCAGCAACAGCTTCTTTCTGAGTATGCTAAAATGCATCCCAACAAGCAGCTTGTCACTCGTTTAATGATTGAGACGTATGCATCACAAAGGCTGACCATTAATCACTCGGGGAGTGTGACAGAAGTAAAAAAGAACTGGCCATTTTTGCTTACTGAGGACTGCCTTCTTGAGCATTGCAAGGAGCTACTTGGTAGTGAGGTTTGCCAAAGAATTGCTGCTAGCATGGAAAGCGTTGGGCTGCGTGTATATCGTTATGCTTATAGTCAGATGAAGCGGCCGAAGGTGAAGAAATGTCTCGAAGAAATTGAACAAGCAAAGAGCCATCTCAAGAGTGTGACACCAGATCATGAAGGTGCACTTGTTCTCCTCCTTGCCCTCTTTGACGAGGATGAAGAGCTCATCTACAAGACCGTTGAGGCAAGCTCAAAATTTTCTCTTTTGCTGCCATCTGGCAGAAAAGTGCTTGTGCATGCAGAATTCAGATATGCATTTCATGTGTATAAAAAGTTCCACTCCATACCTGCATTCTTTTACTAGCAAAATGTTACATATAATTAGGGTGGTGGTATTTAAAATCTGCTGTCATAATTTTTATCAGTCTTGAGCTTTGCAGATTTTGTTTATTCATGCTAGAGTGCTCTGAAAGACACTCTGGGAGGAGGTATCAGAAAAAATGCAGCAGAATGGCACTAATGTATAAATAGTGTTAAGAACTAGTCACGGAATATCGTTCAAGGCCTCGTCCTACAGAATATTAGCCTTTGGAATTGTAAGCAAAAGCTTACGAGCATGCCTGTGGCAGGGCACTAATGATTGGTTGGTGGATTGTGTGTTGTGCGACGGCGTGAAATGGCAGTTGGCAGCACCAGCCAGCTCATCTAACTTCATTGAGATGGGAGATCGAAATGGAAATGGTACTCTGTGGGTCTATTCGGATCCCTGTTGACACACTACTCCTAAGGCACATTCGTACGGCTTGGTTACAGTGGAGCTTCATATCTTTGTTAGTCTCACAAAATGTGGTAGCTTATGACTATGCTAATGAGTATGTGGGATATATAGCGTCACAAATTGGTTTATAAAGCGAGTAGAAAAGTGCATGTCACCTATGCGAACAAGGGTCCGCAGACGGGAGCCGTTAACACAGTCTCGCTATATCCTTTAGGGCATAGCCTAGGTGTCCCCCAAATTTTAGTGGTGGTAAAGGTTATATGAAATATATCTCTTTAGTCTGCCTTAGTAACAAATATGTTTGTGGCTGCAACCAATAGTTTCTGTATGGTTTAAAGACGTTTGGCTGATTTTGTGTCAATGTAATTGTGCAGCTAATAATGTGGTTTATCTTGTCATTTTGTAATAGGACGGAGGGCCTGTAATAAAGGAAAAATTTCTCTTTAGCATCTACGCAAGCACGACAACCCAGCTACGCAGGAAAGCTGTACAGCTTTCACACAAACTTTGCATTTGAATAAAAATTCTTCCCGGTCGCATATTTGAAGCCAGAACCTTGATGGATTTGCCTAAACATAAGTCTCTCTCATGACCTGTACCTTTGTTCTTTGGGTACTTGAGAGGTGCAGCCGAGGGATCAGCTGCTAAGTCCAAATATGCTGCATATCTCGGCCATGTCTGAACAAGATTTTGAAATGAGTGTGAAAAAGCAATTGCTTTGCACAGAGTATGACACAATCTCATTTCTATTTCATGCAGCAAGATATCAGTTTTTGAATGCCTTTTCTCCATCTTGCTTTTCTCATTTTGCAGGAGACCGCCCATGACGATGACTTGGGAGACATGCCATTGACGCCCATAATATGTATGAAAGGTTAGATTTTGCGATCATTGACCATCTCACGATGTACTAACATTCCTTTCTTCTATTTTTTCTAGGACCAGGTCTCTTTGAGGCAGAAATGTTCACTGTCTGTGTGGATGTTGTTGCTATCTTGACCACTCAGCGGGCTGCAGCTTTCAAAGTCGTGTTTCTCTTATACTTCGTTCTTAACATCCAGTATCCACCTGAAGTGGCTTTGACATTTGAGTTTGTGCAGAGGTGAGGTCTTGTTTTCGTTATTTTTCCTGATATGTGTTGCTATTGACCTGTTGCATTTCTTACTTTCGCACATATCTTCTGGAAACATTGTTGGTGGGCTGTTTTAAAATTACTGCTTTTAGGCCATTACAGAGGTGGCGTGGATGGATGGATGCAAAACTTTAATAAAGGTCCTGAGGTACGCGACTCAGCGCGCTGCGGGCCGCTCCCACGTTGGGACAGTCAGGCCATGCCCGACCGCCGCATCGTGGGCCCTCTGGACCGCCCATAGTTGCGCCCCGGCATCGGGGCTCTTGATAGCGGAGAGCCACTTGTCTTCAATGATTTGTTCTGTGCCCCGTAACGAGGGGCAACGCCAGAGCATGTGGTCTAGGCTAGCGATGTCATTGCAGTGCCTGCCAGTACTAGTGGCATAGGTGTCGGGATAAATCTTGTGGAATAAAGCCGCGCTGGGATACGAGCCTGTTTGCAATAATCTGAGGGTCAATGCCTGCGCTCTATTTAACGTCATGTGTGGAAGGGGAAAGTCTCTCCTGCCGATATAGAAGTGCTGCGAAATGTCATTGTATGTGGTCGGTTGTTCTCTGTTCTCCACCACTGCGGGCCGGCGTTGGAGTTCTCCGTGGTCGCGGAAAGCGAGACCTCGCGCCTTGGAGTGGGCCAGCTCGTTGAGGTTTGTGGGGCCTCCCATGATGGATCCTATGTGAGCGGGGAACCATGCGAGAGTGTTGGTGGCGATGCTTTTGCCGTCGAGGATGCGACAGGCTTCCTTACACACAGCGCCAACGCTGAAGGAGCGAATGGCTGCCCTGGAGTCGCTGAAGATATTGGCATGTTTGACGTCCAGGAGGGCCAAGGCAATGGCCACTTGCTCGGCCGCACGCGAGGACGTACTTCGTACCGAAGCGGCGTTAACGGTCGAACACCTGTGGTTGATCGACACTACCGTGAAATTGTTGCTGTTGCCATACTGGGCCGCGTAAACGAAGCAGCTGCCGCCAGGGAGTTCTGTCGCGCGGCGTAGGAGCGCCACCGCCCTGGTCTTCCTTCTTTCTACGTTGCGCTGGGGATGCATATTGCGCGGGGCGGGCGATATGATGATTCTATCTTTCTGCTCTTTCGGAAGACCCTGATAGGCGTCTTCGACAGTGGCCGGGGGGACGCCTATCTCCGTTAGGAGTCGTCTGCCTGCCCTGGTGCCGGAGAGCCTGAGAATCTGTGCCCTTTCTTGTGCTTCTGCAATTTCTTCCAGGGTATTATGAATACCCAACTGCAGGAGTCGGTCGGTGCGTGTGTAGTTTGGTAGTCTGAGCGCGCTCTTGATCCCCCTCCTTATCATGGCATTTAGCTTGTCTCGCTCGGCCCTCTTCCAGACGTGCATGGCCGCTACGTACGTGAAATGGCATAACAAGAAAGCGTGGGCTAGCCTTATCAGATTCTCTTCGCTCAGGCCTCTCCTTCTGTAGCTACCCGCATGATTACACCGATGACGCTATCCGTCTTTTTTGCCAGTTTGTGAATGGTGATGCTATTCGTGCCCGCCCCTTCGAGTGTCATTCCCAAGATTCGAATGGACGCGACTTTGGGAATGGGATCTCCGCACTTGGTGTAGAGATTAATGTCAATTTCAGTGGGGGGGGTTTCCAGTTCTGTGGCTTGCGGCCAGTTCAGAGAGGTGCTGGAAATATCTTTATTACTGTTACTGCAGTACCTTGCTATAACATATATAAGAAAAGAGCTATATAAGTACAATTTCATGGATGAAAACTCGAATTTCATAGATCGAATAAAATTCTTGAAACTAAAATTTTCCAAAAACCAAAGTTGGAAGTGCTTGAATATGAAAGTGAAAAAAAAAACAATTACAAAATGTGGTATATTTCCTCTTGAATAATTTTGAGACAAAAGCAATTGGCAGGCTTATCCACAACATTAGTGCATTCTCGAAGCTTTATTCGCCACTAGGTTCTGTGCACAGTGCTCGTTCCACTTAAGGGAATATTCATGAAAATGTTCAAACACACATTTGCTTTGCATTTACTGCAAGAAAAAGTATGCGCCTAGATTTTCTACCGTTCCTAGCACAGCTTGTAGTTTTTGTTTGTAAATTTTTTGCGGCTCATAGAGTGGGTGTTCTATAGACGGGGGTGGAGGAGTGCGAGCTTGCTGGCCAGCAAGAAAGAACGGTTGGTGTAAGTGACAGGTGGAAGCCGGCAGCCGACATGGCCGGGCCCTGATTGGCTAGGGTTTTGCAACATCACGAGACCAAATGACCTGTCCATATTGGTAGGAGCTGCTAATTCGGCCTTCCAATTTGAGGTGGGAAGAGGATCGAGCCCTCGAGGACCTTTGCATCCAGAGTTGGACACGTTATCCCTAGGCAACACAGTCACGATTGCATGGTTTGGTTAAGGTGGGGCTTTTATGTCCACGTCAGGCAGTCTTGCATAATCTGGTAGCTTGCGACTTCATGGCAATGGGTATGTGCGAGATCAGAAGTGCAAAGGAAGGATCAGGAGGGGATCCGTTATTGAGGATCCGCCAGGGCAGCCGGCAGACGGGAACCTTTAACGTGGAGCTTAAGTGTCCCCCATACTCTTCTATGTCGGGTGATCTTTTGCATATTGATAGCGTACGACTGTATGCTAATGAGTATCTGAGGTAATAGAGGCACAAATTAAAAATTAATGAATAAGTGAGTCGCAAAGTACATGTACGCAAATGACGTTCTACAAGAGGAGCCGGCAAACTGGGGCCCTTGACCAAGTCGCATCATACCCTTAAATGCGGACTTAAGTGTCCTCCGCTTATTTTCTTGAAATGCCCGCTTTTATTCTGAAAACAGATAGAAGAATCCAGCACTGATTTTAACTTACAAACGAGGCCACAGGGGGAGGCAAAATTTGTTATGCTGTCCAGTCACTTGTGGCTTCTTTCATACATCTTCTGAAACAAGTCGATTATTTCCAACTTTGTGCACTCGGGAAAAAAGCAAGCCAGTTGTTGCACCTCGCTTTCCACTAGTGAGGATTTCTTTGGGGATTTTCTTTTGTTAACATTGTAGCCAGTCATTTTGAAAAATTTTCTTGATTTGTCCAGTCAGTGCTTCGAACGGCATCTAAGCTTTGGTAGTACCCATTATTAGCCCGGTGGTATTGTTGGTACATTAATCCCAGCTCCTTTTTCTTGTTTCTTTAAGGGCAATCGCAGGAATCAACCCATAAAGAAGCACAAAGGCACGACGAACGTCGAAGAAGCCGTATTGTTTGTCGCCAAAAGTGGCTGCCTTGGCAAATGCCCTGGATCAACACGAGTTCTAAGCTTGAGTTTGTGTTCTAAATAAAGAGTAAAATTTGGAATGTCAACCTGTTGCCTTTAACTTCGCTAGTGAACACAAATCACTCTGGTTATGCTGCTAGCACCATGCATGCGTAGTTAAGTGCTGCCCACGGCTTCTATTGCAGACGATGGCACATAAACAGCAAGTATCTAAGTGTAAAAATATTTACTAAGTTTAGGAGAGAACAAAGCCCATTTTTCTTAAATATGGTAATACAGTTTCGTTAGTACAGGGTTAAGCCATGTTTCTGCAAAATGACAAGCAGTATATGAACAGAAAAATTGTCATTGCAAAATAACGTTTAACACTGTAAATGCAAGGCAGAGAAAATTTGTGTAGAATTACAGAAAAAGCATTAACAGAAAAATAGTGTGCAAAAACATAAAGCCTGTTTTAAGAATATATCAGAAACAAACAATCTCTGTAGAAGCACAGAAAAGCAATAGCACAATAGCAGACAATAGATGCAAAATTCCCGGGAAATCGAAAACAAAACATACAAGAACAGAACTGTTATGTCACTTAATTTGGTGCATTTTCTGTTTTTCTCACAAATTTTTTTTTACAGTGTACCGCATGTTGGAAGCCCATACGTTATAATGGTACCTTTATAACAAATACTGCATTTCCCGACGCCGCCCCGGATGCGGGAGTCGCCGGGGACCTTCTCCGTAGGCGTCGCCGCCGCTGGGAGGCGGCTATCAAAAGTTCAGAGCTGGCAGACTAGCTCTGGGCCGTCCGGCAAGCCGAAGATTCCGCTCGAGTCCAAGGACTTCGAGCCGTCACCTGAGGCCACCACAGCCTGAACTGCCGGACTATTCTTTAACGGGAAGCTGAAGAGTCTGTCGAATTCAATAAGACGCTCATATACGGATGCGGGAACCTTATAAACCATGAAGGTAAAATTTTGGGGGGATTTTTCACTTAGGAGCGACGCAATCGTCGGTTAAAATTGCACTGCAGCTCCGCACCCGTCGAGCGCCGCGCGCTGCTGCTGACGCTGACGATGCGAGCGGAGACCGGAAACCGCGGCTTAGTGACGTCAACGCTGGTGTTCCGCTCCTTCGCAGTCTCCGCGACCATGCCTGGCCGGGCTTATTTCTGCGTGCGTGCCATCCTAATCTGCTTCGCTCGACCCTACATTCCTTTACTTGTGTGTATATAGGAGTGGTATAACGTGCGCAGCATCAACTGAACCTGTAGGCCGATCATGCCGGCGTTCTGTACAGCCTACGCTTGCACGAACACCAGTGGCCGCAATGATGTTCCTATGTTCCATTAGTTCCTGCAAGACAAGAAGCTTTCAGCTAAGTGGGAGGCTGCTGTGAAGCGAAACAACTTCAAGCGCTCAAGAACAACAGTGCTGTGCTCTTACCACTTCCGTGACGATTACTACCGGGGTTTATCAATAATGCGTGCTTTGGGTTATCCTAAAGAAAATAGCACGCTGAACGGAAGGTGCATGTTTATCGCCCACCCTTGACGCAGGTTTCATCGCCAAGCGCCGCAAATTTTCTATTCGCACGTGTGTTGTAAAACAGCCTGCATGCAGCTACCATTACGCAGTGCAAGTGTAAAGTTTGCATGTGTTGCAAAGCCTGCTCACGCCAAGACGCTGCGCTCCCCCTTCTCTCGCACACATAAGAAACCGACCATCTCACGTAGCCGACGGAATTCGCTGCTTGCGAGTAGCGTTTGGATGGCGCGCTGATGAAGGTTCTATACTATACACGTGCTACAACAGCCGGTAAACTTTTCGCGCGTTTAAGCCGTCTGTGTAGATTGCCGACAGCTTTGGGGCAGCGCACAAATGCTGAAGATCGCATCACCGCTTACGTTCTACGAGGAGGCATGCAGGAACGTAACACTACAGTTGTTGGTCCGGAAACGTACTCACTGGAACGCTGAATGCAGCTTAGCAAAAAACATACTCGCCAAAGAACATTTCCAACACAAGGAGATGCTAACACTTCGCCTTCGTTCGCGTGGAAAGCAGTGCTTGCACCAGCATTTTTTGCTTCTTGGAGAGGCCGGCTCTTCGCAATCGGCTCGTACATGTAGTATGTACAAGTATGTACGTACGTATAGTATGTACAAGTATAAACCCCTTACAAGTGATCTTGCACGCGACATCGACAGCGCTACAAGCGAGGCGATGGCTGTTGCGTTCACTCGTCGTCTGCAAGCCGAATTCCACGCGAGCGACGGCTTTGAGCGACGACTTCCCGGTATGAGGGCCGCAATATACGCGCCGAAACTAGCGTTACGCGTGCTTTATCAATTTGAGTTCATCTATATTACTGAAGAAGGAGCACAAAATATTTCTGAAGGTCTTGCACTAGGTTCTTATTCTTGCACGTGTGAGATTCAATAGTTTGCTCGTTCCGCGCGACAAACAGTAGTATTTGAGTTATGTGCATCCAGTTTCGGCTTCGCACAATTGGCTAGTCGCTCATAGCATTTCCGGGCGAGGAGCGATGAGTTCTAGATTTCTAGAAACGATAGATCGAGCGACAACACCGAGCGATTTGTTCAAGCGACGGCCCGTTTTGTCGCTCGAAGCCGTCGCCCGTTACGGCCGCGCGCAAAATCGCTCTCGTAGAGTTTGAACCTAACGCCGAACTCCTCAGAGAAACGCAAGCTCTCGAAAATTTCCATGACCGTCTCCGCAAAACACCACCAAACTACTTTGCACCGTGCTTCGTGTGTAGCGGCAGCAGTCGGTCCGGACGAACACCATTGTTGACGTCACGAGGCGCCAGACCAATCCCAGGCGGAAACGAGGCGCGCGAGCTGGGCGTGTCTGCTGCTGCACTTTTCGTCGAAATAAAATATGTTTGCGCTTTCTTTCGCTCAATTTCGATGCGATATTCGAATTCAGAGGATTGAAAACCGCGGCGTACTGCTCATCACTCATTTTTTCTAGAAAAGCTTTCAGCTTCCCTTTAATAAGGTCTCTTCTTCTTCTCGACTTCTGACAACTGTCATGTGTTGTAGGAGGTATGTGGTTAGTTTTTCCAGTTTCCTTGATGAATTTTGCGAGCTGTGCTGCTTATATTTCCCCGCAGTAGAAAGCAAGTTGTTAGTGACGTACCATAAATTTGCGCAGGTTATGTACAGTGCTTGTCGAAATTCATATATATATATATATATATATATATATATATATATATATATATATATATATATATATATATATATATATATATATATATATATATATATATATATATATATATATATATGCGCGTGTCTGTGTGTGTGACCGTGAAGAAAGGGGGTTAACCAAGGGGCTGGATTTTTATTAATCATAAGAAGCCAACAAACAAAGACACGAAGGAAAACACAGCAGTATTTTCTTGTACATATTACTAATTGAGAGTAAACAAATTTTGAATTATTCGAATTGAAAATAGATGAAAAAACAACTTGCCCCAGGTGGGGGGCGATCCCACGTCTTCGCATTACGCGTGCGATGCTCTAATTGAACTACACTCTAAGAAAAAAGAGAGTAAAAAGTGAGTCACGGCAACTTGACTCTCTTTTTTCTTACGAAGACCCATTTTCGCGCGGGTAGAGTCACAAAACAAGAGTCAACATTTGTGTATGGGTCGTTTGACTCTTAATAGCACGCGAAGAGTCGTCGTGGAAGATCCCGACGCCTCTGATATTCGAGATGAGTCTGGCGAGAGAAATATTAAAATGCAGGAGAAGAAATACCAGATAACGTCTTCTGTTTTAAGCGGGCCCTCGGGTTCCTGTCCTGGTTGTAATGCGGTGTATCATTCTTTCGTCCTTGTCATGTTCTGCAATTACATCGAACTCCAAATATCGATTTTCCTTGAACATGTTTCTTAATATCTCACACGCTTAGGTGATAGCTGGCTTCTATACTAAGGAAGACCCGGATTTGTCACACTGGATTCTGACTATAAGTAAATCTAAAAAAAAAAAGCACTGGCTACTAAAGAGAGCACTGCAACGAGATAAGTTCAGTAGGCGCACTCAACAGTGTCGATTGCAAATGTAATTGCGCTACGTAAAATTAAATTTTGAGGATTTAGGTTCCAAAATCAAGATCTTGTTATGAGGCGCACGGTAATGGAAAACTGCACATTTATTTTCAGCAGCTCGGGTTATTTTATGTGCACGGAATGCACAGTATACGCGCGTTTTCGCATTCTGCCCCCATTGGAATGCAACTGCTGCGGCTTGATTGGACCCGTGACCTCGAGCTCAGCAGCGCAACACAATAGCCACTGGGCTACTGCAGTGCGTTGCGTCCCGCGACCAGAAACAACCATTAGCGTACGCAGCACTGCTTTTGAACCCCCTAGAAATGTAAAAACAAAAATGTAGCAGTTTTCCCCCAATGCTGCGTGAACCACTGCACGAACAACTGCACGAACCAAGCTTCGTAGTTTCATCGCCTGAATAAAGTGCAGTAAACAATCGCTTACTCCGTAAATTAGCAAGCACGGGGTCACGCGCGCACGTGCAAACATGAACAGATCTCACTCAATGACCGCGACCACTCGCTGTCACAGCGTCGGCGTGATGAAGGGCGCGAACAGAGCGGACAGAACGCTTCTAATGCCTCGTCCTTCAAAGCGTCTCCGAAACTTGAAATGGCGCTATCAAAGCGCCCTCCCCCTCTCCCCCCCTCCCCCCGCTTTCCACCCATCGGAAATTATCTCCAAGACAGAGCGAGAGTGGCGCCAGACCGGGCTAGAGCAACGGCCAGAGGAGAAGCGTGCTAAACCAGCGCCTCCTTTCCCCGGCTTGCGCGCGTTTTATCACGTGGCCACCTATAGATACTTGGACACCCGTCCAGGCACTATACGTCTCGGCTCACCCTCGTACACTTCCTTTAACGCGCCCAGCCAACGGCGCAGGATGGGATCTTATCGCACTTGACTATATACTTAAGCTCACGGCAACACCGACAGATATATTTCGGCGGTTGTGTCCATATAATTGCAATCGGAAAATTCGCAATAAATAGAAAATTTTACTAAGGACCAACAACGCTGCTTCTCCATGTCGTGATAGAGCGGTGAAAGATAATTCTAGAAAATGTGTTGCTAAAGCCCCGCCAAATAACTACGCTCGCATTTGGTGACAGCGGCACACAGTCGCAAGAACTTGTGGAGGAAATACCGGAGTTCTGGCAGCTTCAGGTGCACTAGATCATTCAGTAACATGGGCGGCTTTGTAGTTCTACCTTACATCAGAGCAAACTGCACTCGACAGAAATCAAGGGCAGCCGCACCGTTATAGCTAAGCAAATTAAGGATAATTACGCCGCGTCTTCACACTTCGAGCACGCTCCGACAGCGCAACGATAGATATTTCAAACGAAACCACACTCGGACGAGCAAATTTTGCTTCTGCCAAGTGAACCTAGCGGGTATTTCAAGACGCGTGTTAAATTCATGGCTGTTTCATTCGTGAACATTACTTAAGTGACGTAAAATTATCAGTGAGCAAAACAGTTTTTATCTCAACGCGAGGAAACAAAACCGAAACTAGCGCAACTGTTTTGCTCAGTTGTGCAGATACAAAATGATCCAGAGCCGAAGCCGTCAATAGCATCACGCCATTTTACAGTTGCGCTGCATCCACGACCGGCTTTATTAAGTAATAAAGCCGGTCGTGGCTGCATCACGCGCGAGTACGTTGTCGTTGAGTGGTTCTGAAATCGCTGTGTTAGGGGCGACTGCAACCAGGCGTTGCGGCAAGTTACGGTGGGAGCTGCTGTCCGTGCTGTATGAATGCGACGAGGGGAACCGCCGCCAGCAGCAGCGTGTCGCCGATGTCGTCTTTGCCGACATCGAGCAAGTGCAGCTCCCCGGACCGTCACAAGCGCCCGAATTGCTGCGGTTTGCACTGCATCTTTCATTGTGATATGGGAGATCGCAACGGACAGAGACGACCAGATGCACACGAACGACTACCAGCGGACCTGTGCCATATTTCTGTGACCTGTGACCTGTGCCATATTTCTCTTAACCTCTCAGGTAAGCGTATCAGCTTTTGTTCCGAGTTTGCAAACGGCGCGTACTCGGCCCTTCCGGTATGGCTACATTTTGCTCCACGTTTCTCTTGGCAATTCACAGACGTTTCTTAGGCATGCGTGCGCGTATGTATGCGAAAATACTACTGGCAGACGGAAGCCTCAGGAGAGCGTCTGAAATTATTGCAAAGCTGTACTGCCAGGAGAAACACCCTTCTTAACGACTCTAGTGACGAGTGGCCTGTCGCATCGAAAAATTCGTAGAATATCAATACTCGCACCAGTGTGACTTTCGCTGGCGAACACACGTAGTCGAAAAGACAGCTTGTGTATTCTGAAGATTTACTAGCGCTTTAGGTATGTTACGGCGAATAATAAAAGCGCTACAACGCTGTATGGCAGTGTCAGGCGATGTGGGAGCACAGATATTTTAAGAGCGGTAAAGCGGCTGCCTGCTCAAGCGAACAGACAAGCGCTTTAAAAGCGCTGAAACAGAACAAATTTTATGTGCATTTGGCTGTAAGTAGAAAACACATTAGCTCACAATCTAAGCCTATATATAATGTATTATTTTTACGTAATCTTTATTTTCACGGTTGTAAATATTTAAAAGCATGAACTTGCTGCAACATTTACATAGTAAATCCTACTAGGCTTACGAAACCTGGCTGTGTCATGTGGTGAAATTGTAATATTGCTACTGGATTTTTTTATATTGAGTCCGGCGTTTTATGAAAAAAAGGATCCTTTTATTTGTAGTTTTATGTTAATGCGTATATTTGCCAAGCAGAAATGAGTTCATTGCAAAGTTGTACCTTCCAGTGAGCTGCATATGAACCCAAGTTTATCCTGTCTTGGCTATTGTAATGTGCATACAACAATTTTAAGTATATACAGCTGTAGTTAGCTTAGTCGCTGCCCCATATTTTGTAAAAGTAGAAGGCTATTTATTATTTTGCTGCTTCCATGCAGAAATACCTTTTTTTCTTGTACCAAGAAATACCGACAGTATTGAATGAAATGAAGTGTGGTGTATTTTTCTACTAACTTAATAAAGGAAATTTCGTCTGCCATGTATCAGAGATCAGTTTACCTTCTTGTACTAAACAATGCGTTATGTCCTCGGCTACTGCTGTTGTCCTGTGTATTTTTATAATTTTGATATGTATTTTATTTTAGGTATTCAAGAAATGGCAACAGCCAGAAGTCGCCATCTTATCCAGCACGTTATGGGTGAGACAAATTGTAGCAGGCACTTTTGCATATCTCATTAGCATATGGTGCTATCTGTTGTAATTTTTGTGTCCACTTTCCTGTCTTTATGCATTTTAGTATTATTGTGCAAAGGGTAATAGTTTTACATTGAGACAGAGTAATCGCCCAATGGCTGGAGAAGACAACACACACACAAGCCTCCTTTGTCCGTATCTCTATATTGCGCAGTTACTCTGTCATTCTACCAACAAGGCCAAATTCCTCATCAGCTACATTTACTAGTGATCTGTTATTACAATTTCATTGACATAACATTGAAAGTGCAGAGGTACACAGGAAGACAGAGATTTGACATGATGAAGAGCCGTAGAACAAGGAGCATCGCTGGAGCCAATGTTTCGACAAAGAGGAGATTTTTCTCAAAACGTTGGCTCCAGTGAATTTTCTTGTTCTATCACTATTTACGGTTAAAAGAAAGCAGTATTGCTCTTGCTCAAGGATTATGCATCATGGAATAGAAATTAGCAGGGGGAAATATCAGGAATGTCAAAATTCTTGTATATTCCAACGCTAGAGCGAAAGCCAGAAAAACAAGATGTAGAGAACCACATTGTTATTTTTCACTGCCCAGTTTGGCCAGCTTCATTCCGAGCTTGCACTTTGTTGCATTAACAACCACTGGAATTCGTTAATTTAATTAGCTTGGTGATTTACTTATGTTAAGAGATTTTGAACTTGTATTAATGCAGATTACATAATGCATGTAAAGAAATTTACAATGACATTTTAAGGTGGCAGGCTTGCAGTTGACTAGCAGATCACTTGATCGTATGAGCTCAGGTTTCAACCGAGCTTCCATGCACAAATCAGTTGCACATTTTTTTTTTCATTGTTTGGATTTTCATAAACTTAAAGGGACACTACAGTGAAAAATGATTTCTTCTGCATCAGTAAATTACCGTTCTGCAACACCAAAAACACCACTCTTACAACGATAAGACGTTTGGCAAGGCACGAAAAGCGCTGGAACGAAATACGGCTGGCGACGCCTACTTAAATTCCCGCACCTGGGGGCTGTGATGTCTTGGATTTTGATGACATCTTCTAGGGCCTACTAATTATATATAGCGGTGCAGGTTGACTGCATTGTGCTCTAAAGGAACCAAATAATAAACATGGGCAGTTTCGGGAACCTTTATTCAGCCAACACAGCCCAAATGCAAAAACATACTTTAGAATTCCTGACGTCACGCTGACGTACCGGCACTGGGGTTTCGGTGCGTAATTCAAATACTGATACTTGGACCTTCATTTTCTCATCTAATAATCAAACTAGTTTTTTGAAATGACTGCCTGCAGGGTTCTCAAACAATGCTTCATTAGTCTAAACTGATTTATTGTTTCACTTTAGTGTCCCTTTAAGTACCGTTTCTTTTTTGTCGGGGTTCTATTTGAGTGGTAGGACCTAACTGTTTGCCTTTATTTGTATTGGTAGCCATGTTACACAGACAGCTAAATTTTTATTGTAAATCGTGACGTGGTAGAACTAAGAACATTTGTGCAAATTTGTTGCAGGTACACTCTGGCGGCTCCTACCCCTGCGTCCTACCACCACCCTGTCCTGACTACGTCCACTAGGGAGTTGGGAGCCTTTGGCGGCTTCTGCCACTGCATCCTGCCACCACCATGTCCCGACCACATCCACTAGGGAGTTGGCACCCTTAGTGATGATGCCAAGCAGGCTGACAGCAGACAGAAATATTCAGGTAATTACCTGTAATTAAGCGGCGTCTTTTTGAGTGAAGTGGCTTGTAACCACTCAGCAATGAAAGAAGTAACTTCGAAGCAGTTGAGACTCCCTTCTGTCTGTGCAGGGATGCTCAAGTCTATGCATTTTGTCTTAGCTTCCAAGAGGCTGTGTGTATTAGACAAAACGCGATGCAAATTTTGAAACTACAAGAGACCAATTGTAAAATTGTTTTCTTGCGTAACACGAAAATTACTTTGATAAAGCTTTACCACTTTAAAAACAATACAGTGTACTCTCATACACAGTATTTGGCATAAATTTACTAGGGCTGCCTCAATGGTAAGTAGGCCGATAAACGTACACCAAAACTGACTTCTTTTCCAAGATCATCCTCCTCTCTCTGCTCTGCTGCATAATGTATCTTTCTGAAACCAGTTCTTATACACAGCACAAGTCCTAAACACATGGATTACATAAATTTACAGCTTTTGCTGCAGGTCACTTTTGTGAAAATAAAGTTAATAAGCCATTTGGTCCATTTTTAATCGGCCATAATAAAGTGAGCACTGGCTAATCAGCAGCTAAGTTTTTGGTGTAAGGCCTCTCTTCATTGTCGTTAAAAATTTGTCCCTCTTAATTAAGAACCGATTTTTTTGGCTATGCCATTTTATGATGCATAGTTTGGTGCGTTACACAAAATGTGACATAGTGTTTACGCCAGTAAAATTTTTTTTGCTTAAAGTATAGCGTGAAATTGCGATTTTTTCTATATTGAAGGGCCGCCAGTTTTCAAAAAGAAATTCCAAGTGGTCATGTGCCAGGTTGGAACAGCTGGCATGGAATAGCCTACTGACACAAATAGGGAGGGTCCTGTACACTTGGCTTTATGTTAAGATACTATTATTGATCTAGAAAAGACAAAATGAAGGATTCCATCCTACAAGCAGCTCTTCACATTCATTTACACTTTTGCACATTTATATACCTTGAGTCTGGCGACTTGTGTCTGTTTTCATCATCTGCTATGTGTAGATGGTATACTTCAGATTTGCCCTATGGTGCAGAATATTTTGGTGCTTATATATTTGGATCTGTGTTTTTCAGGTTGCCTTGAAATTTTACCCAAGCCATGCCACATACTTGGGCCAGGCCTCTAGCGAACTACGTATAACCAGGCTCAACGCATCAGTGTCGAGTGAGTCCGGAGCTCAAGGAAACCTGCTGTGCAACCAGCGCGCAACACTTGGTGACCCCTCTACGTGTTCCATCTATTTCACAGCTGTACCTCAGTTTCCATCTATCCAAACAGCATCACCAGCTGTTTCTTTTCTTATCGATCACTTATCGAACCATGGATGAATGTTGGGGTGGAGCGATTTGAACAGACATTCTATTTGTCTCCAAATTTTTTGCAAATATTTCTATTATTATAATTCATGTTTCTTTAGTACCTAGTTTTAATATAGTTCCTTTCTCGTAGAGTTCTCACCATCAACTCCTGCTATTATAATGTATACCTGTATTTATGCCCCGTTTCTCATAGTTCTTTTGTACTTGTGGATGTAATTGATAGGTTCTTAATTCTTGTTGTACATAAGGCTAAACTGAAAACTTACGGTATTTTTTCTTCCATTGATAACCTACAGCACTGCAATGTGTTCAAGAAATTTAACATAACACGGGCTCTGGTGCAGGATAAATTTAAGAGCAATATAGAGTACTTATTTCAAGCACCCATTATTTTTGAAAAACTCAAGGATATAAGAGCACAAGAAAGAAAATATTAAACTAGGGAAACATGGGTTCCCCTCATATGTCTGGTAATAATGTGACTTTTTTTCGCTGCAAATATACCAGTGGTACTCACATACAAGGTTTGAGACATAAAAGCTATGATACCCTTGGCATTTCTCAGTGCTTATTTGCCACACTGACTAATGTCAAAGGCAGCATAGGTTTCATGCACACATTGGTTGTATTACACCTTCTGAGTATTGCATGTCTCAAACACACAGGTTTACAGCAGTGCTTTACATAGCAGATGTATTTCCTAATTTTCAGAATTTGTTCGTGCAAGATTAACGCTACAGATCATGTATAAATAATTTTGCGGACTATATGTCCATGGATGCATGCTTCTTCTGATGACGAAGCAGTGCCATGTGGTCGGCGGATGAATGTCTTTATTTCAGATTTAAACATTGGCTTCCAGGTCTGGATTAGTCTCCTACACTGAGTATTCTAGGTCAGAGCCCATTTACTAGAGGAAAGTGAATTAAACTAGGAATTGTAAGCACCAAAAGATCTTGTTTGGGACAATAATGTGACAATCAGCAAGGTTCTTTGTGCATTCCTTTCCAAATTTGTGAGATTATATTTTGACTGGTTTCACTAACGCGAGAACAAATATTTGTTTGTTCTCACACTAGAGTTGGCTGCCCCCATTGCCACACAACCCCTTTACAGGCTAAAAATTCAGTGTATTAATAGGCTGTTTTTTGGTTTTGTGCACTCAGTGTTAAGGGATCCAAACGGTGACATACAACAGAATGCAGAAAAATGACAGGAATACAAGCAGGGCGTGGGGCTTTCTAGGCAGATGCGTGCATGTGCTATTTATAAAACTCCCTATGGTATGCCGGAAGGCATTTTCTAACCATTTTGTAGAAACACTAACACCCCCTTATTAAGGGGAAGTGCTTCTCAAAACAACTTTTTTTAATTATTTGTACTAGAGGTTTGAATATACTGCCATTCATAGGGAGTTTTATGTAGATTTGAATTGTCATTGGTTTTTGTATAGCTGGTGTTTCTTAGTTATGTCCTACATAGTGGCAAAATATTTTTACGCGCACTTTCTTGTAAATATTTCCCAATTATTTTTTCACGCTACAATCAGCACCAGTTCTGTTGACCGCCTCCTCGACGCACACAACTACTCCATCAAATTAGCGACCCAGAGGCCGGTGGACCGCAACCGCTCCGACGTGAAGAAGAAGCGAAAAGAGTACGCGCAATGGTTACAAACCAATGGGCCCCGGGTTTGCCGCTTTTGAAGAAGAACCGAAAAGAGTATGCGCAATGTTTACAAACCAATGGGCCCCGGGTTTGCCGCGTTTACGTCGACGAAACAAATTACAATATATGGTGCTCAAGAAAATTCCGCCGCACAAAAAAGGCCACGGCAGCACTCCAGACGACGACTTCGACGAAAGGCGCGAACATCAACATCATCGCCTGCCTGACGGCTAACGGTGTGCTGCACTGGCGAATTGTCGAAAGAGACCATTGGATCGTATTCAATTACTTTCTCGCCGACGTTTCGACCCAGGTTGACTCTGAGGAGCCGGATACAGAGGCCGTCTTCATTTTCGACAACGCTCCCGCTCCCAATCGCGCAGAACAGGCAAATCTGATCAGCTCGAACCATTCCATAAATCGCCTGCCGCCATACAGACCTTTTTTTATCGCGTTGAGGAAGTTTTCTCCAAATTTAAATGTCAAGTTAAACGGTACCTCAGTTAGCGGCTCGATGCAGTGCTGATGACTCCCCAAGGAGTCACTCAAAAGGAGCACAGGCGCTCGTTGCTTCTAAATGCTGCACAACACGCAATGGCACTTCTTTAACGCGTGGATTGCGCTCCATTTGATAGGCACAACTTTCTTTTGTTCAGGCTGCGCTTAGAGAGGAGGACATGTAGTTGTTCTCGGTTAGTTTCTATAATCCCATTCAGGAAGGGCCCTGGTATCTTGTGAAATTAAATAACCGCATCGAATAAATTACATCTTTTCGTTCTAAAGATCTTACCGTATCTTTGGACATCTCGTGTCGAGTGAGATGTCTCATAAAATACATCACGACGCTATTTTGTCGGTTGTACTTGTTGCAGTCAATCCTCGAGCTTTAGGAGAAAAGAATGCACATTCAATCCGGCGCATCTGAGATTCAGCTATTCGTCAATTTTCGAATAATATTTGATTAACGCGCGGCAACCATCAAAGTGTAAGCCTATAGAAGGATATTTTCTTTCGAGGTTGGTAGCATAACAAGGTTGCTGGCCATATTTGAACTATTGTTCCATAATGACCAATTCATTTGTAAGAAAAAGGTGTGACTCAATTTGCATATTTCGCCTTTTAAAAATATTTTTATATGAATGCAGCCCTTAATGAAGTGTGCGTGCTAAATAGTCTTCATGGTGACGTCATGTGAGTCACCATCATAACACGGTTTGCGCGTGTCAGTGCCCCACTTCTCTAACACGATATCTTGAGCGAGTTCCTCGGAACAGCGCATCGTACGTCACTAGTGATCACGTCATGTTATTGAATGATAGTAAGCAGCTACCTGCCAATTGAAAAGCATTTCTTTTGATATACGTGCCGGCAGGTAAGGGGAGTTCACGCTCGTGTGCGAATGTAGTGACGTCACATGAGTCACTAGTGATCACCTCATTCGACTTTGTGATAGTGAGCAGTTTGTACGTCTTCAAAAGTCATTTCGTTCGATATGCATGTCGGCATGTTAGGAGAGTTCACGGTTGGGCGAGAACCATGGTGTCGTCACGTGAGTCACTAGTGATCACCTCATTCTACTTTGTCATAATGAGCGGGTTGTTACTCTTTGAAAGCCGTTTCGTTTGATATGCATGTAGGCAGATTAGTAGAGTGCATGGCTGGGTGAGAGCCGTAATGACGTCACGTGAGTTACTAGTGATCGCCTCATTTGACTTTGTGATAATGAGCAGGTTGTTGCTCTTCAAAAGCCATTTCGTTTGATATGAATGTCGGTAGGTTAGGAGAGTGCATGGTTGGGTGAGAACCATGATGACGTCATGGGAGTCACTAGTGATCACCTCATTGGCTGGGTGATAGTGAGTCGGTTATTACCCTTCCTAAGCCACTCCGTTTGATATGCATGCCGACAGTTTAAGACAGTGCATGCGCGAGAAGAGTGGTCACTAGTGAGCGAGTCGCTAGTGATCACGTCACTTGAGTCAGTGATAGGGAGCAGGTTTTTAAGCTTTCAAAGCGATGTTCTTTGATATGTTAGTAGGAAGGTTAAGAGAGGTGCGACGGCGGTGAAGTCGAGTAGGTCACTATAGTGACCTAATCATGTCATTCAAGAATAAGCTGTTCCATTCTCAGAACCATTTTCTTGATATGCATGCCGGAAGCATAAGAGTGCATGCAAAATACAAGATTAATGAGCTTTATTGAATCGCTTAGTGATTATGCCAAGTGCCTGAGTATTGGTGAGCAAGTTCTTACCTTTGCGAACAATGTCGATCGATATGCAAGACGATAGGGAAGGAAATCGGATGTCATGATCGCAAACCAAGTCGCGTAATATCCGTCACAGTTCTGCCTCACTTATGTGAGTCTCTTGTCATTCGGAAATGCGACTCGAAAAGGAGAAGAAATGAGCGAGCGGTACAACACACGGCAGTGTTTCTGAAGCAACCATGACAACTCCTGTAGCATGGAAACCACAGAGGAAGGAAACTGAGGAGAGCCCCTGACGACTCTTTGCGAAGCTTAAGTGAAGCCGGAAGTTGGCGTTGCTCATGGCGTTGCTCCGCCTATCGGGCCAGCTCTCCTCCCTTGTTTACATTTCTCGCGAAACCACACCGCGCTGCGCGCAACCGTGCTGCTCGGATCCGCGCGCTCCGCAGCATTGCTAAGCAATCGTTAGCTCGTTAGCATGATTCCGCGAAAAAGGGGCAAAGGTTCCCGCGGATATTCCTTTGTCCGTAGCCATTGCCCTGGCGCGGTAGGTTGCGTACAGCGTTGCATGCGCGTTCATTTCACGAATTTTAGTTCCTTTTGTCCCACCTGGTCACAGCAACATCCGGGAGAGCACGGTTAAGATAACACAGCGAAACAAACACGAAGACCAATGCAAACCTGCCCGCACGGCGCCTTCGCCACGGTACGAAACCTACGGAGCAACACGTGTGAGCGCACAGAACCAAAACGAAGCCGCCATTGTGGCCCGAAAGGCGTGGCCGCTATGGCAAAGAAATAAAAAATCCGCAAAAAAGAGGAGAACGTACTACGTCACTTCCTCCACACTTTCCTCCTAGCGCCCGTAGGGGGTAGGGCCTCTCTTCAGTTTCCTTCCTCCATGGTGGAAACTGCGCTCCTATAGTGCTGACGCCAACATAGTGATCACATCAATGAATAGATGGCATTCATGACGCCTGTTACGAGCTCTTCTGGAAGAATTATTTGTTTCTCAATCAATATCCAACAAGATTAAATTGACTGGCACTGGGATTAAAATGTGTGGCACTTGGATGAAAATGGCTGGCGCAAGGATTAAATGAGTTGGCACGCGGATTAATTCGAATGGCGCTGGGATTAAATGTGGTGGCGCCTGGATTAAATTATTGGCACTGGGATTAAAAATGCTGGCGCTCAAATTAAATTGACTGGCACCGGGATTATTTTCAATCGCGTTTGGATTAAACTGAGCGGGAAAACCTGTAGATAGTGCAGACATTCTGAGAGCTTCGGCCACGCTCAACACTGTGGACAGTGGCACGGCGGAAGAGGCTGCTATTGCCTTAGCCATCTTACACTCTTCAACCATGCCGGCGCCGGATGGACCTATCTAGTGGTCACTGATTCTCAGACCACCTGCAGGACTTTGGCACAAGGGAGGGTGACACCCAACACACACCGCACTCTTACATCATTACACCCCACAGCGTTACACAGGGTGCGTATCGTCTGGACGCCTGGACACGCCTCTCTCCATGGTAATGAACGCGCTAATGCGGTAGCCCGAGAGCTCGCTAAGCGGGCGCAATTGGAAGAGCTGTCCAACCCAGACGACGCACCGACAGAACCACTGAACTACACTGAAACTCTACAATATTACAGAGATACCAGGAGACACTTATCTCCACCACATGATTCCCTTAATCGAGAAGATGCCGTCGCGTGGCGACAGCTTCAAACTAATTCATTTCCCTGCCTCTTTTATCTTCACCTCTTCTAACCCACACAATATCCCTCATACTGTCCCTATTGTGTAGCATAGCCCACAGCATATCATTGCACCTGGGAGTGTCCACACCCTCCAGGCTACTCCCCTATTCCTTCACCTTCCCCTTCTTCCTGGGAGACTGCGCTGAGCAGCTCAGACCCGCAAGAGCAGCGACGGCTGATCCGGCGGGCACGCGGAGTGGCGCGATCCAATGGGGCCCTGAACTAAGGACTCCACCCTGCGAGGAAATCGCCCAATCTGATGACAAATAAATGTTTTCTCTCTCTCTCTCTCTCTCTCTCTCTCTCTCTCTCTCCAAGATGTTAGTGCCGGCTGTCAGTTCTCTGCGGATTCTTGATGGGCAGGCGGGCGAGCTGTCGGGCTTTGGTGCACAGGAGATAGGTGGTGGCGTCGGGATTCTCTTCGGCGGTGACGTGCGGCACCATGACATCGCAAGTGGTCGTCAGTTTCCTTCTGTAAACAAGCCTGAACGGCATGATCTGAGTTGTTTCTTGCACTGCCGTGTTGTAAGCGAAGGTTACACACGGCGGGAACGCATCCCCAGTCTTTTGCTCGACATCGACGTACACTGCAAGCATGCCGGCGAGGGTGTTTTTCAGCTTTTCCGTAAGACCATTGGTCTGCGAGTGGTAAGCAGTTTCCATCCTGCGGCTTTTGTGGCTCCATTTCAGAATGACTTGGGTTAGCTCTGGAATAAAATCCGTTCCTCTGTCAGTAGCAAGGACTTCAGGTGCCCCATTTCGCAGCACGATGTTCTCGACGAAGAATTTCGCCAGGTCCTCCGCACTACCTTTGGGCAGGGCTTTCGTTTCGGCATAGCGGGTAGTATCTGGCCACACCGGTCCACTTATTTCAGGATGTCAGCGTCGGGAAGGGTACCACCAAATCCGTCCCAATTTTCTGAAAGGGCCGGCAAGGAGGGTGGAACGGCTGTAGAAATCTCGCTTGACTTGGCGGTGGTGTCTTGCACTGCTGGCAGTCACGGCGTGTCTTGGCGTAAACGGAAATGTTGGCGGCCAGGCGCGGCCAATAGTACTTCTCCTTTATTCTTTGTAATGTAGGGAAAACCCGAGGTGCCCTGCTGTCTGATCGTCATGCAGGGCGTGCAGGACTTCCGGCCACAGTGCTGCCAGCACAATTAAAACGTAGTGTGCTCGGACTGAGAAGCTATTTTTCCCGTAGGACATCGTTGTGCAAGGAAAACGAAGGGAGTACTTGCCGAAATACCGTAGGGACAACGTCGGTCTGGCTTTCCGTAACTCCGCGTCTGCTTGTTGCTGTTCGGCGAAGTCGTTTGCGGTTATTGTTCCTAGGAAGGCGTCGTCGTCACATTTACTTCGCGGGGCGCGTGACAGGCAGCCGACATGAGAGTCCTTTCGTCCCGACTTGTAGATGACTGTGGTGTGAAATTCATCGAGTCTCAGAGTTCATCGTGCGAGGCATCCTGAAGGTTCCTTTGAATTTGCCACCCAACAAAAGGCGTGGTTGTCGCTTACAGCTTTTAACGTCCTGCTGTATATGTGAGGACGGAATTTCGTGGTAGCCCAAATGATGGTAAGGCATTCTTTTTTATCGTAGAATATTTCCCTTCTGCTTTCGACAGCGACCTTCTTGCCTAAGCAATGACCCTTTCAAATCCGTCTTTTCTTTGGACTAGGACGGCGCCGAGGGAGTGGCTACTTGCATCGGTGTGGATTTCGCTGTCGCCGTCTTTGTCGAAGTGGGCGAGTACTGGTGGAGAGTGCAGGCGCTCTTTGAGCTCAAAAAAAGAATCGGCTTGCGACACTTGCCACTTGAAATTGACGTCTGATTTCGTCAGGAACATTAACGGCTTGGCAATGCGAGAGAAGTCCTTGCCATAGCACCTGCAATAGGCACACAGGGCAAAGAATTTGCCACATTTGCTGATGAC
The DNA here is from genome assembly GCF_050947875.1 of Dermacentor variabilis. Taxonomy (NCBI): domain Eukaryota; kingdom Metazoa; phylum Arthropoda; class Arachnida; order Ixodida; family Ixodidae; genus Dermacentor; species Dermacentor variabilis. Next base: position 13,414,300 of record NC_134576.1, on the reverse strand, counting down.
GTGGCCCAGGAACTGAAGCTTGTCGTTAGCGAAGCGGCACTTTTCCGGCTTTACATTGAGCCTAGATGATGTCATGGCTTCTTGTACTGTCTGAAGCCGCCTAAGATCGTCGAAATTCTCGGCGGCGACGAAGACGTCATCCAAGCAGACAAGACAGGTATGGCACTTTAGCCCTACCAACACCGTGTCCATCACGCCCTGGAAAGTTGCAGGCGCCGAGCACATTTCCAGTGGCATCACCGTGAACTCAGAGAGGCCGTCCGGCGTTATGAAGGCTGTCTTCTCGCGATCCTTCTCTTCGACTTTTATATGCCAGAAGCCAGTATTTAGATCCATAGACGAAAAGTATTTAGCGTTGCAGAGCCGATGCAGTGCGCAATCTATCCGTGTGAGTGGGTGGACGTCCTTCGCAATCGTGTTCCGTCGGCGATAATCGATGCAGATAAGTGAGGTTGTATACTTTTTTTTCACCACTACTACAAGAGATTCCCACGGGCTTTTCGACGGCTGGACGATGTCGTAGCGCAGCATATCGTGGACTTGCTCCTTTGTAGCTTCACGTTATCGCGTCTAAACGTATTAAGGGATCTGGTACAGTGGTCGAGCGCATTCTTGTTATTATTCGATGCTTTGCAGCTGGTGTTTGCGGAATCTGCGATGACCTCGAAAATCAGTCTTTGCATCGTCGTAGAATGCACTTGAGCAGTGGCTGCTAACTCATGGGGAGCCTTAGACTTATGTCAAAATCTGGTTCGGGAACTATAGTCTTCAATGTAGAGGCGGCAGAATCCTAGACAACAAACGCATTGCTGGCGTCCATAAATTCCTCGACGTATGCAATCGTCATACCCTTGTTGGTGTGCTTTGACTCATCGATGAGGTTTGTAAGCATCAATTTCGCTTTTTCCTCCATGCAGTCGAGCGATCCAAATTTCGACGACAAATTTCCCGCTCTAGTATTAGACGTTGGCCACCCACGATGACGCCTTCTATGTCTGCGGGTGTTTCAGTGCCATCACAAATAACAATGTTGGAGCAGGTCGCGATGCTGACTTGATTTTTGTGCACGCTCAATGCATGGTGACTACTAGAGCTCTCCAGCGTTATCGCCTGATTTTCGGATTGTGTGATCGATTCGACTTCAGGACCATGTGTTGGCTCAGGAAGTGCATGCCGAGAATGGCATCTCGTGAACACTGTTGGACTATAACGAAGGTGGCAGGGCAGTTTAGGTTATGAACGCTTATCTTTGCCGTGCATATAGATACCTGTCGGCACTTTCAGGCGTCCTCCATCGGTCCGAATTTTAGGGCCTTTGCATGCAGTCTTAATTTTTCCAACTGGGCAGTGACGGGTTCACTGTTAACGGAATAGTCGGCTCCTAAGTCTAGTAATGCGATGACTGCATGGCTGTCGAGAAGTACGTCGAGGTCGGTGATTCATTCTCTTGAGTTGCATTTAGGACTTGGCGTCGGATCACGGCTGCGTCGTGTTCACCCAGTGGTTGGAACCTCAGGTCATGAGGTCATCTTTTAGACGTATTCTTTGCTTCCCCGCTTCGTTGCGATAGCGGCACCTCGTTCATATGCCTTCGAGATTGTCTATTCGGCGTCCTCGTCGGCGGTGGAGGATCTTCGTCAGTCCGACGAACAGCAACCGCAACTCCATCGGTTGCTGCTTTTAGTTGTCCAGATATGGCCTGACAGACCAGCTCTAGCTGGGCCATGTATGGTCGGCGTTGCGGTGACAGCTAGCGGCCTGCTGACGGCGAACTGGATGGTCGTCGAGGGGTCCACTGAGTGGCGGCGATGTAGTCGGCGGTATCATGAGGCCGTTCCTCTTACTGTAGGTGTGGGGTCTTCACGGCAAACTCACTCAGTCCCAAGCCGTGACTTGGGAACCGGCGGCAGGAGTGACTAGCTTCTCCGCAGTTATCGCACAGTGGGCGAAGTCTGAAGCACGCCACACGTCTGTCTTTTTCGGGTAGTTGCGCTGGCGGAGGGACGGGCGAGCTTGCGGCGGCGGACGACGGAATTTCGGCGCTAGGAGGCGCTGGCGCTGACGCTGATGTCTACTATCTGATGACGCAAGGAATTCATGATAAGTTGACAGAAATGGTGATAGATGAGGATGGGTAAAGCAGCTTAGGGGATTACCATAAACGCATCATTTTGAACATGCGATATGTAGTCGGGAACGAGAGCAAGGAGTACAAAATGGCAAGTCCAAATGTGAAGGTTGAACACATCATAACAAATATAGTCACTTGAGTCGCGGAAGAACTTAGCAAACGGCCAAATAAAGAGTGAAAACATAGTAAGCTTCTAAGCCTAATAACGACAGAAATACGGAAAGAGAAAAAAAACATGTTTGTTGGAAAGGAAAAAAAATCCGGAAAGCTGTTGGAACAGGGAGATACGAGAAGCGATCGCCGAACGACAGCAAGCATCGCGAGAGCACAGGGAGGCAAAGAAGACGCAGTTGCAGCAGAATGAAATAGTAAATACACCAGGAGAAAAAGTCGATGGTTCAAATACTGGGTCAAGCAAAATTAAAAGGTGAAAGTGAACGTTGGTTCTCAGAAATACGTGAGGAAACGAAGGCCGCACCAAGAATATTTTCGAACCACATAAAATTATTAGGCAGGATGTCAACAACAATATAACATTTCCTAGACGAAGATGAAAACAAACTGGAAGGAGAAGGGGCAATAAATGACATCCGAAAAACAAGAGCCAAATCGTTCCAAGGCAATAGCAAGGTTGTAATTGAAGAAAAAAAGTGCGTGAAAGAGACCCAGGTGGAAAAGCAACTGGTACTGACAAATTTAAGCGGAAGAAAACCGAAGAGAAAATTCCTAAGCGCACAGCCACAGAGCCAGACGAGGTTCCCACTTGGCTGATTAATGAACTAGGACCACAAAGTGAGGAAGCTCTGGTGAAAGCAGTGGAAAACGCTTTAAAAGATAGACGAATACCAGACACTTGGCGACAAAGTAGAATAAATTTGATTTATAAAGGCAAGAGACAGAAAAATAGAATTCACTCGTATAGACCGTTGACCATTACATCAGTAATATACGGGCCAGCAATGCAGACAATCCAATTAAAGCTTCAAGCATGCGCAGAGAATTATGGCATTTTGGGAGAACTTCAGAATGGCTTGAGAAAAGGTAGGCTTTTAGATAATAACTTTTTGTTCTTACTCAGTGTATTGAAATATGAAAAGTAGAAAGAAAACCGTTATATGTGGCTTTTTAGACATTACAGGAGCCTATGACAACGTAGACCGCAACACATTGTGGGATATTCTGGAAGGGGAAGGTTTAGGCGACGATTGTCTACAGCTTTTGAGAGAGATTTACCTTGAAAATACCGTTTGCGTTGAGTGGGAAGGGATGAGAGGCGAGGACAAAGCTCATATCAACAAGGGACTGAGGCAGGGGTGTCCTTTATCCCCTCTGCTGTTTATGATGTACATGGTGAGGATGGAGAGGACGCTAGAAGGAAATAATATCAGCTTTGATATCTCACACAAACAGGCGCGTACAATAGTAGAGCAGCAGCTTCCAGGTTTATTTTATGCGGACGCCATTTTGTTGCTAGCTAACAAGGAAAGTGATTTGGAACGTCTGCCTGATATCTGTCGACAGGAAGGCAACAATTGAAGTTTGAAATTTTGTGTTAGAAAATCAGTTGCTATGGTATTCAATGAAAACATTGACCAGACAGTGGCGATACAGGGCCAGGAAATACCTCGCGTAACAGAATATAAATACCTTTGTATATTGATAAACGATGACAAGAGATATAGGGAAGCACAGGAAAAACAATAACAGTGAAGGGGAAGAGAAATGCAGCCATAATCAAGCAAAGAGCGCTATGGGGATACAATAGGTACGAGGTGCTCCGAGGTATGTGGAAAGGTGTAATGGTTCCAGGACTTACATTTGGAAATGCGGTTGTTTGCTTTAAATCAGGGGTGCAATCAGGACTCGACGGGAACCAGAGGTCAGTGAGTTGCCTCGCAGTGGGCGCTCACGGGAAGACTACAAATGAAGCTGTCAATGGTGATATGGGCTGGACTAGTTTTGAAGTGAGGGAAGCTCGCAGTAAAATTGATTATGAAGAACGACTGAGGAATATGGAAGAAGGTAAGTGGGCTGGGAGAGCGTTGAAGTATCTGTACAGGAAAAAGATTGATTCACAGTGGAGGAAAAGGACTAGCAAACTTACCAGCAAGTATGGGGCCTGTAGGGTGGGTAACACAGCAACAAAAACGTCAAGTGGAAAGTCAGAGAGGCTGAAATAGTCTCAAGGGTGGCGGCAATGGAAAAGAAACCTGCATGAGTAACTACTTAAGAGGAAAAAACGAAATCAGGAAAGAAACAATTTATTCAATAATTCACAGCGAAGCTCATTACCTTTCGAAGCGAGAAAAGGATGCCTTAGGACACGCGCCTATAAAGGGAAATATAAGAAGTAAGAAGAAGCATGTGCTTGCTCCCGTAACGCTAGGGAAACGGTGGAGAATATTTGATTACAATGCGAAGATATCTGCCCAGGGGTCGATTTAGGCACCACTGCTCTCCTTGAAGCCGTTGAGTTCAGCGAGAGCAGGGAAAAAGTAATCATGCCCGCACTAGAGATTAGTAAGGGACGATTGGAAGATTGGTGGAAGAAAAGTCGGGAAACGACAAAAAAGGAGCCGCACAAAAGCAAAGTTCGCAATAAGGGATTATAAAATTTGGTTGTGGGAGTTCATAGTGTTTTCTTTTTTTTTCTTTTTTAGCTAGGTACGACATTAAGCAGTATAATAGCAAGAGCTTTCTGGCGCAACCCACTGTGCCGTTCCATAGGGGAGCTCGTAACATCCATCCATCCAGGGGGGGGGGGACCCCTACGGCGGACGACGGCGGCGTAGGTCATCGCTTGCGTCACCAGAGGCGGCCATTCGGGCCGCACTTTGGAAACTCCCAGGGACCGTCGTAGTTCATCCCTGACCATGTCAGTGACCAAGGCTGCCCGAGGTTGCGACGAAGGCGAGACCTTGCGCAGTACTTCACGCACAATGGTTCCGATTGTCTATCGCAGGTCATCGGAGTCCCTTGCTTTGATTTTGTGCGTGAGCACTTAGCTGCTATATTCAATAGTGCGCATTTCCAGAGTTTTCTCGATCTTCGTTGCCGCTGTCGAGATCTCATCTGCGGTCTTCGGCGGACTACGGATCAGTCCGGCGAAAAGGTCTGGCTTATGCCCCTCATCAGGAAGCGGACTTTCTGTCCTCTGACATTTCCGAGTCGGCGTGCCGGAAAACAAGGCTTATCTCTACCGTCACCATGGCGATTGTCTCTTTATTTATTTATTTATTTAATTATTTACAAATACTGCTATCCCATGAATTGGGACATTGCAGCAGTGGTACAGAAGATTATACATAAACAATATTACGTAAGTGCATGATTACAAATGTGAATGCAAAGATTTACAGAGAAAACAGTGCAGTATCATGAAGAAAATACATGATTTGGCAACTCTCCCACAAAATAATCAACAGACATTTCACGTAATGTGCCATCTAAATCGTTCCACAATTCGACTGTGAAAGGAAAAAATGAAACGTTGAAGCTGTCTAAAAACGGCATTAATGGCACGATGTTAAGCGGGTTGGATTGGCGAGTGACACGTGCTGAAGAACTGGTGCAAGAAAAGGGGGAGTCAACATAAATACCTTTGTTGATAATCTTGTGAAGTAAAATAATGCGAGTACATATGCGTCTGTCTTGAAGTGTGTCAAGGGATAACGTGCGGGCGTGAACTGTGGGAGAGAAGTGACGGTCATAACGCTTATATACAAATCTTATTGCTTTTTTCTGCATATATTCAAGTTTAATGATGTCTTTGGCGAAGTGTGGCGACCAGACCGCCGATGCATATTCAAGTACAGGCCTTACTAAAGATTTGTACGCCGTCAGCTTGCAGTTGTTGGTTGCATCTTTTAATGTAAGTTTTAAGAACCGGAGTTTCCTGAGTGCCTTGGAGCAAGTTAAATCTACATGCTTAGACCAATTCAAGTTTGAACAGAACATTACACCTAGGTACTCAAACTCGTTCACGTGCGTTAGTTGATGTGTGTTGCTAGTGTACGAAAAACGAAAAGGTTTTTCTTGTTAGTTAATGTCATCGATATAGTTTTGCTAAAATTTAACCTCATCTACAATGTGTTGCTCCAATCACAGAATGAAGAAACCACATTATTTAGAGTAAGCTAGTCCTATGCATTATTTATATTTGAATACAGAACGCAGTAATTTGCATATAAACTAATAATTTGCATATAAACTAATATAAGATAACTAATAACACTAACGTGTTATTAGTTATCTGGACGACGTCGTTAATGTAAAAGAGAAACAAAAGTGGCTCTAAAACGGATCCCTGCGGGACGCCAGATGGTATATAGACAGACGTTGATTGAGAGTGATTAAACGTGATAAACTGTGATCTTAATCGCAAGTAGTCCTTAATCCAGCCTAGTAGTCGGACACCGTGAGTTCCCTTGAAAAAGCCGCCAAGTTTAGTAATGAGCTTACTATGAGCCACCACGAGAACCAGCGCCCATGCCCTACATATCGTGCCGCAACATGAAAACCAAGGGTACCACAGATTTTATACGTGCTGCTTGCTATTTTCGGTGTTTTACCCCTTCTCAGTTAGGCGCTTCGCGTGCTCACTGCAAGATGTCCTTCCGCCTTTGTGCCCCGCAGGAACGGCGCTGACAGTGCCTCGGCTGGCGCATTCGTTTACATCGGCAGCTGCAGCGACCACTGGTCGTTAGTTTGAGGTGTAATGCTAGCCGCTCATCAGTAACACCAATTAATGTTAGAACATATCAAAACAGGCGGATCTTGTGCATGTAAGCACCGTTGCATCACGTTGAATCACTCTAATATGAAAGACCCTTCCAAAACAGCGAGCGGTAGACCGTAGCACGGAAGCGTTCCTCTGCTGCCTAGTTATCATTCTTCGTGCTCTCTTCATGCAGACAATATGCTCCGTAGAGTAGACACACATAGATGGGAACTTTGCGGGTATGATGGTTCATTTAGAGAACGCGTAGTTTTCTCGCGGAAACTCGATGCCAGCATTGACACCGTTGGCGCAGCTGAACGAGCCGCTGGTGTATCGAAGGCGCCTATGCTTTCTGCCCATTTGGGATACGAGAAAAGTGCAGCTGCTAAGCTAAATAATGAGTCTGCGTGAGAATATGTAAAAATTCACCCATTCTCGTTTTAGCATTTAATATGGGGAAGTGCCGGTGAGTGCGGCTGGCAGCTTTCCGTCGAAAACGGCAGCATACCCATGTCTATAATGCTCCGTGTCGTCGCTTGTCGCTTTTTGTATTGCACTGTACTAAATGAGGAATTGTTTATTTCAAATCCGTATGTTCAAAACTGAAATACTGAAGGTGTTTTCTTTATTCGGATGGCTTAATTAGCTTCAGGTCAGTCGCTCAGGTCCGCCAGCAGTAGACGCATCAACTGCGCCACTCTGACATATAAGCTTAACATCGGCAGAACGCGATCGGCATCGACTCATACTGTGTGTGAGGGCTGAAGTTCGTGCAGTCGACGACGCAACACCACTTGCCTTCCCTATCTGGCCCGTCTACAGCAAACGCAAATTCTCACGCCGTGCACTAGCTCACATTCGTCGACTGCTCGACGCTCTCGTCGCTGTCGTCTGCATGATCCGCGCTAGCTTTGCATGGAACACTCGCATCGTCACACATAATGTCGCCTGAGGAGGAGTAAAGCTAGAGTGTTAGGGGCAATAATTAAATTCATTTATAAGAAATTTGTGCAGCTCTCAAATCTGCTTTCTTGAGGACATGACGGATCTGTTCAGAGGAATGCACGCAGTGAATTTCATTGAGATCCGTTGCACTAAAAGAATCGGCGGAGTTGCCCTTTAAACGATCGATGATGGTAGTCAGTGACAAGGAAAGACGTACACCGACCAAGCATAATTTATTAAAGGACAAGACGTTTCGGCTTCCATATATAGCGCGAGGTATTTGGGGTGTATCTGAGCTTAGGTGCTGTTGGTAAATGGAAGCCCCGAAACGTCTTGTCCTTTAATGAGTTTTACTTGGTCGGTGTACGTGTTTCTTTGTTATGTCCCATACCGACTAGACGGGCTTCCGTCGAACTCTCAATTACACGGTAGTCAGTGGAAGCGGATAGCCGAACGATTCTATCATTTTATTCGCTTTGTTGAACGACTCATGCGCTTCCAGTGATAAATCTATCCCAGTGAAGGTTAGCGTGTGTTGCTTCGTTGCGTAATTCCGTGGAGAACCAGTGCACGTGTACTGGCGTCACAGGAAGACAGGGAGAAGAGGAGGGCTGTCCTGGCCCGAGCGTTCCACTCCAGCATGCAAGCCTTCGCACAGCGCTACAGCGCGTCATGAAGGCACGTCTTCCACACAGCCAATTTAAGTCTTCGGATTCTCGCCGATTGTCTATCTTCACAAGCTCCAGAATATTTGTGTATACAGGGTGTCTCAGCGAACACTTTGAAATATCTTTAAAAGTTGCCTTTCGCAGGTATCTCAACTCTAGTTCTTGAGCTGGTGTACTCGAACCGGTGGAAAACATTTGCACAAAAAGTTGAGACTCAAAATCTATGTATTATTAAAAATTCACTATTTAAGTTTTTAACATTTTGCCTGATGCCACATATTGAAATTTACAAATGATAGGCATGGAGTTCGCAAGATGGTTCCACTTGGAACGACTTTTCAAGATGACATCAGTTTTTAGATACAAATTCCCGACCTTTGCGGAGAAATGCACTGGCGTTCCAGTTAATTTGATAAAAAAATGTCGTTTCGTGCACTGAAAGCCGTTGCAGTCATTGACTTTGGGACCCTCGTCTGCATACTATTCGTTGTTTATTTATTGTTTTTGGAATGACGATTAAACTGAAACTGAAACTGAAGCACACAGGTAAATGGAACGCCAATGCATTTCTCCGCAAAGTTCGGGGACTTACATCTCGAAACTGGTGTCGTCCTTAAAATTAGTTCCAAGTGGATCCGCCTTGCGAAGTGCGCTGATAGAATTTGTAAATTGCAATATGGGTCATAAGATAATTAGCTAAACATTTCATTAGTTAATTCTTGTTAATTAGTCAATATTGCGGTTAATTTTTTTCTTTGTGGTGGTACTGTCCGCCGCTTTCAGTAGACCGGTACGTAAACTAGAATGGAGCTATCTGCCACAGGCAACTTTTGAAAGAGTTTGCGAGTGTTCGCTGAAATACCCTGTGTAATTAATTTGCTTACCCTGATGGCGGTACAGGCGTTACGGGAGGAGGTGAAATAAAACAAAATAAACAAAATACAAAAAACAGCACATAGTCGCAGACAGGCGACTTGAGCGCATCATAATCGCTGATGCTGATAAGGGAACCAGGAGGGTATTTGCAGTTTTCTTTTAGCAATGACAGCCTCCAAGTACGGCAAAGGGAGTCTTGTTAAATGAAGACAGTAGCCGGGATGGAATACACCTTTCAATTATCTTTCCAACCATGCTATTTATAAGAAGCCAGTTTTCTGCAATAGCATTTTCCCACAACTGCTGAAAAATGTCAGCAAAGCACTGTAGCTCGTAATTGAAGAAAAATCTCCTTGAATGTAGCCACGAATTACTTACAGTATCTGAGAGGTTTGGTTGTACAAGATAGGATGGATGCCAGAGTGCCCACTTAAACCAGGAATGAATGACAATAATTCAACAAATACTGGCGATGTACTAATGACATTTTCACAAGCTGTGCAAACCAAAAGCAGAACCGATGTCAATAAAGATATAAACAGTGATCAGCCACTTATTTTGCTCTTGGAAATGCCATGACTACAGCTTTATGTTTGTGCCAACTGAGTTCGTATCGCATAGCATTAACACGCGTACATATTTAAGTTTCTCCGGTGACCGCTTTTCACTTGCTAGCAAATGTTAAACGGTATGGCTCAGCGCAAGATGCGACTACATGATTTGGAACTTAGGCGAATGATATAGTTCATTCTATCTGTTGTATATGTCCTCGCCTAAGCATGCTCATCAGATTACATACGCGACACGAATTGTGTATTGGTTTCTGGAAACCACGGAGCCACTAGCGATCACTTTAGGACATTCGACTAGTGATGTACAAAAGACGTAGCGTTTGACCCAATGATCAGATCTTGGACGATCGCAGACTGTGTTCACTGCATTCGTTCTGCTTTGAGTGCAGCCTATTCTTTCGGACACAAGTTCGCCCAAGAAAAAGCTAGTTTCGTCATTCACCATTTTACTCCTGTTTTCTGCACCGTCGCTATTACATGACATATTGTGGACGTTCTTGTGCGCTGATGTACCGAATGCAGCCACAAAACCATGATCCAATTTCGAAACGAGCAGACATCAGCAACCTCACACCGGACAGTTGAGAAAGCGGCAGGCTTCAAAACCTGCCCTTGGAGCATGGACTTCTGTCTGAAAAGACCAGGAAGTGCACGCCCACGACAGCAGCTAGAATGACAGTATCGTCAACAAAGGTCGCGCTGCAGCAGTCCAGGGAGCCACGGGAACACCATTCTACGAGCCGGAAAGCTGGCTGCAGACGTACGCAAGGGCCGCTACATTTGCCAACTGCAAGAGCTACGAGAAGCTGTGCCATGTCTTTTTTGTATTGGAAGACGCCGCCAAGACCTGGTAGTAGAATCGAGAAACGACCATAGCAACATGGGACCTGTTCCGCAGCGGCTTCCTACAGACTTTCACGAGCGTCGTCCGCAAACAGCGAGCCCAAGCCTCTATGATGACAGCGGGTGTATAAAAGCGCCCCTGCATCGACCCGTCTTCAGTGGGAGTGGCGGTACTGCGTTGAACATGTCGTTTAAACATGCGTGGATTACCTTGCAGGTTGGATATTACACTTCTGTATCATATTTTTGCTCAAATGATCCTTTTCTTTTAATAATGCCGCTCCCAGTGAACATTTTTGAAATGCTCAGTGTGTCATGGTCACGTCTTTCACTTATGCTATCCGGGGACGTTGAAACCAATCCGGGTCCAACAACAGAGGCGTTATTGCAGCAAATCCTGGACAACCAGACACAGATGGAAGCTAGACTAGCTGGCATTGAACTAAAACTAGAATCTTTCTCCGAGCTGTGCGGTAAGTTAACTACCCTTGAAAGTACTGTTCAACATCTTCATCGCACAGTCGACCAACACCTAGCAGAACTAATGCAGTGAACACAGTCTGCGATCGTCCAAGATCTGATCATTGGGTCAAACGCTACGTCTTTTGTACATCACTAGTCGAATGTCCTAAAGTGATCGCTAGTGGCTCCGTGGTTTCCAGAAACCAATACACAATTCGTGTCGCGTATGTAATCTGATGAGCATGCTTAGGCGAGGACATATACAACAGATAGAATGAACTATATCATTCGCCTAAGTTCCAAATCATGTAGTCGCATCTTGCGCTGAGCCATACCGTTTAACATTTGCTAGCAAGTGAAAAGCGGTCACCGGAGAAACTTAAATATGTACGCGTGTTAATGCTATGCGATACGAACTCAGTTGGCACAAACATAAAGCTGTAGTCATGGCATTTCCAAGAGCAAAATAAGTGGCTGATCACTGTTTATATCTTTATTGACATCGGTTCTGCTTTTGGTTTGCACAGCTTGTGAAAATGTCATTAGTACATCGCCAGTATTTGTTGAATTATTGTCATTCATTCCTGGTTTAAGTGGGCACTCTGGCATCCATCCTATCTTGTACAACCAAACCTCTCAGATACTGTAAGTAATTCGTGGCTACATTCAAGGAGATTTTTCTTCAATTACGAGCTACAGTGCTTTGCTGACATTTTTCAGCAGTTGTGGGAAAATGCTATTGCAGAAAACTGGCTTCTTATAAATAGCATGGTTGGAAAGATAATTGAAAGGTGTATTCCATCCCGGCTACTGTCTTCATTTAACAAGACTCCCTTTGCCGTACTTGGAGGCTGTCATTGCTAAAAGAAAACTGCAAATACCCTCCTGGTTCCCTTATCAGCATCAGCGATTATGATGCGCTCAAGTCGCCTGTCTGCGACTATGTGCTGTTTTTTGTATTTTGTTTATTTTGTTTTATTTCACCTCCTCCCGTAACGCCTGTACCGCCATCAGGGTAAGCAAATTAATTACACAGGGTATTTCAGCGAACACTCGCAAACTCTTTCAAAAGTTGCCTGTGGCAGATAGCTCCATTCTAGTTTACGTACCGGTCTACTGAAAGCGGCGGACAGTACCACCACAAAGAAAAAAATTAACCGCAATATTGACTAATTAACAAGAATTAACTAATGAAATGTTTAGCTAATTATCTTATGACCCATATTGCAATTTACAAATTCTATCAGCGCACTTCGCAAGGCGGATCCACTTGGAACTAATTTTAAGGACGACACCAGTTTCGAGATGTAAGTCCCCGAACTTTGCGGAGAAATGCATTGGCGTTCCATTTACCTGTGTGCTTCAGTTTCAGTTTCAGTTTAATCGTCATTCCAAAAACAATAAATAAACAACGAATAGTATGCAGACGAGGGTCCCAAAGTCAATGACTGCAACGGCTTTCAGTGCACGAAACGACATTTTTTTATCAAATTAACTGGAACGCCAGTGCATTTCTCCGCAAAGGTCGGGAATTTGTATCTAAAAACTGATGTCATCTTGAAAAGTCGTTCCAAGTGGAACCATCTTGCGAACTCCATGCCTATCATTTGTAAATTTCAATATGTGGCATCAGGCAAAATGTTAAAAACTTAAATAGTGAATTTTTAATAATACATAGATTTTGAGTCTCAACTTTTTGTGCAAATGTTTTCCACCGGTTCGAGTACACCAGCTCAAGAACTAGAGTTGAGATACCTGCGAAAGGCAACTTTTAAAGATATTTCAAAGTGTTCGCTGAGACACCCTGTATACACAAATATTCTGGAGCTTGTGAAGATAGACAATCGGCGAGAATCCGAAGACTTAAATTGGCTGTGTGGAAGACGTGCCTTCATGACGCGCTGTAGCGCTGTGCGAAGGCTTGCATGCTGGAGTGGAACGCTCGGGCCAGGACAGCCCTCCTCTTCTCCCTGTCTTCCTGTGACGCCAGTACACGTGCACTGGTTCTCCACGGAATTACGCAACGAAGCAACACACGCTAACCTTCACTGGGATAGATTTATCACTGGAAGCGCATGAGTCGTTCAACAAAGCGAATAAAATGATAGAATCGTTCGGCTATCCGCTTCCACTGACTACCGTGTAATTGAGAGTTCGACGGAAGCCCGTCTAGTCGGTATGGGACATAACAAAGAAACACGTACACCGACCAAGTAAAACTCATTAAAGGACAAGACGTTTCGGGGCTTCCATTTACCAACAGCACCTAAGCTCAGATACACCCCAAATACCTCGCGCTATATATGGAAGCCGAAACGTCTTGTCCTTTAATAAATTATGCTTGGTCGGTGTACGTCTTTCCTTGTCACTGACTACCATCATCGATCGTTTAAAGGGCAACTCCGCCGATTCTTTTAGTGCAACGGATCTCAATGAAATTCACTGCGTGCATTCCTCTGAACAGATCCGTCATGTCCTCAAGAAAGCAGATTTGAGAGCTGCACAAATTTCTTATAAATGAATTTAATTATTGCCCCTAACACTCTAGCTTTACTCCTCCTCAGGCGACATTATGTGTGACGATGCGAGTGTTCCATGCAAAGCTAGCGCGGATCATGCAGACGACAGCGACGAGAGCGTCGAGCAGTCGACGAATGTGAGCTAGTGCACGGCGTGAGAATTTGCGTTTGCTGTAGACGGGCCAGATAGGGAAGGCAAGTGGTGTTGCGTCGTCGACTGCACGAACTTCAGCCCTCACACACAGTATGAGTCGATGCCGATCGCGTTCTGCCGATGTTAAGCTTATATGTCAGAGTGGCGCAGTTGATGCGTCTACTGCTGGCGGACCTGAGCGACTGACCTGAAGCTAATTAAGCCATCCGAATAAAGAAAACACCTTCAGTATTTCAGTTTTGAACATACGGATTTGAAATAAACAATTCCTCATTTAGTACAGTGCAATACAAAAAGCGACAAGCGACGACACGGAGCATTATAGACATGGGTATGCTGCCGTTTTCGACGGAAAGCTGCCAGCCGCACTCACCGGCACTTCCCCATATTAAATGCTAAAACGAGAATGGGTGAATTTTTACATATTCTCACGCAGACTCATTATTTAGCTTAGCAGCTGCACTTTTCTAGTATCCCAAATGGGCAGAAAGCATAGGCGCCTTCGATACACCAGCGGCTCGTTCAGCTGCGCCGACGGTGTCAATGCTGGCATCGAGTTTCCGCGAGAAAACTACGCGTTCTCTAAATGAACCATCATACCCGCAAAGTTCCCATCTATGTATGTCTACTCTACGGAGCATATTGTCTGCATGAAGAGAGCACGAAGAATGATAACTAGGCAGCAGAGGAACGCTTCCGTGCTACGGTCTACCGCTCGCTGTTTTGGAAGGGTCTTTCATATTAGTGTGATTCAACGTGATGCAACGGTGCTTACATGCACAAGATTCGCCTGTTTTGATATGTTCTAACATTAATTGGTGTTACTGATGAGCGGCTAGCATTACACCTCAAACTAACGACCAGTGGTCGCTGCAGCTGCCGATGTAAACGAATGCGCCAGCCGAGGCACTGTCAGCGCCGTTCCTGCGGGGCACAAAGGCGGAAGGACATCTTGCAGTGAGCACGCGAAGCGCCTAACTGAGAAGGGGTAAAACACCGAAAATAGCAAGCAGCACGTATAAAATCTGTGGTACCCTTGGTTTTCATGTTGCGGCACGATATGTAGGGCATGGGCGCTGGTTCTCGTGGTGGCGGGTCGAATGCGAGCGGCGATTCGTGGCTATTGAATTCGTCAGAATCATAACTGCCATTACCTGACAGATCCGAAGAGCTGGTGCAGCTGACACTGTCATCAGAAGGTCCGGCGCGGTCACAAACCAGCTGCGCGCCTGCTCTTCGCTACATTCTCTCACCCAGCAGGCGAGAACGGCGGGCAGGCGCGCGCCTGGGGCCACTCGTGACGTCACACGAACAGGTTCGCTCGGCTGTTTGGTCGGGTTGTGGCTTCGCTTTTTTTGCTTAACAAAATCATTTTAGAATTTGTGGAACAATTCTACCATCACACGCGTGACATGGAGGTCTCGGGAACCTAAATATTTCACTAACTTGACATGGTCGAAAAATCGCCGGAGTTCCCCTTTAAGCATAATATTTCCCAAAACAATTAGGGTACAGTACGAGCGCAAAAAGTAACACGTGAAATCGAAAGCAAGCATAAATCCTGTTGAACTACGTCCTGCGCTAACTTTTTGGATGTCAAATGTCTGAGCAAACCTTTTAGTATTTTTTCCATGCTTGTGTACTTTCAAGGAAGAGTGCATAAAAATGGACATGCGACGTTATCGGGACGATGTTAACGAGACGTGCACGAGTTTCAAGTGTTATGAGAACGAACCAATCTATCAAGAAAATAGTCGCATTTACTCTTGCAGAGGACAAATATTGTGCAGCATGTGAAGCGGCTCTCGTGAGCGCTGAAGAGCCAAGGGTTGTCAAGATAGAGAATGAGCGTGTCATGCGGACGAGAAGTGGCAGCCAAATCATTTGAGGATGAATCTAATCGCTTTCCTTAGAATGGTTTCAAGTTCGCACTTGTCGGAGGAGGCCCAAACAAATTAAGGCTAGAATCGACCTCACTAATGTTTTGCAGACAGTCAACTTGTATTCGTTTGTTGAATACTTTAGAGCTCGTTTTATCTATCGAAGCTTATAAATTTTTTCACAGCATACCAAGTTCACGTCTCTGTGCTGTTTTAACCTGGAAGTGAAAGTCGTGTCAATATGTTTAAATTCTGTAACAGGAATGAGTTGGTGTTCTCTAGTGACCTGAGTGAAATTAAAAGGACTTCGCTACTAAAGCAAATTACCTCTGTGTTTTGAAAAAAAGCTACAGTAATTCTGAGAATTGTCTACTAATGCGTAATTATTATTCGGTTCTGCTTCCGTGTGACCACTTTTCGCTTAGATTTCCTTACTTGCTTTTACTAGACTGCGTGCGTCTTAAGGGTTTAGTAGACAATTGTCCGATTTTCTCGCCTCCTCCAGCGCCTCCGATGCAATCGCACCAACTGAAACGCCGCGCACGCCCCGGCGGAGCCCACCGGTTGAAAGGGAACACCTGCTGCCGCAGTAGCGCGTGAGTGGTCGCCTGAAGGGAGACGGCATCGTTGCCATGCCATATGTCAGCCGCACTCTCGCAAGCCTCTGTTGTGTCGTTTGTCAAAAGTGAAAAATGGGCGAGTTGGTACGCAAGCGTGGCTAAATTCAGAGCGCGAACTACTGGGACACCAGCTAAGGCACAAGACAGGACGCGGCCCTGTGTCCTGTCTTTTCTTGCACGTTGTCCTAGTATTTCGCGCTCTGAATTTAGCCATGGCCCTTGTCCGCGGAAACTCTCGCCTGCGTTCTGACTGCGCCTGGGTAGGGTGTATTGAAAACGCGTCAAGCGTCTCAACGCATTCACTTGTTTGCGAAGTGCTCCTAATTCGAAGGACGCTCAGCAGCGTTGAGTTGGACATTGGGCCACCCCAAAATCTCAAGTTGGCCCACTCCCATATTTCAGTCGGCCTACCCCCAAATTTCATTTGGCCCACACCCAGATTTTAACTTGTCCCATCCCCAAATTTCAGTTAGCCCCCCCTATTGCTAGACCCGGTATCCAGTGCCACGCCAGATTATGGACCCAGTGTCGCGCGCTGCATGCTGGGTCACTGGGCAAGCGCGACGTAGTGGGAGGCGCTAGCTACTGGTGCGAAAAGGAGCTCTGGGGCATAAAATACGCTGTGCCTGGTCATCGTATATATATGTTTTTTTTTTAATATAGAAAGCAACAGAGAGTGGCTTAGTGCAATAAAAAATGAGAAAGAAGTAAATATATTACCTGCAAGATTCGATCGTTTGACCTACAGACTGATGTAGTAAAGCGTCAAACAGATGACGCAAGAAGAGACACGGACGAGCGCTCCTCCATGTCTCTCCTTGTGTCGTCAGTTTGGCGCTTTAGTATTTCAGTAACATGCGCCAACTAGCCCAACAAAAAGTTCGGCTTGAAGACCTACAGACTGCAAGCCTGGTACTTTACCACCACGTCAGATGGTGGCCGGGTGTGAGTTATTTGCTATATGAAGACCCAGGCCTAGTTTTAGGTTCGGAGACGCCTCTCACGCAGACACGGTAGATGCGCAATCTCCCGGCAGCTAAAGCTTGCGCCTGTATCACAGAAAAAGTTGTTATTATTCAATAGTATGCTTGGAAGGGCCACAACACTGCTTTTCTTTTGCGATTGGTATCTTGGAAAAAAAGTCCTTAATGGGCCGCCAACCCACGAGGCTATGCAGGCCACCGATTTTTATAGCCGTTTCTCGTTCTGCGCGCAAAATACATTGAACATTTTCTTAGTTCGACGATGCATTTCAATTGACGAGTCTGTGTATTCACATATCTTTGTCAGAGAAGCCTAGGCTAGTGGTGGCAGCCTCCGGCGACAGCATGTATACGTATGTTTATAACGCGACACATCGTCCCTGATCGCTGCTTGTAGTGACTCTGTAAAGATGAAAAAAAAAATTTAGGAACATCAGTGCGAAAGCTGAAACATCGAGTGATTTATCCTTCTTAGACTTGTCGATTCCTGAGCCCACAGGCGCGATAGCTTGCAGACGGACTCAGCGGGTACGCAGGACTAGGCTTCGGTGGAAGGGAACGATCTTGGCGCGGATGCGGGGCGACCACTAAAATGTTTGCATTTGAGCCTCAGAGCCTTTTATCTATTATTTTTTGGTACACTAGGGCAAGCGGAAGTGCTTGAATCGCCTCAGCTTTCTCATCGCTGCGATAATGTCGATCAGCGGCAGGCTTCGTGAGAATGCGTTGTACGAAATATCAACGAATTCTGCGTTTTGTGCGGACCCCACAACATTCCGACCACAGTGACAACGCACAGTTGTCGCTTGTGTACACCTTAAAAAAGGAGGCGTCATCTACTTTTGCATGATTTCGACAAGACTTGACAAGAAGTCAAAAGGGAAATGCAAAAAAAAAGGAAAGTGATTTACAGTGTCAAATACGTATGAATAAACACGGCATGAACCATGAAGCTTGCGTAATCACGCACCTTTATGCCAAGCTGCGGCACGAAATAGTATTTTATGACCCGAAGATAGAGCGTTACTTAGGACAAGATATTAGTATGTAGCAATGAATATTTAACAGCGCCAATACTGAATCCTTGCTTACTGGAACCAGTGTGCATAGCCAAATGTCATGTTCACCCGCCCCAAATTACATGTTGGCGCAACCCCCAATTTAATTTGGCCCACTGCCAGCTTTCAAGTTGCCCAACCCACAAATTTAAGTTGACCTTACCCGAAATTCCCAGTTAGCCCACCCCATTTCAGTTGGCCAACACTCAAAATTAAGCTGGCGTCCTCCATAATTTAGGATCGGCCACCCTAAAATTCCAGGTTGGCCCTACCCATAATTTAAGTTCGCCCACCTCACATTTCATGTATTGCCACTCACAATTTTAAGTTGGCTCATGTCCAAATTTCAGGTTGGCGCACCTCCAAATTTCAAGCTTAACCACCCCAAATTTCAAGTTGACTCACCCCCAATTTCAGTTGGCCCACCTCTACTATAAGCTTCCCCATGCATTTTCTAAGGAGACCTATATAACTCTATGGACATTCCATTTTTATTTTATTTGTTGGTTTAAATTGTTCTTTATCCCTTAAAAGCTACCAATCAGCTACATTTACACTGATCACGATTAAATGTCTTTGCAAATTACGCGTTTTTGTGCAGATACAAGGCATTATACGCTTTTCGCGTGACAGGGCTGGGGAAGACGGCAAAACATGTTTACGCATTAAAAATTGTATTTGCGAAGTATCACTTCACGTGGAGGACCTACAAGCAAAACTGTTATCTTTGGTTTTCGGACGACCACTGGCAATATTCGAATAGAGGGTATAATCAACTGCTTATAGCGGCAGCCTTTCCGCAGTGCCATTCGTCAGGTTTACAACTTAGTTAATGCATGAGTAAGTAAGAGCGGCACCTGGACACATGCAGTCACGGGAACTGAGCTCGAGTACTTAGAGTTAGGTGTAGGTTATCACTTATGCATGGCGACTGCACTCGCGGACAACTTTCTGTGAGAATGAAGGGAAAGCTACAGAGCCAAAGCGCACACAAGTGAGAGCGCTTCTGAAAAGGGTCCCGTGTTTTGTGCAGGTTAGTTTAAGTTTGGGAAGAGAAAACATAAAACCTTATTAACCACAGGTAAATAAGATAAAACACACCCTTGAATGCAACAGTTAACTTATATTTGGCTTTCGCCTTCCTCATTTGGGCAAACGCGACACTGTCTCACGTGAAGGTGCGTCGATTCAGCATCTGTTCCGAGCGACCAAAAGCACAGTCAACCGCCGCTGGCGGACTACTTGGCACGGTAACACATGTGCAGCAGCCACGCGCCCGTAGCTTTCCCTTCATTGCCACAGAAAGTTGACCGCGAGTAGAATGACCGAGATTGCTAATTGTTACTTTTAATCTGGAAATAAGGTTGCCGCGACAAACTGTATGAAAGGCTTTGTGTAATCGATAAGTATTTCGTGCATTTGATCATGATTGTGCAATAGAAGCGATGCCACAGGAACCGTAAATAATTGTGAAATATCCTTAGGCAAAAGCCATGCTGCTACCGCATTATTCTCAGTTAAATATTCAGTGAGGTTAATTAACTTCGTTCGTGCTGGCACCTAACATTAACGCGCATCGACCGATCCATCAACGAGTCTGGTGAGGTACCCGTCTTTTCTGAAACGGCACCTTCCTTCACAGGCCTCTTCGGTAACTGACTGCCGCTGCTTCAATACATTGTTCAAGTTCGCACCCACCCTGGCTTCTCTTCGTGCACAGCATCCTAGAACATCTCTAGAACACCCGGAGGTCAACAGGCAGGGAAACAACTGCACAAGAGACAACATCCTGTCTACTTGTGTAAACTGCTCTCCCACCAAAAGGATCCACTTTGTCCCCAATGCCGTCTTCGTAAACACGGCGAAGTAGGAAACCATTCAGACGAATGCTCTCTCGCTGCTTTATGGACGCGCCCCAGTGTTGCTCCGGGAAACTCATCTCGAGTTGCCAAAACAGGGCATCACCGATCCTGCGGTGAGCATTGCTCCCAGTATGGTCCATAGTTGGCAGAATTGTCTGCACTTGCACATTTCTCTATCAAGAATCTCGCACAAATAACAGTACACCTTCATTGCTCGCTGGGTGCACACTTTGCCTCACTGTTCACGCTGCGAAACCTGTTTTGCACCTAAAAGCCTTACCAGGTATAAAATAAGAATGGCGACGTGACGTCTTCAATGTTTAGCAGCTTAACAGTGTTTGCTGCATACGTTTAGTAAACCTTGTCTAGTGGTGGCAATCACGCATGCCGTTCTGTGCCTGAATGCACGTCTCCTTGTACGTCCTCCCATTTGTCTTCTTCCGTCATCGTCTAATCACAGAATAAGACATGGTACCCTTGAAATGGTATATGAAGAGTAGTTTTATACCCTGTAGCAGAAGAACACCCTGGCTCTCCTTTAAACGCGGAAAGAAAGAGCCACGGAAAACACAGCGGGTCACGCACAGTTTAGTTTGACGTTTTCAATTGCTGCATAAAATATAGTTTAGAAATAT
The DNA here is from genome assembly GCF_050947875.1 of Dermacentor variabilis. Lineage (NCBI taxonomy): Eukaryota > Metazoa > Arthropoda > Arachnida > Ixodida > Ixodidae > Dermacentor > Dermacentor variabilis. Next base: position 13,393,372 of record NC_134576.1, on the reverse strand, counting down.
ATATGCACTTAATATAATCAAGAACATTACAATAAGATCAAGCGAACAGTAACCGAGACAGGAAAAGCATAGGGGAAATGCACTTTTGCTCGTTACTTCACCTGCAGAAGTATAGCAGAAAACAGAAGCGAAATCAGCCTCGGCATTAATGGCGAGTGCCAGTCATGGCGGCGGCCGTGAGTAGCACTGGCAGCAGGGCTAATCTTGCCGGTTGAAACACTAGGAGACGATGGCTAGTTCGACATTTGAATAAATTCAATTTCAATAGCTATTATCCCCTATGCATTGTTCGTTTTCTTCATATGTTTGTAACCAACAGCAGTAGAGGCCGTCGGTTGCCTTTATTATTCTCACGAATTAAAATGGAAGGCCTTTATTGGAGATGATTAGGGAGAACCAAACAGTTTACAAGGAATACTGCATGATTCTTCTGGTTCAAGAGAGCTGCTTCTTGGCCGGGTTGGCGTTTTCTGAGAGATCGGTGCATACTAAGGGAAAACACCACCTAAATCTCGCCAAACAAAGCGTGGCGCCTTTGCCCGCAAGCTCCAAGGCCCGCCAGTGTGAACCACACTTCGGTGAGACTAAAATGCTCGGCAGAAGATAATGAGCCCGTCGTGAGTTAATGAAAGCGTGCACATAACCAAGAAAAAAAAACTGTCTCTATCAGGGAAAACGCGGGGAATGCGGTAGATTCAAATGCAAGACCATAAGCAAAACGACAAGACGAGAGCAGGAGCCATTGCTTCGACGAGTGGCTTTGGAAAAAGAGAAGTCGGCTTGTCGAAACGTCGGCTTCCGCTCTCATCGTGTTCACGTTTTGCTCATCGTCTAGCTGTATCCGTGATACATCGCTTCTGTTATATATATTGTTCTACCGCTGGTTGTCCCAAGTATTATGATTCAATCAATCAATCAATCAATCAATCATCCAACAATTATGTATTTCTTTTTAAAAGCATGATTACAAAAGAAGGATTTGCAGAATAGGGCCCCAAGGTCGCAAGACCATACCCTAGACTGCGGATACGTGTACTTGCCTATTCGTCAATCAGTGCACCCTAAATAAGCCACTTTCAAATGTCACCCATGTCATCAACTATAAACCGACACAGTCTTAATAATATTTGGGGTTTTACGTGCCAAAACCACTTTCTGATTATGAGGCACGCCGTAGTGGAGGACTCCGGGAATTTTGACCACCTGGGGTTCTTTAACGTGCACCTAAATCTAAGCACACGGGTGTTTTCGCATTTCGCCCCCATCGAAATGCGGCCGCCGTGGCCGGGATTCGATCCCGCGACCTCGTGCTCAGCAGCCCAACACCATAGCCACTGAGCAACCACGGCGGGTCGACACAGTCTTAGTCAGTTCGTTGTGCGTGCCTCAGTTAGGGCAAATGAGTCTGTCTTCTTCCGGTCCACCAAAAAGAATTTAATGCGTTTTTTACGGCTCGAAGCCTACCCTTATCTTTAACCATTGGGTGCGCGATAGCTAGGACACCTCATGCATAAACCATCACTTAACGGCCAGGTCACATCATTTTATTATGTTGGCATCACGTCTAAATGCTTCAGTTACCAATTGCATGTCGCAAACGATCAAACGCCAGTGCATAACTTGTAACCACGAATTTATTAATTTAGCAATTTCCTATACTTTCTCAACCAGGTTCACATCTTAGTCTAAGATTGAGTAGCCGCCTTGTTGACTCAAAGCTTGCTAAATAAGCTTTGCGGAACTCCGCAAGGTGGAGAAAGCTTCACGGAAGGGAACACATGTCAACTTCATACCTGAGAATAGCACGGTCCTTACGCTGACTTTTTGTCTTCAACCGCAAATCAATCTTTCACAAAAAAAAAACAGATTGTTTTTTAAGCACGCCCAGGTGAGAACGGGCACGGTTCTACCGCCGGTATGGTTAGCGCTCTGCCAAAAAAAAAAGGAACACCATCTACGCAACTGCGTCACAGGCTAACCCCGCCTGCTGTTTAAGGTACAGCTGCCATGCAAGAGCATGAGATGATAAGCTTGTTGCGGCAAACTATATCAAAGGATTTTTATAATCGATAAGTATTAGGTGCATTTGACCATGATTGTTCTAACAGAAGCGATGCCACGGAAACAGTAAATTACTGTGAAATATTTTATACACTTACCAGAAGCCACGGCTGAATAGGCATCGGCGGAAACGCATCTAGAAGCTTCACACTTCACTACGGTCGCCACAATCGCTGCCTTGGAGAAGGGAAAGTTGTGAATGGGGGCCGAAAGAAGCGCATCTGGGACTTCCTCTGCCGATGATGAGAGCCCCAACACAGGCGTCTGCACGCTCCGATCTGCACCGGCTTCGTGTCGCCCCCGACGTGGCATGCATCCACAGGACGCGCGAATTCCCCTGCCTCGCGTTTTTCCAATGGCAGCGCATTCTACTTCTTGGTATTTTAAGTGGTTCACCTATTCTCAACTTCTCAGCGCTGCTTCCAGCATCTGTATGTCGATCTCAAAGAATGGACAGTATACCCTTAAGGGCTGGAAGAGTTGATTGTTGGGTTAGTTGGTTTTGCGTGACCGAACAAGCACCTCCGCTTGTCTTTGGCCACCGTTATTTTTTCTGTGGTTATTATTGTGCTATGTTACTTGTTCAGTTACCCCTAAAGGGGCCAATCCAATAAAGCACCGAGCGCAATTTCTCCTTGCATAGGCACGTACGACGACTGCTCCTCGTTCACTTGAAATATAGACCGAACTTAGGTGTCATCCAATAATGTAGAAGCATTGCAAGGTACGCGGTTTTGTGCATGTAAGCATCGTCCAATCATGAGTGTCCGGACACCTTCAATATCGACGACTGGCAGACCGTATAGCTGGCGCTGTTACTGCCTATTTATTATTCCTCAAACTTTTTCATGAATACAGATTAACTTTTTCATGAATACAGTTTCTGTCTCCAAATAAACGGGACCTAGGTTTATCGCGCAAACGGAGGTGCCAAGATATTCATTACACTACCAACAGTTTGTGCACCACCCACAAGGGGCCGCCACCAGCGCGCCACCATTCAACGCCTTCTGCATCGGGAGCAAGAAGGCGTCAACCATCGCCAGAGACATGAAGATGTGAGATGAGAATACTGTGTGCGAGGTTCATATGCCTCAGGTGCACAAGGAGTGCCCGTATTTATGAGGGTTCGTCGTGCACACCTTTCCGCAAGGCGAGCACAAGTTCAACTGCCAGCGCTGGGCAGTCAATTACCAATAACTGGTTGCTGCCAGATTTCGAGGCTAACACCGCCTGCACCAAGCAGACAAGGTCACCGCTATCGCTGCCACAAAATATTACGGAATGTCGAACTGCAAAAGCATGCGAGTACTGCTTCATCGCGACGCAAGCGCTACTGACATACTCTAGCAACTTCATTTTCCGTAGAAGCGAAGTCAAACTAGAAATAACACGCGACACCCATTTCCTTTTTTATGCGATAGGAATGAAACTGCAGGCGAGCGACGACTCGGCCGCTTGCAACATTGTTCTGAATACATTTAGATCTGCTTTTCAAGAATTCTCAAAACCATTCTCAAGTTATTTGATCAGCGATGACGACAACATTGGCCCGGTCGGAAGCACCCGCCCTGCTCGGTCTAGGCCACAAACAGCCATTTTCTTCGGCGTGCGCATTCCCGTCCGGAGCTTTCACCGATACATTGAGCGATGACAACAGGCGCACGGCAGTAACAGCCTTACAAAGCTACACCTATTAACTCTAAGTTAGAATAAAAAATCGACCCTCAGCTCAGCGTCCTTACGCGATTTGATTGCCAAAGGATAATGACTTCTCTAATTATGGTTACCTCCATGAAATGTGACGTCATAGGTTGTCAGGTGTCCTTCACAACTCTACCTTAATCCATCTTGCTCTCAGCAACCTCAATACAATTTATTCTACCTTGCTCCAACTTTTTCCAGCCCTTACCTATCTTAATTCATTTATTCTACCTTGACCTAATTTCTATCAACCATAATTCATCTTAATCCATTTAAATACATGTTAATCCACCTGGCTATAACCTGTACTAACTTCAATTTGTTTATTTGATCAAAATACATAACAGGGCCCAAAAAGGAATTCAGCAAGGGGGACATGCACTGCATGCACTGCACGCTCTACATGACGATCCGACCGCTGGGCACCTCGGTTTCTCCCAGACGCTATTGAGGATACAAGAAAGGTATTACTGGCCGCACCTAACAGCCGATGTCACCCGTTACGTCAAGACATGCCGAGATTGTCAGCGACGCAAGACACCAAGCCAGCGGGATTACTACAGCCGATCAAGCCTCCTTACCAACCTTTTCAGCAGATCGGGATCGACTAGGACCATACCCGACATCAACTTCCGGAAATAAGTGGATCGTCGTGGCGACGGACTATCTCACCTGCTTCGCTGAAACTAAAGCTCTACCGAAAGGCAGCGCGGCCGAAGTGGCGAAATTTTTCGTCGAGAACATCCTGCTGCGACATGGTGCTCCAGAAGTCCTCATCACCGACAGAGGAACGGCTTTTACAGCAGAGCTCACGCAAGCTATTCTGCTATACAGCGAGACAAGGCACAGGAGGACAAATGACTACCATCCGCAGAAGAATGGTCTCACGGAGCGCCTGAACGAGACCCTCGCCGATATGCTAGCAATGTATGTCGACGTCGAGCACAAGACGTGGGATGCGGTCCTGCAGTACGTAACATTGGCTTATAACACGGCGCTGCAAGAAACAACACAGATCACGCCATTCAAGTTGGTTTACGGCAGGAACCCGACGATGACGCTCGACGCCATGCTTCCGCACGTCACTGACGAGGAGAATCTTGACGTCGCTACCTATCTCCAGCGCGCCGAAGAAGCCCGACAGCTCGCCCGACTGCGAATCAAGTTCAGCAGAGGACCGCCAGCCGACAATACAACCTCCGACGACGCTTCGTCGAGTACCAGCCCGGCGACCGTGTTTGGGTATGGACCCCGATACGCCAACGAGGACTCAGTGAGAAACTACTGCGACGCTATTTCGGACCCTACAAGGTCATCCGACGTATCGGCCCACTTGACTATGAGGTCGTGCCAGACGGCATTTCGCATTCACAGCGGCACCGCGCACGATCTGAAGTGGTCCACGTGGTGCGCATTAAACCTTTTTACGGACGCTGACGAACTCCCCTATTTTGTTGTTTTCTTTGCTACGAGTGTTTTTCTTTATCACTTTCGTTTGTTTGCAGCATCGGGTCGATGCTTTTTAAGAGGGGGGTAATGACACGTGTATTTATCTTTATCGGGCGACCACGTTTCGCCGCTTAACAAATGTTATCGCACAGCGCGGGACGCGCCTGCATCTTTCCGAAGTTTCTGGAAAGTTATCGATGCTTCTATCCGCTGTCTGTTCTCGCCGAACCCTATGTTATCTGATGTCATCGCCTGACGCGAACGGTGTAGAGCATTGTGGAAGGCACGCGGGTCCCATCGATTAGTCTGGAGCATTCGATGATTGATGTATAAAAACCGACGCGCTTGACCAGTTGATCAGATTTTCGACGATCGCCGACCGTGTTCGCCGCTATCGTTGTGCTATAAGTTTAGCCTGTTTTTGTGGGCACAGGTTCGCCCAATAAGAGTTAGTTCTGTGTTTCACAGTATTGCTACTGTGTTCTTCAACGTCACCACCACGTGACATCTGGTCGAGGCCCTTGTGCGTTCATGTACCGAACGCCCCCGTAAAGCGACGATCCAAGCCCGAAGCCCGAGGACAAAAGAACATCGCTCAAAACCAGCGCGCTAGCCGCCGAATGAAAGGACTGCCCCCAGAGCACGGACTTCTACCTGAGACGAGCAGGAAGATTGCCACCAAGTCCACCCCAACGGCAGCCCCAGCGTCACCCGCCGTGTAGCCTGTTTTTGTGCGCACAGGTTCGCCCAATAAAAGTTAGTTTTGTCTTTCACACTGTTGCTACTGTGTTCTTCAACGTCACCACCACGTGACACTATTGTACTATCAATGAGATACGAGAAGGTAGAATTTGTCCGCTTGCGACTGAAAGAGATTCCTTTGTATTTAGTAGCGTTAAGCGTCATTTGTCATTTAGCACACCAGTTTGAAATGTGGCTTAGGGCACATGGGTGAGCGAGGTGATCATCCATTGAATTATTTGACCGGTAAATGATGCAGTCGTCAGCAAAAAGTCGTAAGGAGGAAGATATATCCGCGGGCAAGTCGTTACTGTATATTAAAAACAATAAAGGGCTAAGAACACTGCCTTGAGTTACTCCAGATGATACGTCGCCGAGTGAATAGGTGAAATTGTTAACCGTAGAGAACTGCTGGCGGAAAGAAAGAAAATTACGAAGCCATGACAGGGTTACTGAATCAATGAAAAGAACACATAATTTTGAGAACAAACGGGAATGTGCCACGCGGTCGTAAGCTTAACGAAATCTCAAAAGTCACTTCTTAGGTAAGCGCCCATGTTGTAATGCAAGTCACTCGTAAATTCTACCAATTGCGCGCCGCAAGAGAAACCTCTCCGGAACCCGCGCTGTTTAGGAAGAAAGAAAGTATTACGTTCCAGATGACTGTATATGTTAGATGCGATAATGTGCTCGAGTTATTTCCAGCAAATGCATGTTAGTGGATTGAGCCGGTAATTGTCCAGTGAATTTCTGTTTCCATTTTTAAACACGGGGATAATCTATGCGTTTTTCTAGTCTGTAGGGAGTAAGCCAGATGATAATGATTGATGATGAGATGCATGAAATTTCACTAGAGATCACTGCAGTGCTCTCAAAATTTTAGAGTTAATGTTATCAACACCAGCGCTTGTTGACACCTTGATGTTTGCTATAAGATGAGCGATTCTTTCAGCGCAGATGGTAATAGGAGCTATGTACTGACATTAATGATCAGGAGCAAAGGGTATGTCGGAATGATCTTCCCTTGAGAATACATATGCAAAATGTCTATTAAAGACACGGGGAGATTCGCTGTCCGAAAGCGGTGTGTGACCATCACTACACAATGGTTGGTAGTATTGCCAGGAGACATAACACTTTAAAACTTTTTGGGACTAGATTTAAGGAGAGACGGTAAGCCACGTGAAAAGTTCTTATTTTCGGAAGCGCGAAGGGCGGAACAATTAGAACTGAGGCATTCAATGTATTTACTCCAGGCTGCTGGCATGCACGCTAGCTTCCTATTACACAAAGGCTAAGCTGGCGTGGACGCCAGCTTAGCCTTTCTGTACAAACACTTTTTTTTGTTGTTGCGATGGCGACGGAGAAGTCTTGTGAACCATCGGTTAGCTTTATCGTTAGAAATAGATACTAAACGAAAATATTTCTAAACTAGATTATTTATAATGTGCTTAAAAAGCACCCAGTTCTGTTCAACAGACCTGTCCGAAAATGAGGGCAAGAACATTTGAACGTAGAATTCGTTTAGTGCAATATACATAACCGTACAACTGGCTCTCTTGTAATCGCGAATTTTCCTGGATGCAATGCCTTGGTGTGGAAGAGGAACATTAGGTTGTAAATGAATAAGCCTATGGTCACTAAAGTCATCAAGGAATAGAACATCAACCGTTTCAGGCGCTCTGTAGAAGGCAATATCTAGACCTTTTGGAGCGCGAGTTGGTTCAATAATCATTTGAAAGAAGTTAGTATAAAATCAAATCAATAAGCTCCGCCGAAGCGCGACACCATGATAAGTTCGACAAATTTGTCTGCACGAAAATTAAAATCATCAACCAGATAAATTATTTCAGCTGGACATTCTTGGATGGCAAAATCAATACTGCTTTGCAGTTTAAAAATTAATAAATGATAAGATTCGGGCGGGCAATAGCAGACACAAAGCAGTACTTTCACCGATAGTGTAGCACGAGCAGCCCAGATTATTTCAAGGGTTGAGTCTGTATGGACGTGAAATGGATGTAATGCTTTTTAATGGCGATTGGAACACCGACACCTCTTTTAAAGGAACGATCCCGCCGGTATATGTAATAGTTATCTTCACTGGGAAATAGTTCATCGTCCGCTGTATCTGGGTGTAGCCAAGTTTCCGTTAGTGCAACAATACATATCCCTGTAAGTATCGTCTACAAAAGAACACACATCGTCACGCTTAGGCAGCAGGCTTCGGTTGTTATTAAATGATAATGATAAATGTGCAGTCGTGCCAGATGACCTGGAAATCGCCTGCGTGCTCTTGCTCTTTTTTAGCTATCTTGTGCAGAGGACAACGGAGTCAGTTGTACCATCATAGACATAGATTTTCTTTTCAATATAAAGCTTATCTACGACCAGTTTAATTGGCTTATTCTGTAGCTTGGCAAACTTCAGCAGTGCTTGGCTTGCTTGCCTGGTTGGAAAAGAAAAATCTTCTCGTATGGAAGAGTTTGAGCCATCCAGCTTATGCACTGAAGAAATAAGTAGCTGCTTATATTTAAAAAAAAAGGTTAGTTTAGCTATGATAAGCCTGTGCTTATCGACGCGGATTTTTCTTAGTCAATGTACACGTTCAACTGGGAGCCTGTGAGTGTAATTGCTAACTTTTCACAGAAGAAGGAAATTATGTCTTTCTCGGAATCACCCCGTTTTTAATCTCGTCGTTCGCAATCCCAAAGAAGAGTAAGTTCGACCAACGAAGCTTCTTCTCGGCATCATTACACCTCTCTGTAATTTTAGCCAGCTTTTGAGTGATGTCACGCAAAGTGAGGTCAAGAGCGCTGGCATCGGGTTGGGCAAACGATTCTATCTTGTCCTCCAAAGCTGTAACTCTGTCAGAAAACTGCTTTATGGATTCGTCTGCAGCATGTTGTTTTTCTTTAACGCCCTTCAGCTCATTGAGTATTGCCGCTTGACCAAACTCGAGCCTGCGCAGTGCTTCTAACACCGAGGAAAGTAATTCCTCTTGAGTTGTCTGCTCACCGGATGACCAGGGTGTGACTCAACATCACCGGCAAGTAGAATCAGCAACGACAGGACAGAAGCACAACATCGCGTCAATGGCACGAGAAAGCGCTTCACTTTGGCACAGAACTCGATTCTGTACTACACCGGACATTCGCGTTAATTAACTTTATTCCATATGAATACATTATAAATCACGTTCATTGACTTCACCTTTATTCCCTGCACTCCACCTTAAATCACCTAACTCTAACTTGTCCAATTTTAAATATGTAATACTACTGACGTCATACAAGACGCTGATGAAGTCACTGATGATGATTTTTGCGTACCACTCTTTGAGGACAACACCGGCTTTTCAGCCTCATGGGACATGCGATGCTTGCGCAATAAGTGTAAAAGTAAACATCAGGCGGCTACATTCGTCACGTTCAGTCAGTAAACTTGCTAAGAATATTATTGCAGCGCAGACGCCACGGGTAAATGAAATGTGTGTACACTACTTCTACACCTGTGGCCTTGTGTCTACGCACTCACTGCATATCTGCCGTGGTGGCAGAAATAGCCGCTGATTGAGCAGTGTCTGTGGCCGCCGCGGCTATTGTAAACAAGCGAGAAAACGCCGATGAGAAGTGGATGCATGGCGGACGCTGTCACCAGGCCAAATGCGGCGGTGCCCATGGTTATGCTGCTGCAAACAGACCGCCTACACTGACACCGTCGGCCAGTCAACGAGGTGGTTGACACTGCTGTATTGAAGAAGCGTGTTGGTCCTTTAAAAAAGGACCGGCAAGCACAGCAAAATCGCATAATGTGTTAGCATAACACTACGCACAGATAGACTCGTCTGCTGTTACAATTCATTTAAAGCAGCGCCGGCGCGTGGACTGTCCATCAGAACAGCAATTTTACAATGTTGATATCGTACCGCGTTTCAGGTTCTCGCTTTTTCTCTGTACGTTGTACGCACCTAAGCATGACTGATTTCAAGTCTTTATGGTCATAACCTAACTGTAAAACATTTTGCTTCATAGTAACGTGTAAAGTTTTAGGTTAAGAAGCAGCTTTAGCTCGGACCCAACTACGACGCGGCATATTCAGGTACACATAAAACGCAAAAACGCTTTCCTGAGATAACCTCTGGACCGATTTTAGTAAAATTTGATGCATTTGAGAGCGAAAGGTAAATTAGAGTGACTATTAGAAGGGAATTTCCGATTTAGCACCTGAATTTTCTTAAACAGATTCTTATAAATTCGAAAGTGAAAAAAAAAATAGAAGATCGAAGTTTACAAATTAATAGCTCTCCATCAAGAACACGTATCGCGAATCTATAAACGGCGTCCATCATATCACTCAAAGCGGACAAATTAATTATGTCAATGTATATATTACATTATTTTTTACGTTGTGTACAAGGGGTCTGCCAAAGCTGTATTTCCATATTGCTAAATTTCTTTATATTCATCGATGAGCCAACGTTTCGACAAGTGGACTTGTCTTCTTCAAGATCTGAAGTGAAAGCGCTAAAACTACGGTGGATAAAGCGCTCTTAGCGCCTTCACATCAGATCATGCTTAACCAACACGCCCAACTATCCATCCTAATGTCTTCTTCAAGGCCACATATGCTTCCCTCGCCTTGTTCTCGCTTTGCTCATCGTCTTGAATTTCCATCTCCCGCCTTCCCCTTAGATTCATCCGTAACACATATTTTTGTCCGCATTAGATGTACTATTAGATGCAATTTACAGAACTGTGATATCACTTTTTATTGCGGAGTTACAAAGTTGTAAACTTGATAGTTTAGTTCTTTTTTCAAAATTTGCGATATTTGCCAATTTTCACCACAGTCAAAAATTGGAAACGAACAGTGAATAGATTAAAAATTTTTCTTTTAAATCCAACAAAGCTCGTCAAGTTTCGTGGAGTGATTGCCGAGGAAAACGAATTCTCATTTACATGTATTTAGATAACAGCGCCTGAGCTAAAGCTTCCTCTTAAGTCCCCCAGTAGCAGGCGCACCAACTCAGTGGCTGTGCTAGGGCTAACCTAGGCTGAACGCGATTGACATCGGCTCTGTGTTGACTGACCCTACATGACCTACGCTCCCCCCCCCCCCCCCTCTACGGTAGGGAGTGGTTTCTCTCCGTATTCCTCTGTGTTGGCTGACCCGACGTGACCTACGTTAACCCCCTGTACGTGTTGGAGCGGTTTCCGTTTTCCCTCTGTTAGCTGACCCGTCATGATCCACGTTCACCCCCTCTACGCCAGGGAGTGGTTCCGTATTCCTCTGTGTTGGCTGACGCGACCTGACCTACGTTCACCGCTCCTACGCCAGGGAGTGGTTTCTCTCCGTATTTCTCTGGGTGGGTTGACCCGACGTGTCTTGACAGGGCCCTCTACCGAGCAGCAAGAGAGAATGAGGTTGCCCGCATGGCGGAGGGTATAAGAAGGCCAGAGAGACGGAACGTGAAAACAGAACTTCTCTGCCTTTGCGTGCAGGAGCACGCACGCCGAACGTTTCTGTACTTCTTTGTCTTGGAGCGTACCGCTCCCCCGTCACGATGTATTAAACTTGTTATTTTTATTCCCATCACCTTATCTTCCCTCCCAAAGCCTCCCCGATGGTAAACCTGGTTCGAGCTCCAGCGGACACTGTTCAAGCTCGTTGAAACCACGTGTCCGTAACAATTGATGGCAGCCTTAACAATACACTTACCCTTAACGGCTCGCTGTAGTCAGGTGCATCGGCGTTGTCGCCGGCATAAGCAACCACTATCGTGCTTATGGATCAATAGGGCGACTGTTTGAAACGGCATTCTGATATCGCCGCCAATGCTGGATCCGTCTGGGAATTGCACGGGCCCTGCCGCCATCTTTGATTGGTGGACGCCGGCGAGCGCCTTCTGACGCTCACGCAAATATCGGATACGGTGTCAGGTCGCGCCGCGCTACCCTCTCCGACCAACAGACGCTTTTCTCGTGTAAGAGCGCGCCAAGGCGTGCGAATGCGTGCATCTGGTAGGTCTAACTGCCAAGAGAGGAGGTCATAAATGTCTATAGTAACTAGAAGATTTTTACCACCGCCGACACGTGCTTAATTCAAATGTAAGAGGGACCAACCCGAAAGAAAGCGTTGGTCGTGAGTTTTGCCTTCGGACATGTACGCAACTGAAAGCCAATCTTTCATTGTCTTCTCCCAAACCTTGCGGGTGCTGGCCGCCGGTTATCATTCCAATTGTACAGCTCGGCATACCATACTACTCACTATATGTCGGGTGCTAGCTGCTTTATTGCGCTATCACCGTCACTGGTACAGTGCAGACCAGTACCGGATAAGCGAAGCGGCCCGGGGCGGAAGATGATGCAAGCGCACACATCAGTTCCAACACACATTTTTGTTATCACTTCGACGCTGCCAGTCCTTCGTCATCCGCGTACAATGCATACAGGGCAAAACGAGGCGGCGAGGCAAAAGATGATATATTGGAGCGCAGATGTGAGCTACAACACAAAAACGCTTTCATCGTCGCGTCATCGCCGTCAATGCTTTGTCGTGGATCACTCGGATTCATTCCCACCGTCGTTATTTCGCAATCGTCCATGTTCCAGGTCGGCATGCCGTCGCCATTGTTCCGTCGTCACCCCGTCGGCGGCGTTCCGTCGTTGTAGTTACTCGTTCGTCGCTCGTCAGACGCCATCTTAATCAAGCCATCATCACGTCGGCGCACAGTCATCCCGTAATCATGCCCGCGTGTCACCATGATGGAAGTGTCATTGCGCGCATCTCTCATCCCACCCTTACAAAGTATCGCACACTGCTTTATCGCCGTGAAGCATACGACTACAGGTCACGTGCGGTTATCATCCGCTACTGCTGCTACCTGGCTGACAAGAACGCCGTTTAGGCTGCGTTGTATTTTCTCCCCTTGTTTTCAATGCGCCGTGGCCCTCTGACTTTGATACTGATGAATATTTGCCATAACGCTTTTCGCATTTGGTTGGCTTGATTTGCTTTACGCATATATTTTCTACCTTTATATGGTTTTATGTGTTTAAAGTTTTTGTATCACGAATGTTCTATTTACGAGTCCTTTTTGTACATACAACTGACTATTGAGTTATCCAAGCTTCTTATTCTGGCAGAACCGGCCTCCCCGTAAATGTCATGCCACTAGCCTCGAATTAGTGTAGCGCCACCGCAGAAACGTGTTGTGCATGCCACCGGACTTCCCATCTCCAGGCGCGCTGTGCCATATTTGGTGACCTTAGAGCAAGAGCGCGATACACAAACAATTCTTTTGGTCTGCAAAACTTGCTCTCGTTTATCTTGAATGAATATTTAGGAACAGGCATGAGGGCGCAGGGTTCGAAAACCTCAAAGATTAGGCAAATTAATAAGAAAGGAAGTCACAGGCCTGCGCAGTACACCCATGATGATGAAGCAACATTTACTGTGCTCGAGATAAATCGGTGGTGCACGCAGGCACCGGACGGGGTGATTCCCTAGTTACGGGACCCATATGTTCCCAGCAGCTCCTGGCCCCTGTCCGTCAGTGCGAGCTGAATCGGTAGGGCGGGGCTGGATAACAAGGTCTCCCATCGCTCAAGGGGTTGGGGATTGGGAGTGTTGATAGAGAGGGGAGGAGGGGGGTCTTGAGTTCTGTGTACTCTGCCAAGACGTGCGGCAGGGTGCCCTTTTCTCTTCTGCAAAAAGGACAGAGCATATTGTATTCCGCAGGGTACACGCAGTACATCAGTACGGGATCCCGCCTGCGCTCGACGCAGGATCGTCTGTTGTTGCCTGGTGTGTTTGGGGTGCGGTTCTGGCAGAGTGCACCTTTCCTCTCGGTACATCCGGGCAATGTCCCTAAAGCTGGTAACCGGGTGCGGTAGCTCTTCCGGCTCGTGCTCGGCCCGGATTGACATTTCTCAGACATGGTAGTCGCCGATCGTGTTGCCTGCTACCTGCGAGTGAGCCGGGACCCACACGAGCTCTATGGCTCTTCCCGGAGGCTTGTGCTTGACTAGAATGGCTCGGGTCGCGGAGGAGATTACCCCCTGCGGAAGCTTCTGTAGGCTGTCTTTGAGTCGGTGACTACGGTGTCCACGCTCGGCTGTGCGAGTGCGAGGGCCACAGCCACTTCTTCGGCAACAGCGGGGTCTGTTGTCTTCAGGGACGCGCTGACGATCAGCCTGTCTTTTGATGTAACCACCACCGCTGCACGGTCACTGTGTTTTCGGAGCGAGGCGTCCGCGTAGAGGACCCTGGGGTTCTCTTCCAGCTTCCGGGCTAGGGCTCTGGCTCGCGCGGTGCGCCTCTCGTCGTCCTTGCCCGGCGTCATGTTCTGGGGAAGGGGTTTTGTTTGAATGATCGTTTTCCAGTCCTCGGGAAGGGCCGTCTTGTTGGGTACTGGCTCGATCTGCCATCCTATCTTGCGTAGGACGGCGCGTCCGTATTCCGTCTGACTGAGCCGGATTCTCTGATTAGAGAGGTGGGCTTGGATGAGCTTCCCCACGTTGTTGTGGGCGCCGATGTCTAGCAATTTTTGCGTGGACGAGTATATGGGCGTGCCCAGTGCTTGTTTCGTTGCCTTACGAAGCATCGTGTTTAGGGTGTCCCTATTCGCTTTCGTCAGCTGGAGATACGGGGCGGAGTAGGTAACCCGCGACACAACGAAGGCGCGTGCCAGGCGCATGGCATCGTCCTCTTTAAGGCCTCGGTTTCTGTTGGATACCCTCCGAATCATACCAAGTATCTGTTCGGTGGTAGTCTTGATCTTTGTGATGGCGGCCTGTGCCTTTCCGTCGCTCGGAAGTAGTAGGCCGATAATCCTAATCTGCTGTGTTGGCTTGATGGTCGTTCCGGCGATCGTGAGAATCACGTTCAGCGGCAGCTCCTTCTTGGATTTTCCCGTTTGGATCATGAGCAGCTCTGATTTCTGGGGAGCGCCGCTCAATCCGCACGACTTTGCGTACTCGTACACGGTCGTTGGCGCCCGCTGCAAGATTTCCTCCATCCAGGCATCGGTTCCGGCACGGGCCGTCCACACCGTAATATCGTCGGCGTAGAACGCGTGGTCCACGCCTTCGTTTTGCTTGAGTAGATCGGGCAGGGGCAGCAGGGCCAGACTGAAGAGCAGGGGCGACAGGACCGATCCCTGAGGGTTGTCCCTATCGCCGAGCTCGACAGGGTCCGACTGCTCTTCCCCTATCCTGATGGTCGCCGTTCGGTTTGACAGAAAATCTTTTATGTAGCCGAATGCCTTCCGGGCACACCGGGTTTTGTTTAGATTCTGCAACACGCTCGCGTGGGACACGTTGTCAAACGCTCCCTTCAGGTCGAGGGCGAGTATACCGCGCGGCGCGTGCCTCGTTGCCGGCTTGACAACCAGTTCGTGGAGTTGGATCATCACGTCTTGGGTGCTGAGATGTTCCCTGAAGCCGTACATCGCCTCTGGCATCTGATCCGTTTCTTCGAGGTGCTTCTGCAGCCGGCGAAGGACCATGCGCCCCATCACCTTCCCCTCGCAGGATGTGAGGGAGATGGGCCCATGTTGTCTATCGTAAAGGCCTTGCCGGCCTTTGGAATGAAGCGGACCTCGGCGTCCTTCTATTCCTTCGGCAACTGCGAGCTCTCCCAGGATTCGTTAATGTGCTCTAGGAGGCCGCGGGCCGCTGTAGCGCTCATGTTACCGAGTAATTTGTAAGTTATGGCGTCCCTGCCGGGTGCACTTATCTTGTTACTGTCATCTATCGCTGTCCACAGTTCCGTCATGGTAAACGGCCGGTCGAGTTCTTCGTTTTCAGGTCATTCGTACCTCTCGGGCACCGGGTACTGGCCCTTCTCTGTCTTTAGGTACTTGGTCTTCAGGTCCTCCAGGAGCCCGCGGCCCTGGAGGACCCTTGTACGTGTTCAATACTTTGGTGAGGTTGCGATTGGTCGCACTTTTGCTACTCAACGGGTCGATTAGATGCCTCAAGAGACACCACGTCGAGAGCTTGCCCTGTAGGCCATCGCAGGTCCTCAGCCAATTTTCCTTACATAGTTTGGCCGTGTACTCGGCGATCTGTTTGTTCAAGACTGGCATGCGCTTGGCCAGCTTTCTGTTGTGTCTCTGACGTTTCCACCGCCGCGTCAACGAGTGTCGGACAGCCCACATGTGGGTCAGTCCAGCGTCCACGTACGGTGTCTGCGACGTCGTAGCGATTTCTTGGGTAAGTTTATCGAGGGTCTTCTTCTGGTCCCTCGCCCATTCGGTGTAGATCTTTTGTGCTCCAGCTTGTCCCGTTTCTTTCTCGGATGCCGCTTCTTGTTCTTGGGTAAACTTTCTCATCTTGTCCCAATCCGTGTTCCGCGCTGTCCCCAGCACAGCCCGATATCGGGAGCCTCGGATACTGATGCCGATCACGCTGTGGTCAGACCCCAGGTCCAGTTCTTCGCTTCTCCAAGAGGCTCTAGCATGCCCGATAACCACGACAGCTCTGGCGTAGTGTCCCTCGCGGCACTGTTGCCTCTTCTGGTGGTTACGTCCGGCTCGTTCAGGAGGGCCATCTAGTGATCCTCCATTGCTTTGGCCAATGCTTTTGCTCACTTGGACTGAAACTTATAGCCCCACGTTGTGTGAGGGGCGGTAAAGTCGCCGAGGATCAGTAGTAGCCTGGTCCCCGCCAACCCTATCGCCTGGCTCACGATGCCGTCAAATTCGTACTGCCGTTGTAACGGCCGGCAGTACGCGCTCATTACAAATAAATTGCATGAGCTGCCAATTTCTCTAGCATGAATTTCGACCAGCGTGTGCTCGCAACGACCCTGCGCCGTGACATGTTGAGTTGCTGCCACGTTGCTGCAGACGAGCACCGCCGTCCCGTTCTCCGTGGGATCCGTGTAAGTGACGTACCCCAGGAGTCTTGGTTTCCCGTTGGTTTCTTGTAGAGCAATTACACCGGGCTTGTTTTCTTGCCCGTCAATGTGTTATAATAGCTCCGCTTCTTCGTTGCGAATCCCGCGGCAGTTCTATAGCTAAATTACGGTGGTATCCCCCCGGTTTTCTTCCTGTGCTTCTTGCTTGGCTTCTGCATCATCCTTTCCGGACGTCTCGAGTCGAATGCGCCTTTTCGCGATCGCGCCTTTGATTTTTTCGGACCGCTCCTTTTTAAGCGACGCGAAGCGGTTCCTCACCGAAGTTGAGGCTACTTTTGGCGCTAGGCGCTTGTGCTTTACCGATCGCCTGTGAGGCTGACTCTCGACAGCCTCGAGTCGGGCGTCCATTCTGCCTAGCCTTTCATTATTTTGGGAAATTCCGGCCAAAATGGCCATCAGCTCTCCTTATCGCGGGATTTGTGTCGTTGCCATGGTCGCGGTCTCTGCGGTCGCCGCTTCCTCTCCACTCGCGGGGCTCATTTCGGCGTCCGTCGCCTCTTGATTACTTGATGCACGTTGCGTAACCCCAGCCTCTCCCGACGCCCGCCCCAGGCCCCGAGGGGGGTCCCTCCGCGGCAATATGCGCAAGCCTGCGGCGTTGTTTGCCGCCGTACTGTTGTTTTGGGGGCTTGAATTTGCCGAGCTGCCGTTATTCGCCAGTGTTTCGATCTTATTCATAAGCGCCTGTATTTGGGCGTTCTGCTCCTGGATCTGAGCGTTTTGGCGCTCTATGATCCTCTTAAGTTCTATCACTTCGCTACTGTCCTTTTGCGGATTAGCTCGTGAGTTAAGGGGTTGGGAGGGGGTGAGCGGTGGGAATTCGGTGTTGTTGGTTCGAGCGACGGGAGACCTGTTGGTCCAGCCCACCTTTTTCTCGGCGATCCCTCGGCGTTCAGTTGACTCGCTCCGGGACCTTGAACTGGTCCCGGATCTCGAACTGGTCCGGGAGCGCGAGCGGCGGTTGCCGCCGCCGTTTCCGCCCTCGGATGGTGTCTTTGATCGGGAGCGACTGCGGCGGCCGTTTCCGCCTCCACTGTTGCTGCTGCGGCCTGGCGTATGTGACCGGCCCCGTTGTTTGGAGGCGCTATGGCGGGGTCCGCCTGCAGGACCTCTATTGTCTCGGTTTCTTCTTCCGGCGTCTTCTTCCTCTGCTCGGCGCCGTTCCCAGCGTCGCCGGCGGACGACGTAGGGCGTCTTGAAGTGGGCTTTGCAGGCCTTGTCCGCGGTCAGAAGTGGCGCACAGGCCACACTTCTGGACACATCTGTAGTCTTCGGCGGGGTTGGAGATTCCGCACCCTCGGGAGATCGTGTTCGAAGGATCCGGGCACACGTTCATTCTGTGGCCCACTCTTCCACACGCATAGCATGCGTCAATTTGTTTTCTGTGCAACGTGCACTCCGTGAGCAGGTTACCGTATCTCACGTAATTGGGTACTTTGTGCCCTTCGAAAGCAATGACGAGTGATCGGGTTTTACCGATTGGGTTTGCCTGTAGGGCCGTTGGGTTATGCTTGTGCACAACATTTTCCTGAATCTCCTGGGCCGTATCCTCGAGCGGGATGTCCCTTATGACGCCCTTCACCGTGCCGTGGGGGGTGGCTTCGTAGGTACTTATTTCGAGCGCCGTGCCGCGTATGTCGACCCTTCCTACTGCAGCGTACCGGTCGGCGTGCTCTCTCTTGGAGGTGCTCACCACTACGATATTTTGCTGTAGGTTCGGGCACACGACGGTTGCATGCATTTACGATAAGCAAAGATTTTGAGCAGCTTTAGCCAACATTACGTAGTCGAAGCATTTTTCGTGTACTGTATGATTCTAACCTAAGTGAATTTGTATTTACCACTTCACTGTCTTAGTTAGCTGCCAATTGATCACGACCTTGTAAACTCTAGCTCAGGCTGTATAAACAGAAGCCTTCGTGCTTAAACGTTCCAGCTCCTTATATTTCTTGCTTTTTCTCATTTGCTGTAACCCACTCCCCTATATAATATTGACACGTGAACTCATTTATCGTTTACGGGTGAGCGCTTTTACCATCCACGAAATGTTATCGCTCAGCGCAGGACGCGTCTACATGTATCCGAAGTTTCTAGAATGTTATCGATGCTTCTATCCGCTGTCTGTTGTCACCGAACCTTGCGTAATCTGATTGCATGTATGCGCGACGCGAATGGCGTAGACCTTTGTGAAACGTATGCGGGTCCCAGCGATTATTCTCGAACATTCGAGGACTGATCTATAAAAGCCGACGCGCTTGACCTGCTGATGAGATTTTCGACAATCGCCGACCGTGTTCGCCGCTATAAGTGTAGCCTGTTTTGTGGGCACAGGTTCGCCCAATAAAAGTTAGTTTTGTCGTTCACAGTATTGCTACTGTGTTCTTCAACGCCACCACCACGTGACATCTGGTGAAGGTGCTTTACGTTCATGTACAGGACGCCCCCGACAAGCCGCAATCCAAGCCAGGATCGCAAAGACAACTCGGAACCCCGACCAAGACGCCGGCTACAGCAGCTGCCCCCGGAACACGGTCTTCTACCAGATAAGACCAAGAGGACAGTCCAAGAAGATCGTCCAGAAACAACCAAGAAGACATCTCCAATGGCAGCCGCAGCGGCCCAAATAATTCTTCAGCAGTCCAGGGAACCACCGACGTTGCGCGGTTCCACATTTGAGGACCCGGAAAGCTGGCTGGAAACGTATGAGAGGGGCGCTACGTTTAACAGCTGGGAAAACGACGACAAGCTGCGACATATCTATTTCGCATCGGAGGACGGCGCCAGGACGTGGTTCGAGAATCGAGAAGCCACCTTGACGACGTGGCACCTGTTCCGAAGCGGCTTACTGCAAACATTTACAAGCGTAGTGCGGAAAGAGCGAGCCCAAGCTCTACTGGAGACTAGAGCGCAGCTGCCGAATGAGATGATCGCGATCTTCACTGAGGAAATGAGCCGTCTGTTCCGCCACGCCGACCCAGAAATGTCCGAGCAGAAGATATATAGTCCGCCTACTGATGCGTGGTGTAAAGGAGGAACTTTTCGCCGGAATGGTAAGAAGCCCACCGAAGACCTTCGGCGAGTTTCTTCGTCAGGCGACGAGCATCGAGAAGACACTGCGGTCGCGGAACCGGCAATTCAACCACCGCACCAAGCCAACAAGCTACGCCGGAGTTCAATCAATGGCCACCGATGACCTGGGCGAGACCATCAGGGCAGTCGTACGAGAGGAGCTGCAAAGAATCTTCCCTTCATCGCAACCTAGGCACGGCGACGTCACCACGGTGTGGGTCGCATCTAATCTCTTCCTGTATTTTGTACAGATCTTTGGCCTGCTGGTCACTGTCAACAACACGCGCGTGGAACCAGCGAACGTTGTAGCGGCGCATGAGCGGAATTTCCGTGACTTCGAAGGACCGGATGATCTACAAGCATCATCATGGGCGAGGCTACCCTTTTGCCCAATGGATACGTTACAGCGGCCCCATGTGACCAGGGAGTGGATGACGACATTGACGGATTCTGCTATAGAAGGCTTTCCAGCGAACTTGCCTGGCACTGGGCACGGCGGCATCACAACGATGTGCGTCGCATCTAATCCCTTCCTGTATTTTGTACAGGTAAGCAAACGATACGGAAAGTGCTTTCGTTCTGACGATCCATTCTTGGCGGTGTTGCCGTGCCCACGGTTGTTCGGCTCCGGAATATATTGCGTATTGTTCGATGCTGCTTCATCTGTTGGAAGGTTACTGCTGCTTTGTAGCGACATCGAAACTAACGCCGGCCCTGACCTCGCACAAATAGCAAAACAACTTAGTGAGGCTGCAATCGACATTAGGGAAATTAAAGAAAAAACCCCTTACCGATATTGACAAAAAATTAGATTCGTTGGCCAGTCTACAAATTAAGGTTACGTCATGTCAGGAGCAAATTTCCCACCATGAAGCAAGAATTGACGACCTGGAGAACCGAAGCAGAAGGTCTAATAACATTGTTTACGGACTACATGAAGTTGAAGAGATAACCGAATCGCTAGAGGGTGCTGTGAACAATCAGATAATAAAAAGTATTCTTGAGCTAGAACCAGTGGCTATAGAACGTATTCATAGGTTGGGACGGCCATCGCCTGGCTAGGTCAGGCCTGTTATTCTCAAGCTCCTAGATTCAAGAGATAAAATTGCAATTCTAAACAGAGAAGCAAACTGAAAGGCACGAATTACTCTATTGGCGAGGATTTTTCGGTAAGAGTGCGGGAAATCAGAAGAAAACTATGGCAAATCTGCAAAATGAATCGAGAAAACGGCGACAAAGCCTCCTTGGTATACGATAAGCTATATATCAATCAAAAGGCACACGCTTGGGACGAAAACAAAAATGATAAAGTTCCTGTTAAAAAAAACCATACCAAAAAGCGAAGCACTGCGGCAAGTGAAACCCGACGGCCAAACACCCGAAGCCAAGCGCCATGGCCACAGACGTAACTGAGCAATGCGACCAGATCCCTCGTCTAGAAACCACACCCAAAGTAACAATCGCTAGGTCCTCCAAAAAAAACCGGAGACGTAACCCAACGGAAAGAACTGAAGCTACTTAATTAACATATACGCGCACAGTGTCACTACTAAAATAGATAAGTTAGAAATCATACTTATGCAGCATGATCCTCACATCACGGTAATAACAGAGACGTGGCTGAGAAAGGAAAGTAGTGAAGATGAAATCTTTCCCTCGTGTTACAACGTATATCGAAAATACAGAACTACTAGAGGTGGGGGAGTAGCCATTCTTCTGAAGCCCGAAGTAGAAGCTACGATTACAACTGATGTTGGCATTCTTGAATGCTTGTGCCTACAGTTGTCTTGATGGGAACATAGCTTCATGTTATACGTATGTTACAGGCCTCCGGACGCGTGCCCGCAGTGTTTAACTGTGCTCAAAGAACACATGTCACTGTATCATAATAAGAAAATTTTCATGGTTGGAGACCTTAACTTGCCAAGTGTAGACTGGGAGAGACTGGCCTGTTCCCAGGTCAGTAAAACGCTAACATTATTTTTGATATCATGCTCGCTCACGACCTAACTCAATTAATCAAACAACCCACACGCGTACAAGGAGATGCAAGCTGCGTTCTAGATTTGGTATTTGTAAATAGGGCTTTTTCAGAACATGCCATTCTGGTGGAACAAGGGCTGTCCGATCATGAACTTGAAAGCGTGTCAATGCCTCTTCTTAAATGCAGTAGCTACCAAAAATCTCCCATTCGGTATTTTAAGGACTATTCCCGAGCTGACGATGCTCGTGTGCTTGAATACACGGAAACCGTAATTGCTGACTTTGATGACGGCTCCCAAACACGGGCGCTCTTTGGGACAAATTTGTTGAGACGTGTCATTGTATGAGCAACTTTATACCCAGCAAACGCAAACAAACACACAGGCGTACACCCTGGATGACTCGTGAAGTCATTAAATTGAAGAGAAAGGTTAAACGGCTAAGAAAGCAGCATGCGCGGTGCAGAATTATCAGCGATCACCAAAGAATCCTTGCACAAGCAATGCATCACGCAAAGGATTACTACTTGAAAAAAGTAATGCCCAACTTTATAAAGAATGATCCTTCCAAGTTCTTGAATTATCTTAGTGAAAGCCAAAAAGCAGTTTCGAAGATACCAGTTGACGGTAGCATGGTTACAAATTATGACGATATAGCAAATCATTTTAACGCCTATTTTCATAGCGTGTTTTCAGTATCCGAACAATGTACGCCTATCGCAATCTCATTTCAACCATGCGAAGTCAATTTTATTTCATATCCTGGTTTGGTTCCTGTACTTTTAAACTTAAACACGACAACATGTTGCGTTCCTGACGATCATCCAAATGTGTTTCTTCGACGATATGCCGAATGGGTTGCCAAGTTCCTTTTTATTATTTTGAATAGTTCCTTGTCAAGAGCAACCTTGCCGCGTGACTGGAAGACGGCCCGAGTAATCCCTATCTTCAAGAAAGGCGACACATTATTACTATCTAATTACAGACCGATATCTTTAACTTCCTCATGTTGTAAACATATAGAACATGTTATAGCCACTCAGATTACAGAATTCGTTGAAAACACTCCATATTAACAAGTCTTCAGCACGGCTTTAGAAAAAAGTATGCGACAGTGACGCAACTCGTCACTGTTACGCATGAGTTTGCCAAAGGTCTTGATAATAATATTCAGATAGACACAATTTTTTAGATTTCTGTAAGGCCTTTGATAAAGTACCTCATGAGAAACTAATCTATCAACTAAACAACATTGGTCTTCCGAAGGTGTTGGTCGCTTTGGTGGCTGAATATTTAAGAAATTGGGTGCAGTTTGTCACAGTCGATGGTCTAAATTCGCGCCTTCTACCGCTCACGTCGGATGTGCCCCAAGGTAGTGTGCTAGCGCCCTTGCTATTTTTCAGCTATATAAATGATATCGTAGATATAATTGATCCAACTGTTCAAATCCGATTGTTCGCAGGTGAGTGTATATTATTCCGTGAAGTTTGCAGGATACATGACCAACAAGAATTAAACAAAAATCTAGATTGCACATACCAATGGTGCAACCAGTGGGGCATGGTCGCAAATGCACAAAAAACAGTTTCCATTTCTATAACTAAAAAAATCCCTTTTCAGTATGCCTACTCCCTAGGTTCATCTACAGTTAATCATGTCAATAGCTACAAATATTTAGTTGTAACGTCCACTGCTCACTTCTCCTGGAATCCACACGTTCATAACATTTGTTCTGCTTTCAGAAAGTTGTGGTTCTGAAGACACAAGCTTCGTAATTCACCACCAAATGTAAATCTTCTATGCTATAAATCATACATCAGACCAAAGCTAGAATATGCAAGCATACTATGGGACCCTTACGCAAAACGTGTAACATTGATCAACTCGAAAGAATTCAAAGAAAGGCTGTTCGATTTATTTTTTCTAAATATCGTCGTGTGGACTCTCCATCAGAACTAATGAGAGCCAATAACATACCCCCACTTCACTACAGAAGGTAATTTCGCTTGGGAATCCTCAATTCTCTCCTTAACCAGAAATTCGCTATTGAACCTTCATTGTATTTATCCCCCCTATCAACAAGACATACACGACATCAACAACCAAGATCTTTAACGCCATATTTCGTAAAAACAGATGCTTATAAATTTTCCTTTTTCTCGCACACAGTGTCTCAATGGAATTCCATACCAGAGCGCGATCGTCTTGCCATCGTGTAGCATTGTGTACATTTAGCCATTACGTTCATTTTTGTTATTTATTTTTCTCTGGATGTAAAACACTATGTATGTGCACCCATATACTCAATGGGATTTGTTAAAAAAATGCCCGTTCTGCTTGGACCACGTTATGTGGTCTGCAGTATGTATAAATAAATAAAAATAAATAAAATAACCTCAAGTGGCCTTAATCGCCGAAATTGTCAAAGAAGAAGTCCAGCGATCGCTCGGGGTTCCCGAGGTGCAACCACAATCATCGCAGCCCCAGCGAGAAGCGATGACCTACGCCGCCGTCACCCGGCGTCAAGGTCCCCCTCCACGACCGCACCAGGGCCTTGTAACGCCACCATTCCGTCGACCACCACCGCCGCCGCCAGCACGCCCACCTGTCGCACAGCGCAGCTACCCGAGGAAGACAGACGTTTGGCGCGCTCTTGACCACCGCCCGCTCCGCTACCACTGCGACGAAGCCGGCCATGTGTATCGCCGATGCCCATACCGCGACTTGGGATTGCGAGGGATCGCAGTTAACGCACCGCGCACTCGTGAAGGTGAACGCCCTCGTGACACCGCCGACTACCTCGCCGCTACTCAGTTGAGCCCTCGATGGCCGTCCCGGTCGCCGTCACCAGGCCGCTACCTGTCGCCGCAGCGCCGTCCATACACTGGCCCAGCACGGGGCCGCTCTGCGAGCCCATATCCGGAAAACTAAAAACAACAACCGATGGAGGTGCGGCTGCTGTTCATCAAACTGACGAAGATCCTCCGCCGCCGACGAATACGCCGAAAATCCTGTGTAGACGGCATGTCAACGAGACGATGCCATCCCGACGTAGTCTGGAAGCAAATAATACGCCGACGAAAGACGACCTGACGGCGCCACGTACCAGCCGCAGGTCAACGCGACGCAGCCGCGATCCGACGCCAAGGCCTAACTGTAACGCAAGACAAAGAACCACCGACCTCGACGTGCTCCTAGACGGCCACGCAGTCACCGCCTTAGTAGACATAGGAGCGGATTACTCCGTCATGGATTCATAATGCAAAAATAGATGAGGCGTGCAGACAGGACACAAGTGTAGAGAAGTAGACAACACGAAAGCCTTGTTGTCCACTTCTCTACTGTTGTGCCCTGTCTGCACGCCTCACCTTATTTTTCCGGAAGGCAATTATTCTACGACTGGAAAGGAATGCCTCGCCGTCATTTGGGCTACAGAAAAATTCCGCGCTTACCTATATGGGAAGCCATTCAAAGTGGTCAGCGACCATCACGCGTTATGCTGGCTAGCTAACTTAACGGACCCTTCAGAACGGCTGGCACGGTGCAGCCTCAGACTACGCGAATAAGACTTAGATTTAGAATTAGATTTGCCTCGTACTTCTCTGTTCATACACATCTCATCATACATTGCAAAAGAATCTTGGTATAGGCTTGCTGGTTCAACGTATATGGAAGCTTCGTGCGCGAGCAAAACAAGGATAGAACACGCCCAGCGCGGAACTCAAGGTTCGGTTGCACGTCAGCGCTGGCCTTGTTTTCACGTGTTATCCTACTGCCCTAAATTTGTTCGTGCTGAAAACTTCCGTTCACCACAAATTGCACTTATCTTGGTGACACATACATAGCGAACAGCTGCAGGTGGCGGAGCCGTCCAGCTGGGATCCACAACTGCTGCTATTTCGCTGACACAAACAAGCTTCGTGGCTCCAGCGCTGCGTTGCATCTGCGCAGTTCTTCCTTGTCTTGGATGCACCATGGCTCCCTATTTTTGGCATTCTACCGGTGCTAGCATATGGGGCAGAAACTTGGAGGTTAACAAAGAAGCTCGAGGACAAGTTAGGGACCGCAAAAAGAGCGATGGAAGAAAAAGTTTTAGGCGTAACTTGAAGACACCCGAAGAGAGTGGCGTACATCAGAAAGCAAACGGGAAAGCTGGTATTCTAGTCGACATTAAGGGAACAAACGGAGATGGGCAGGCCATGTAATGCGTTGGGCAGATAAGCGGTGGACCATTAGAGTTACAGAATTGGTGTCGAGGGAAGGGAACCGCAGTCTAGGACGGCAAAAAACTAAGGAAACAAAACTTGGAAATTTCCAGGCGCAACTTCAAACCAGCTAGTCCAAAACCGGGTTAAATGAAGATTGCTGGGACAGGTCTTGGTCCTTCACTGGGCATAAGAATAGACTGCTGTGACTGATGATGAAAGTAATCTTATCACAGCTTTTGTGTTTAGATTGCTTCGTT
This sequence comes from Dermacentor variabilis, assembly GCF_050947875.1. NCBI lineage: Eukaryota > Metazoa > Arthropoda > Arachnida > Ixodida > Ixodidae > Dermacentor > Dermacentor variabilis. Next base: position 13,366,975 of record NC_134576.1, on the reverse strand, counting down.
TGTTTACCGTATATCTGTTCTACCTTTAAAAATTGTCCGCATGTTCGCAGCTCTTGTCTCACGCAGGCTTTATTGAGGACTCACTTTTGTGCATACCTCTTGAAGTATATAAGTCCTTTTTTTACATTCATGCTTTTTCAATAGGTTATTGCTTTTTCTTTTACCCATATGTATTGTCGCCATTCCACGCAGACTTTCCTCAGGCTAACGCAGTATGTACAGGTAACTTGAGAGGTAAATAAATCTCCTTTCGTCTCAGCTACACATCAATGTTGTGCAGTCAAGCAGATACTGCTGGTCATGACTCATGGTTACCATTCAGGTATAAGTCAGTACTTATGTTGATCGTGAGAGAGGCACCGGTAAGGCCACCCGACATGCTGTAATCCATCATCTTACAAGGAAGAACTTGTTTCAAAGATAAAAGCATTCTATTAAGTCTATATTTAAATCAAGCCGTGGGAGCAGATTGATTATCGTTGTGAGAGAGTACCTCAGTCCGTACAGCGAAGCCAAAGCTCTGGAACGAGGCCGTGCAGGTGATGCAACCAGATCTTCACAATTCTGACTTCAGAAAGTGTGCTCCAGGAGCTCATCCTGTATCATATATTTAGATTATGTAAATCAGCTGTGAAAGAACATATTGACACGTGTACTTGTTCGTCTTTACCGGGCGGCACGTTTCACCGCCTAACAAATGTTATTGTACAGCGCAGGACGCGCCTTAGTACATCGGACGTTTCTGGAATGTTATCGATAGGTCCATCCGCTGCCTGTGACCGAACCTTGTGTAATCCGATTGCATGTGTGCACGACGCGAATAATGTAGAACTTTGTGAAAGGCACACGGGTCCCAGTGATTACTCTGGAACATTCGATGACTGATGTATGAAAGCCGATGCGCTTGACCCGCTCATCAGATTTTCGACTCGACTGTGTTCGCCGTTTTCATTGAGCATTGAGTGTAGCCTGTTTTTTCTGGCCACAGATAAAGTTAGTTTTGCCATTCACGGTTTGGTTGCTGTGTCCTAAACTATCACTACCACGTGACAATATCGATAATGCATCTGCCACAACGGCGGCGTTTGTTACCACGTAGCTTGGTATTCATTACCAGTGATTTTAATTGCACTAATAAACGACACTTGAGTCTTCACAACTGGTTCCAATGTTGGAGGCTGCCATCTGTTTTATCGGAGCACAGACACCTTAGAAATGAACAATGTACCCGGATGCCAAATCGGCGTTGCTGGTGCTGAAATCTTTTTGGAGACAGGTACGTACAACACGCGTGTTGTAAAATTTTTAGAAATTCATGACAGTCCTTCGCAAAGTATCCACATTATCCCGTTTCAATGGATTCCTCTTCACTGGGTGAGTTCGATAACAACTCAGTTAAAGTGCAGCAAGATCACCATTCTCTCTTTCTGATGAAGTTTGGATTGCCTACTTGCGACCTGAAAATAACACATTATTGAAGGCACTCCTGCAGAACCTTACGTTATATAGATTGCTGACATTTCATGGTACAAATCGATTTTGTGTGGAGCAAGACAGCTGGCAATCCGGCATTGGTTGAAGTTTCGCAAAGAGTAAGAAAATCGACTAACACGCTTGTGTAACTCAAGCAGTTGTGTATGCACCGCAAGCCTACGTGTGTGTGACGCCAACCGTAGGAAGACAACGACGGTGACGACGATCGTATGAGAGCAGCACATGGTTCTTACTACGTCCATTCGACGTGAAGTAAAACGACACGCCGATTGTTTGGTTCTGCACAGGTATTGAATGAACGTAAGTGGGAGGTACTTGAACAACTGCTGCTAAAACTAAATTAGTTTTACGTGCACTTCCTAAACAGAACAGGAATTGACATCCCTGGTGCAACAGTCACCCACCAACTCCCAAATGACTCATTCGATCAACCAATGACCCTCAGTTCCCAGTAGCTGCGGAGCACCTGACCAATGCGGTGGTCAGACCTATTACGTAGCAGAGGGAGCTAAGAATCTCTGAAACCGGACAGGACGCCAATGGAAACAGACCCTTCCAACGTTTAGCACCCGAACTATGTCAAATGAGGCTAGCTTAGCAGGCCACTTTGAGGAACTGTCTGGCATTGTTTGGGATATCATTGTCCTTAGTGAGCTTAGAACTGGTGAGGCGTATACAGTGCTGACTAACGGCCCTATCTTCTGCTATAGAGGACTACCAGAGAAGAAGCAATACGAGGTAGGATTCCTAATCAATAAGGACATAGCGAGCAACACTGACGAATACTACAGCATTAACGAGAGGGTAGCAGTGGTCATATTAAAACCTAGCAAGAGGTATAGAATTCAGGTAGTACAAGCCTATGCTCCAACCTCCAGTCATGATGATGATGAACTAGATCGATTTTATGAAGATTAGAAAGCATATATAGTGCCAGCGGACAACGACAGAAGGGAGACGACACCACAATGCCTTCTGTCCTTGTCCACTGGAGCTAAATACGCTTTCCAAGTAGATTTACCAACACGCCCAACAAATGGCAATGCTGAAATTGATGAAGCTGTGGAATTAGCGATGAGAAAAATGTAAACTCGGTATACTGTAGTAGTGGGCGAATTCAATAGAAAAATTGGTAAAAAGCAGGCTGGTGAACAAACAATTGGCAATTACGGCGTCGATTCCAGGAACGCTAGAGGAGAGATGCTGGTAGAATTCGCGGAAAGGAATAAGCTGCGAATAATCAATACCTTCTCCCGGAAGTGCAGCAACAGTAGGTGGACCTGGAAAAGCTCTAATGGTGAAACAAGAAATTAAATAAACTTCATATTTTCTGCCTATCCCAGCACAGTGCATCATGTAGACTTGTTGGGTAGTTCAATGTGCAGTGATGATAGGTTAGTGAGGTCTATGATTCACATCAATTTGAAGAGAAAAAGAATACAATTGTTTAAGAAGAAACAGATCAACTTAGAGGCTGTAAGGGTAGAAGCAGACCAATTCAGGCCGGTGCTTGCAAAGAAAAATCCCGCAATAGAACATAGAGATGAATGAGACATATAGGTAATTCATGAAGCTCTAACTATAGGCTGACTTCGAAAGTAGAAATTAGAAGTGGGATGTAAGGCACGTAGGCGACCAGTAAGTAAGCTTTGCTATGTAACGAAGGACATCAAAAAGAAACGGCAAAGAATGAAAGTGTCAAACTCAACCAGATCAACTTTGTTGATAAGATCGAAATCTGATCAACAAGGCGAAATAAAAGGATAATCGAAATTGTAACACGAGAAAGACGTAGGAAGCATTAACAATGAACGATGCATGAAATCATTCAGAAGGTAACTTGGCATAGGACAACCCAAGATGTATGTACTGAAAGATTGGCAGGGTAATCTCATCAGCAATCACGAAGATATAGTAGAAGCAGCGGAAGAATCCTTTAGTGACCTGTGCAGTACCCAGAGCAGCCGCAATGCTTCTGTTCAAAGTGTTAATGAACTGGTTACAGAGGCTCCTTTTATAACTAGCGATGAAGTTAAAAGGGCCTTGCAAGACATGAACCGGGGAAAAGGTGCAGGGGAGAAGGTGGAATAAAAGTCCATTTATTCAAAGAGCGAGGCTAAATCACGCTTTAAAAGTTTTCGGATCTTCATAAGAAATGTCTCACAACTTCAACGGTTCCAGAGGGCTGGAAAAATGGCAACATTATACTAACCCCCGAAAAAGGGAGACATTAAAGAATTGAAAAATTATAGGCCCATTAGTTTACTTCCAGGATTATAAAAAAAGTTAACAAGATAATTTGCAATAGAATAAGCGAAACACTGGACTCCAGTCAACAAGAGAACAGGCTGGCTTCAGGAAGGGATATACTTTAGTAGGACTTTCTTGAGGGCTAGTTGGTGCATACTTGAAGGCAGGTTAAAACTAAGTCGTTTTATCGCGCGGTTTTAACCGCCCTTCAGGAATGCATACTCTGCAATGGATCACATCCATGTCATCAATCAAGTAATGAGGCAATTGGCAGCATCAGCAATCCTAGAGGTATTACGTAATCAAGGAGTGCAGGACGCTTACGTAAGTATCTTGTAAAATATATACAGAGATTCCACAGCTACGTGAATTTTACACAAGTGGGAAGATACATTGAAAGACAGGCATCAGACAAGGAGACACAACCTTCCTAATGCTATTCACTGCATTTTGGAAGAACTATCCAGGCTATTAAAATGGCAAGGGTCAACGGCGACTATCTCGGCAACGTTCGTTTCGCCGATGACATTGTGCTGTTCAGTAGCTTTGCGGACGAGTTACAAGAAATGATTGAGGACCTTAACAAACCGAGTGCAAGAGTGGGGTTGAAGCTTAATATGAAGAAAAGAAAGATAATGATCAGTAATCTGGCAATAGAGCAAGAGTTCAGGATCGCCAGTCACCCTCTGGAGTCTGTGACTGTTACTTACTTTTGCGTTAGCACGTGACAAACTGGTGGAGGTGCTGGGTAACCTAATCTATGCACCACACCCCTCCGAGCAGCAGGAGCTCCAGCCCCGTACCGGTGGTTGCGCCTGTACACCGCGCCACCAGAAGGATCCGTGGACAAGGCCCTGAGTTTGGACTCCTCGCAGAGAAAATGGCAGCTCCGACCACGCCAACAGGTATGGAAGGCCCAACACCAATTCATTCTACGCTACTGAATCCGCGAACGCCAAATCCCTTCCACGGCGCCATACATGAGGATGTTGAAGATTGGCTGGTACACTATGAACGTGTTGCCGCGTTCAACAAGTGGGATGACGCAGAGAAACTCAAAAACGTATATTTCAGCCTTAACGATGATGCACGTGTTTGGTACGAGAACCGTGCAGATGCCCTAAATTCATGGGCAGAAATCAAACGCCGGATTCTTGATGCGAGCCCTGATCGCCGGGAGCGAGCTGAGCCTGATCTCCAATCCCGTATACAAATGCCGAACGGAGGTGTCGCAAAGTATGTCGAGGACATGACGCGTCTCTTTCGACGAGCCGACCCCAGCATGTCGGAAGAATAGAAGGTGCGGTACCTGATGCGCGGAGTGAAAGAGCAGCTGTTCGGCTGTATCGTGCACAGTCCCAGCAAGACTGTGTCAGAATTTCCGAGGCCGTCACGATGGAACAGACGCTTCGGCAACGGGCACCATCATACGAAGGCCAAGTGAACGCTGCCTCACCTACGGGCTTCTTCGGAGCTCTCGGGGGCCACGTCGATTTCTTTCAAGAGCTCATTCGTTCCGTAATCCGCGAAGAACTCCAGAAGGTGTCGGTACCCTCACAGCCGACGCTCAACACCTTCTCCAGCGTTCTCCGTGAGGAAGTCCAGCAAACGCTAAGAGAACCACCCTTCAACACAGAAGCTCGACCGCTAAGAACTGACAGCTCCCGTGTGTCGTATTCGCAACCTTTGAGGGAACATATCCCACCTCCCTCCCCGCTTCGCAGCAAGTGCCCGGCCATGCTACAGCCTGTCCAAGCGGCCTCGTATTACCAGGACCACCGACAGGCCCCAAGGAAATCAGACGTGTGGCGGGCACCTGATCGCCGTCCCCTTTGCTTTCACTGTGGCGAAGCTGGGCACGTCTACCGACAGTGCTCCTATCGAGAGCTCGGACTACGCGGATTTTCAGCAAACTCACCGCGGCCTAGGTTCGGCCAGCGTCCTCTTCAAATTGAAGAATACGTTGCCCAACAGTGCGAATCCCCATTAACTCGACACCATTCACGCTCCCTTTCGCCGCGGCGGTTTTCTCCGACTCACAGTACGTGTTCGAGCGTAGTACGGGGTCGGTCGCCCAACCCGCGCCGGGAAAACTAACCACAGCCGCCTTCGGGGGCGAGGCTGCTCAGTCTGGACGTGCTCAAGGACCCCTACTGACGCGTACGCGGACCCACGATACATCAACGACGACAGTACCTGCTGATTACAGAAAAAGAATTTCCTTCGACATTCCTGTACTGCTCGACGGTCGTGAATTGACTGCTTTAGTGGGCACTGGAGCGTATTATTCTATAATCAGCGAAAAACTGGCCACCCTTGTAAAGAAAGTGAGGACGCCTTGGAAACAAACGCCAGTTCGTACAGCTGGCGGGCACATAGTCACCCTACTCGAAATGTGCACGACATGAATACACATTCGCGGCTCTACGTTTGTTGCCAGCTTGAGCATTCTCCCTCAGTGTTCTCGAAACCTAATCATCGACATGGACTTTCTCAGAGAGCACGGAGCTTCGACATCGGCATTCGACAACGCCTCGTCACTTTCTCGACAAGGAGCGCCGCAGCGTCGACCGACACCATCCACCCTCGAGCATCTCTTCGAGTCATCGACGACGCTGTCACGTTGCCACCACGTGCAAGTGTCGTGGTTCAGGTGGCATGTGACATACTCTTACACGGTGAAGCGGTCGCAAAAAGCAATCGCTCTCTCCTGCTTTCTCAAGGTGTTAGCGTAGCAAGAAGCCTTATTGATCTCCATGATGGCCACTGTGAGGTTCTTGTCACGAACCTTAGCTACCACTACCGGCACCTTTTCTCCGGAAGCTAAACAACGTCACAAAGAAAGACGTGTACCCGTTGCCTTGTGTCGACGGTTCTCTGGATAGACTGAGGCGCGCGAAGTATTTGTCCTCTATCGATCTGAAAAGTGGCTACTGGCAAATTGAAGTAGATGAGCGGGACCGCGAGAAAACTGCGCTTGTGACTCCGGACGGCCTTTACGAATTTATAGTACTCCCTTTCGGCCTCTGTTCCGCGCCAGCCAAATTCCAGCGAATGATGGATACTGTTCTCGCTGACCTCAAATGGAAAAGTTGCTTCGTCTATCTCGATGATGTCGTTATCTTTTCGGAGACTTCTGACGAACACCTTCGGCGCCTTCGGAATGTACTCAAAGCAATTCGATCGGCTGACCTTACACTCGAGCCAGAGAAATGCCATTTCGGTTACGAGGAACTGAAGTCCCTTGGTCACGTCGTTAGCGCGGAAGGTGTTCGGCCCGATTCCGAGAAGACTGCTGCCGTAGCGGCTTTTCCCACTCGAACCGACAAGAAAAGTGTCCGACGGTTTTTGTGCTTGTGTGCCTATTACCGACGTTTCATTGAAAATTTTTCGAAGACTGCAAAGCCGCTATTTCGCCTTACACGTGACGACGTGCCATTCCTCTGGACTGATGAACAACAGGCTGCCTTTGCGTAGTTACAACGCCGATTGTCTTCGCCCGTGCTCGGTTATTTTGATGAGGATGCTGACACAGAAGTATGTACTGACGCCAGCAATATCGGTATTGGAGCTATCCTGGTGCAACGGCAAGACGTGACTGAACGAGTTATCGCCTATGCGAGCCGCACTCTGTCACGGGCGGAGTCCAATTATTCCACCACAGAGAAGGAGTGCCTCGCGGTTATTTGGGATACTACAAAGTTTAGGCCGTATCTCTACGGGCGGCCATTTAAAGTTGTGATCGATCATCACGCTTTGTGCTGGTTGACCAACCTCCGAGACCCTTCTGGACGATTGGCACGTTGGAGTCTGCGACTCCAGGAATTTAACATCGCCATCATATACAAGTCACGTAGGAAACATGGAGATGCTGACACGCTATCAAGAGCACCTGTTGAATCTCAGAATCCTGACGAGGAAGACGACAGCACCTTCCTGGGAGCCCTCAGCATACCGGACCGGCTCGCTAAACAACGATCGGACGCTGAGTTAAGGCCCATTATTGATCACTTAGAAAGTGGCATCGCGTCCATTCCTCGCCCACTTTCGCGACGGTTCTCGTCATTTTGCCTTCGAGAGGGCATGTTATACAAAAGAAACACAGGTGCGGGCGACAAACCTCATCTTCTTGTAGTGCTTCAAGCCCTTCGCGACGACATCCTATTAGCCTGCCACGACGAGCCGACATCTGGTCACTTGGGCTACTCAAGGACTCTGGACAGGGTACGGCAACTGTACTACTGGTCTAGACTGACTGCTTGCGTCAAACGCTCCGTGAAAGGATGCCGTGAATGCCAGCGCCGAGAATCACCACCCTTCAAGCCTGCAGGCCTTCTACGACCCACCGACCCTCCGCGTACGCCGTTTGATCAAATTGGGATGAACCTTCTTGGACCATTTCCCTTGTCTTCCTCCGGCAATAAGTGGATCACTCTCGAAATTGATTACTTGTCGCGTTACGCTGAGACGAAGGCACTACCACGCGGGACAGCATCTGAAGTTGCCCAGTTTTTTATGCATCACATTGTGCTTCGGCATGGCGCACCATCATTCATCCTCACTGACCGAGGGACGGCATTTACGGCGAAGCTTCTGGACGACATCTTCAAGTAGAGTTACACGAGTCATCGAAAGACCACTGCATACCACCCTCAGACTAACGGCTTGACAGAAAGACTAAACAAAACACTCGCAGACATGCTCTCTATGTATGTGAATGTGCAGCACAAAATGCGGGATGAAATCCTGCCGTACGTAACGTTTGCGTACAACACTGCCACACAGGAAACTACACGATTTACGCCGTTTTGCCTCGTTTATGGTCGAGATGTTCAAACTATGCTAGACGCCATGATTCCATATGAAGACATCGATCAGCTCGACCAGTTAGCTCCTGACGTCGAAGGGTACATTCAGCATGCCGAGGAAGCACGTCAACTGGCCCGTGTACACATAAGACAGCAGCAGTTTACAGATGCCATAAGGTACAATCTTCACCATCGACAAGTTACGTATGAGCCTGGTGACTAAGTTTGGGTTTGGACCCCCATTAGAAGGCCAGGCCTCAGCCAGAAACTCCTGAGCAAATACTTCGGACCACACACAGTAATAAGGCGTGTAAGCGACGTGAACTATGAAGTGGTTCCAGACGGAGACCTACCATCGCCCAAGCGCCGTTTACCACGCGCAGAGAGTGTACATGTCGTCCGCCTTAAGCCGTATTTTGCACGGTTATGTTAAGTGTACTGGTGAATGATCTTTTGTTTTTGCTGTCGTCGCGTCGTCCTCCAAAGAACTGCGCAGCGTATTTTTTTCTTTTTTGTTGGCGACGACAGAACCCCTTTTTTTTGCCTCGTGTGCATGCCCGTATGTGTGCTAGCGCGTTTCCCCCCTTCTTTGTCTTACCTAATGTGCGTACTTTCCGTGTACGTCTTGCGTTTGAGCATCGAGTCGATGCTTCATTGGGAGGGGGAATAATGCCAACTGGTGTTTGAGCATCGAGTCAATGCTTCATTGGGAGGGGCAAGAATGCCACCTGGTGTTTGAGTCAGCGAACAGTCAGCATTGCGTGCCCAGCAACACGGCGAAGACAACGAAGTCAAAGATCCCGCGCCAGCTGGAGAACCGTCGCTTAGTGCCTGGCATTTTACGTCTGGCTGCTCGTACTGATGCTCTTGCGTTAGCGCGTGACAATATGCAGAAAACAAAGATAATGATCATTAACCTGGCAAGAGAACAAGCGTTCAGGATCGCCAGCCAGCCTCTAGAGTCTGTGAATGAATACGCTCAACTAGGTCAATTACAGCGGACCCTGATCATCAGAAAGAAATTAAGAGATTGATGATGATGTGGTTTACGTGCCAAAACCACCATTTCATTATGAGGCACGCAGTAGTGAGGGAGCCGAAATTAATTTGACCACCTCGTGGTATCCAGCGTGTATGCAATGCACGCCACACGGACGTTTTTGCATTTCACCCCCGTCAAAATGACGTCGCCGAGGCCGGAGAGCAACGCCATAGCCTGGACGCAGCCATGGCGGGTGCCAGGTGCTGTACAAACAGTTGCAGAACTATGTGTGTGTGAAATGATCTATGCCAAAGCGACGATGAGATTTGTACTCTTGCGAAAAAGAAAAACTAATACGTGATACACCTATGACCATTATGAAGATGGTAAAGCGTCGCACACATTCTACCTGCTAGGGTGAGAAAGTGGGCCAATATGAAAGGCAGCGCAGTCTAACACAGTGTCTCAGAGCGCGAGCTGTCACAAAGACAGAACACGAGAAACTGGCCCGTGACACATGCGAAAAACGTCTAAAAGAGGCTTTGGCGCGACAGCAGTCTGCATGCGATCATGCCCAAATGGTCACAGTATTGGCGACTGTGGTCTATATTTAGATTCCGATGGTCAGTCATAGTTTAATTTTATTACGGAGATCCGAATTCAGGCGATGCTGGACGCTACCTTTGTTGCAAAAAGTGCCTTGAAAGAAGCAAACAGCGGTTCGCATTAATATAGGTCTCAAGCTGACGCCCCCCTGTACGCAGGCACCCCAGATGGGAAATTTCCCCGCCTCTCAAATGTAGACAAGTGTCATAGCTACGCCGGACCTTGCTGGGCGACTCCTTCACTTCAGCTACTTCATCGGCCGCTCGAACACTGCAAAGCAGACAACGAAAGCGTTGTTCCGTCAAGACAAAGAGCTATGCGCGTCGGGCAACGTTGCCCACGCGCATAGCTCTTTAATAATAAAGGATGTCCGTAAGCGCTGACATCCTTTATTATCCTAATTATCATTGATCGGTATGCTTTCCCTTCCTTTAAAACTTGCCCTGAGCAACGCAGCAGAGTAGAGTGTACCAGCGCAGGTCAAACTCTCCGCCTTTCATGTAAATAATATATATCTATCTGCTTTCAGAGACCGTTTTCACTGCAAACGGAAATGTGATCGGCGTACTCGGTATACTTCGACCGAATGCGCGAAACCAAATACAGCTCCGTAAGGATCGGCCAAATAGGCGAAAGATAGGCGACGGTTTACGCAACTATACACGAAACAAGGGCCAAACGATCGCGACCGATCTATGCAAAGCATCCAGTCTAGCTGTCAGTCCGAGGCTGGCCTGTCAAGTGCAGCCCTGAAACAGCCTGACCGAACGAGGACGATTGACCTAGACAAAAATGAATACAGGCTCAAACGCACTGTGGGCACAAAACAGAATTGACGGGTTTCACAGCACTAAGCAGTTCTTGCTCAGCTATCGGAGTTACCCAGTAATGTAGGAAACAAAGACGACAAAACGTCGCGATGGCTGGCTTGCTACGGTAGCTGGAGCTTCGGAGGAAGTGAAACAGGCGTACTGCTTCCACGCACGCGTAAACAAACACGGCCATGCTCCGCATACACAGCTTTTACTACTCATCCAACTTACATTCATAAATTGTTCATTTGTGCGCCCAAGTAAGCCCTTACGGGATCCGCGCTGCCATACGCACTTATCTTCGACCCCCGCTAAAGTCAACGCAGCAATTTTCGCCATTGCGCCGCCACGGCGTGTTTTCCGACAGCATGACCGGCCCAGTATAGACTTAAATGGAACGGACACAGCTTATATGAGCATGCAGATTATATTGGTAGTATTCTTTCGCGTTATTTTAATCAAGCTTCTAGATCACGTGGTTTTGAACACGCTATCGATTCACGTGATCTAAAGCTCCGTACGTCGTAAAGTTGGCTGATGACATCCCCTTACTACGTTTCCTAGAGGCCGTGTTAAAGCGATGTGATGTGGCGCATTTTACACCACCATGCCAGAGTAATTTTAATACACGGGGATCAATTCCTAATGAAATGAAGCTGTGAGCAACTAAAAAGAGCTTGTTTGAGACCTAGGTTAAAAAATTAATTTTATGAAACACGCGCAAGGAGAAGGCGAGATCTAATGTTAATAATTTGTGAAATACTAGCAAAGTAAAGAAACTTTAAAAAATGGAACTTGCCAAGTTTTGGCTGGCATAATTCCACTTCCTTAGTGAAGACCCTGCCACAAAAATTAGCACGTGTCCAGAATATCCTGCCAACAAAAGGCGAGCGACTTGCCTGCAGAATGTGTCTGCTGGGGTGTGTGCACAAGATTTGTCGATTGCATTCAGGAAACAACGCGACACATCACTTTCTTTTTATAATTTTAGTGTGGGCCGATGTAGACAGCAGCAACAACTTGTTGCCTCTTTGCATGTATGAGCAGCAGACATGCATCTGGCCAAAAACAAGATTAAAGTAAAAAAAAATCTAATTGGTTCATTTTCCAGCGTTTCATGGGTAAAAAAATATATGAAGATCCCACGCACTGCGGGAATCGGTGTAAGCGAAGCTTTCCGTGCTGGGTGCTTTGATTGACGATAATATGCGAAGACTTTGACGGCTAAAGCTTAATTTCTTCAATATTTAGGCTAACACGAGAGTGCTCAATTGATGTTCAACGTTACCTTGCGTGCACCACTGCAGTTTCTCTGCGTAGTACGCAGAACACACAGGGACAGGTGTTTGCTGGAAGAGTTGTTTTGCCCCATACTTTATAACCTTTAAGAGGGTTGAGCGTTGTCATTTCCTCACATGGCACATAGCATTGTGGCAGAAGTATTACACTTGAATAGGATTATGGGGCTGTGCATGCCAAAACCACACTGGGAAAATGAGGCAAGCCGTAGTGGCGGATTTAATTTTGACAAGGTGATGTTCTTTAACGTGTCCCAAAATCTAAGTGCACGTGCGTTTTCTATTTCACCCCCATCGAAATGCGGCTGCCGTGATCGGGATCAAATACACGACCTCTAGCAATGCCGTAGCAGCAAAGCCAACGCGGCGGGCACAGAAGTGCTGTTATGACGCGCGACAGCTTCTGCAGTGTCTCCTGGACCCTGCGGTATGCTTTTATAATGCGACTCCGCTTCGGCACGCCCTGCGTAAGTTCCGCGCTTGATATATTTTCATGGAGTTAAATTTCTGACATAGCAGCAACGTACTGTACCCTACCTTGAACTTAAGCTGAGCCTGTTTCCCCGCAACCTCTGTTATATAGTAGTGGGGCTTCCTTACCTTTTCGCGTCCCCTTCCCCCTTATTTGTACGGGAACTGCCTCTTCTCCTCCCTCTCCTTATCCTCTACAGTTCTATCTATGTCCCCTGGGGCCTCGCACGTTAATAGAAAGGGAAGCGCTGCAGTTTCTGTAATGCTTCTGAGGAGAGTCACGAATAATTACAGCTGACAAGTGGCTAATGTGATGACGGCAAGGGACCTCCGGAGGGCACTATGCACCATTCGACGCAGTGGGGTGCCTTTCCTCTCTTGCACGCGCCTGTCATCTATATACACGCTCCGAACCACACCCCACGTGTGTACGCGACAGCAGCCTACAGCAGCAGCAGCAGCAGCAGCAGTGGGAAAGTCGAAGGAAGGGGCAAAAAAAGCTTTGCTTTAATAAGGGCTTTAAGCACTTGCGGAAAACAGCAAGGGTCACCGGCATATTCGAATCGTATTCGACATGTTCACAATCTAAGAGCACCAAATAACCATCTACTTAACGAAAGTTATCGATCGCGTATGACCCATTCAGAGGGGAGATCAGTATTTTCTCATAGTAAGCTAAGTGGAGGTCAGTGAAGGGAAAGTCCCCATACAAACTCCCATATAAATGTCCATGGCAGTCCTCCCGGTCGACTAGCGTGCTGGAGCCTCAGGTTGCAAGAGTTCGACATGACGGTCATCTTCAAGTCGGGGAAAAGACACACCGACGCGGACTGCCTGTCGCGGTCACCGATAGAGCCGACTGCCTCATCCCATGAAGTCGAAACACAATTCCTCGGTGTTATTTATACGGCCGCCATGGCACACCAACACCCTGAGTTGCTTGCCCTTATTGATTTTTCGGTAGACCAACTCCAAAGGCTCCCAGAATTTTTTCAACAGGTCTGTCGTCATTTTGTTTACGCAACGATGTTCTCTACGAAAGAAACTTTTCATCCGTCGGATGAAACTATTTAATTTTTGTTCCTACACCCCCCTTCGGACTGAAGTACTCCAAGCAACTCACAACGAGGTAACTTCTGGCCACTTAGGCTACACGCGGACACTGAACAGAGCACGGCAAAGGTGTTCCTGCACAAAACTAGCTATGGCCGTGAAACATCGTGTACGGACTTGCCTCGATTGCCAAAGGCGCAAGTCGCCCCCAATAGAACCAGTCGGCCTGCTACAGTCCGTTCAAATCCCACGCATACCATTTGACCAGATCGGAATGGATTTTTTGGGCCCGCTTCCAGCGTCTAGTACAAGAAACCGCTGAGTTATTGTCGCGACTAATTATCTGAATCGCTACCCCGAAACAAAGGCTCTGCCGCCAGGCAGAGCAGCAGAAGTGGCGCGATTTTTTATAGAGAATGTTGTGTCCAGACAGGGTGCACCATCTATTGTAGTCACAGGCAGAGGAACCGCATTCACGGCAGCGTTTTTAGATAGTGCCCTGATGCTCAGTGGAACGACTCACTGCAAAAAAACAGCCTACCATCGAGAAACCGACGGACTCACAGAGCGCCTTAACAAAACTCTTAGAGGCATGCTTTGCATGCATGTGGATGTCGAGCACAAAAATTGGGACGAGATCTTGCCTTATATAACTTTTTCGTACAACACTGCTAAGCAAGAAAAGACGGATGACTCCGTTCAGCCTTATTCACGGACGAGAGGTACGGGCGATATTTGATGCAATGCTCCCACACGAATGCGATAGCGTTAACACGGATGCACATGCGTTTACACGAGGCGCCCAAGAAGCTAGACAGCTCGTACGCGTACGTATCTGTCAACAGTAGGACTACGACGCAGGCCGCTACAATGCTCACCATAGACCTGTAACCTACGAAACCGGCAACAGAGTATGGGTTTGGAGGCCCATCCGAAGACGCGAGAAGCATTGAGGCGATACTTCGGACCCTATCGAGTACTACGACGCCTACGTGACGTCACCTACGAGGTAGCTGCACGAGGCGCCGTTAACACCGGCCTGAAGTTGTGCAAGTAGAACGCATGAAACCGTACGTGTGCTCGTCAAACGAGCAAGTGAGGGTGTTCTCATCCCGCGTGTGAGCCGCCTTGGAACTTCGGGCTGCCTCAAACTGATTTTCAAAGGAGGTTGCATAACATCTCACGTCAAAGTCGGTCACTTCCGACACCCTGTTCGACCCTTCGTACAAAAGCCTCTTCAATGCCATCAGTGCTTTAGGCTTGGACATGTCAAGGGGGTCTCTCCAAGCTAGTTACTGTGTCCCCGGTGTGCTGAACCTCACGCGGACACTTGCCGAGCTACTGTACTAAAGTGCCGCAACTGTTATTGTTCCCATGCTGACACGTCTAGGGAGTGCCCTCGCATAAAGAAAGAGGTCGCAGTTATCAACCGAATGGTTCGGGACAATTCGACACACAGGGAGACTGCCGAAACGATCCGGCGTCGACGTCAGCGAACGTTCTCAAAAAAGGCAGAGACATGAAAAGAGAGGGACCCTTCCATTGTAGCACCCACATTCTCCAATCAGGCCACAAAGGGGCTGAACAACACCAGAAATTAAGCTGAAAGGAATCTTTCTCAGGAAGAATGGCCTGCGTTTCCGAGCCAGCAACTTCCCTAAGAAGCACATATTGTCAAGCATGCTCGGGAGCTTACTCCTGCCGCTGATGACACACCCAAAGCAGACCGTCAAGTCAATTCAATGTTGTGTTCCCTCATAGATGCCATTAGAATGATTCTGTCGAAACTTGTAACCACGTCTGCTTGAAGTGCACTGAAAGTACTGGACGCCTAAAGCCCAGTGCTTGAATCTCTCGTATGGAGACATGACCAACCATCGCCCATCCTTTCGAGAAGACGTCAAGGCAGCGTCTGTCATCCAATGGAACGCAAGAGGGCTAAATCCACGCCTTTCAGACTTTCATTAGTGTATATACACTAATTTCGTCCCGGTTATTGTTACATGTGTGCCGAACGCGTCAAAACCAGTCAGGTTATCGGGATACGAAGCTGTTCTGTCCGCAGCAACTGATGCATGCAGCAAAGTCGTCGTTCCGCCTCACGATGTCAATTGATATGTTTGCCTAACAATTAAAAAGGGCAAAATCGTGTTTACAATTTAGGCGTTTGTATATCGCCTTCAAGTAATTTTGTTGCCGGAAGATTAACGAAAATCTTGTCGGTGTGCCCTGCTCCATATGTCATCATCGGAGATTTTGATGCTCACCACGTGGCATGGGGAAGCACAAGGACAAACGCAAAAGCGCAAAGACTAGCAAACTTCGCTTGCACCCCCGGCATTTCACTTCTAAATGACAGCAGCCCAACGAGGCGTATGTGAATTATGGCAGCTGTCTCGACCTAATTTTAGTCTCCAGATCGTTCACAAGATGTGCTAAATAGTTTTCCGATATCGAGACACATTGGAGTGATCAGATTCCCAAGTACCTTGTCATCAAAGAGATGAACAGGTCCTTCCCACGGAACACCATTCGATTAATTGACTGGACTAATTTTACTGCTGCCATTGAATATGCTTGTCGAGAGGGCTTGTCCTTTTGATTAGAGGAAACAAGTCTGCAATTCGAGACGGCACGCTGACGGTGACGGTTTGGTCGAAGCACACGGATTTGTATATAGAGTTGGAGCGACTTTGTGCACTCCGTCGTCATGCGGAGCAACGATACCGGCGTACAAAATCGATCGAAGACGTTAGGACAGCCAGACAACTACAAAAGAAAATTCAACGTCGCATGGCTAGATTGGCATCTCCACGTTGGACAATGTTTTGCCACTCACTTGACCCCCGAAAGCCACTTTCCCACATCTGGAGATCCAAACGTGGTCCGCGTTCCCTTCCTCAATAACGCTTGCCACTCAAAGCGCTGGCGCTCTTCCAGAGAGTGATGCTGATGTCGAAGGAGACCTTTGTGCAAAGATCGCTGGCGAAGCAACCAATACAGGCTCTCCAGCCCCCAGTAACATCCCTGTTTCCCATGACTGCCGCATGGATCTTCCTTTCGCAATGGAGGAACTAGAAGCGGTTCTTGCTCTATGCAGGCGTTTTCATCCCCGAGACCAGATCGAATATCCTACCACGCCTTTAGTAACCTGAGTGAAGGCGCATGGAGAGAACTGTTAGGTCTCTACAACGTATCCTGGCAAGATGGCATGGTTCCCGAAGAATGGAAGACAAGCCGCTTGGTCCCC
The DNA here is from genome assembly GCF_050947875.1 of Dermacentor variabilis. Taxonomy (NCBI): domain Eukaryota; kingdom Metazoa; phylum Arthropoda; class Arachnida; order Ixodida; family Ixodidae; genus Dermacentor; species Dermacentor variabilis. The sequence continues at coordinate 13,349,951 of NC_134576.1, read as the reverse complement.
TTCCTGAAGCAAGGCAAGTCCCCACTTGAACTCACCTCATACCGCCCTACAGCGCTGGCCAGCTGTGTGGGAAAGATGATGGAAAAATGATCCCTGCCTGTTCGGAGTGGTACCTGGAACACTACATGTTCCCAAATTGCCTAGTTGGTTTTCGTCGAGATCGCTCATCAGTAGACAGTGTTATTGATCTCGCTACGTATATCTGTCCAGCATCAAAAGTAATGCAAAAGATTATCGGCAGCTTTGTTCTTGGATGTCAAGGGGGCATACGATAACGTATCTCACGAAGCTATCCTCGATGCTCTTGAGATGGATGACCTAGGTGGTCGAGATTTTTTAATGGATTTCTCATTACCTTTTTATGAGATCGTTCTTTGTGTGTACCAGCGATGGTCGAACCGTACGACGCTACAACTACCAAGGTGTTCCTCAAGGCGGTGTACTAAGCTCCACCTTATTCAACCTCACACTCATTGGTCTCGTTGATCATCTGCAGCAGCGATCAAGGTATCAATGTACGCAGACAACATACGTATATGGACTTCAGAGATGACACGTCCTCAGATATGTGCAAGACTTCAAAAAGCTGCTACTCTGACAGCTATTTACCTCCGTAAACACGGTCTTGAAATCTCGTTGGACAAATGTGCACTGATCGCATTCACTCACTAACCAACGACACCCTACGCCATCTCAATAAATGGCCAGATAATTTCTCACAGGTTTCTTGTCATAATTATTGATAGAGATCTCTCATTCAGCCCGCACGCAACTTACTTGAAACAGCGGCTGACCCCCGCCTTCGGATTTCGGATGACTACACCCGCCTTCCATCAGGCTTCACCCGCGCTACCAAGGCATCGACTGCTCCATGGTGTTTGGCTCGACGCGCAGTGCACCTCACCGTACCAGGAATCAGAAAAAATCTGAGCTGTCGTCACCTGCTCTTAAACAACTAACTCTGCTCATTTTGCACGAGATACGCCGACCCATACATACTTGTACTGACGGGTCGGCAACTCTCCATTGTTCCTCTGGAGCCGTGGTTTTCCCAGCGAAAGCCACCACCATCAGTTTGAAGAGGTGTCACCCAACGACACCGACGGCTGCGGAACTTGCAGCTCTTCGCGCTGCACTTCGTCTCGTCAGCCAATAACAACCTCGAAGATGGTCAATACTAAGTGACTCCAAGGCAGCAGTTTAGTCTTTGCTATCCGCCCTGCGGCGTGGACCACACGAACAACTGGTATTCGACATTAGAGAACTAATCCATACCTTGACTGAGAAAGGACACCACGTGACACTTCAGTGGCTCCCATGTCACTGCGGCGTCATAGGGAACCAGCAGGCCGATAACGCTGCTCGGTCGTCATTTTAAGGCGACAAAGAGGAGCCGATACCGTTTTTAAACACAGATGCCGCTAGAAAACTTCGAATGCTCACCCGTGATATCACGTTTTCCTTGTGGAACGCAGTAAGTTTTCAAAACAACCGGCTGGACTCTGCCGTCGCGAAGCTACCCTGCTTTGTCGAATATGGCTAGGGGTGGCCTTCATTAAGTCTTCTGCTTTCCGAATCAGATGGGCCGACGACGCCTCCTGTGATGACTGTCGTAGTGAGGAGATTCTTCAACAACTTCTCTGTGACTGTCCTCCCTACAATTTACAGAGGCAACCACTCGCGATCGCAATACCGCGCTTTGACCAAAGACCTCTAACAGAGGAACTTATTTTAGATTGCCGACATCCCAAGCCATCGCAGCAGAGAGCGACGAGGGCCCTGTTGCCATTTTTAAAGGCAGCAGAATTGGACAACCGGCTGTAGCCTGAAGAGATGTTTATGGTGCTGCAAGTGCTGCTGTGCTGTGCGGTGACAGTGATCCACTTTGATTGTATGTCTGTGCTCCTTTCTTTCTTTATCTCTACTTTGCTATCACTTTACCTCCCGCTCCCCTCTGTCCCCAGCGTAGGGTAGCAAACCGGATCTTCCCATCAGGTTAACCTCCCTGCCATTCCCCTTTCCTCTGTCACGGTCTCTCTCTCTCTTTCTGGGCACGCTGCGCCACCTAGTGGCATTGCCGAAAAGTGCCTCCACGCAAGAAGTGCGCAGCGCCGGCGCCTGCGAACGCTGAAAAATCTTCCTTCGCTTGTCACACACTAAGCGGCTCGTACTCAGTTAATTAACTTCGGGAGAGCCTCATTAATGAGCGGGAAATACCCATGGCTCACTAAAGTATTGGCGTGACAGACGCTCGTAGAAAGCGTAACGTACTGAGCACATTTGTAGAGAAGCCTCCTAATGTCTGGGGTTTCTCTCCTTGAGGAACGCTTGTGACGTGGGTTTGATTTCCTTCCAAATTGGAGAAATTAGGTGGATCTTTTTCGCCATTGTAGAGCGGTACATTCCCTGATGCACATAGCAAGTTGACCAAGTTGGCGTCTAGTACATTTATTGAAGGGAGGCACAAACCTACTGGCACCTACCCAGTGACCCAAGTTGACATCAAGGAGGTTCATTGAAAACTAGCACAGACTGAGTGGCACATAACCAGTACTCCAAGTTGGCATCATAGGTTTTCTTCAAGCGGCGGTGCCTACCCAGTGCCGTATCCACAGTGACCCATATCAGCGTGAAAGAGGTTCGTTGAAAAGTGGCAGGTATGTACACATTTTCCTATGCTCAGTGACCCAAGTTGGTCAGATGCTCGGTTTCCAACCCTGTTACTTCAGCACAGTAGCCTGTAGTGCTAACAACTGGACGGCGAACAACCCAGCCACCCAGATAGGCGGTAAAACGGTTAGATACAATCGTATATAGATCATAGATGCAAACACCGACAGACAGACAGACAGACAGACAGACAGACAGACAGACAGACAGACAGACAGACAGACAGACAGACAGACAGACAGACAGACAGACAGACAGACAGACAGACAGACTAGATACGAAGGAAAATCACATACCCCCCGAAAGTGCGTAAAGTACCGTAAAATGCAAACGTATTATTAATGCACGAGGAACTAAAACTGAAAACATTTTTTACCTCCCGAACATTGAAAAAACGAATGACGCGGATATCATCGACTACATCTCGTTCATAATAAACAACATCGATTCCAGCGTTGATGTGAACACGATGTGGGAATCTGTCCCGGCTATCACTTTTAATTGCATCAATATATATATGCACCGCTTCAGGAAACACGAAAAAGAACACAAAGCTCGTGAATTCACCGGGAAATAATCCAACTAAAGCGTAAGATAAGCCGCAACAGTCAGAAGGCAAAAAAGAACCGCAACGATATCGACCCTATCCGCGCAGATAAAAGTGAGAATTGCCGAAGCCAAAAAATGATGTCAGGAGGAAATTTTAACTGAATTTATGAAGTCATCTCCAAATGAGTTCTGGTATTATCTGTAACGACAAAGAATACGATGCACTATTCTAGTATTGTCCCCAGTAACGTGGCAAATCAAGCTGCCCTGATGGTTGGCTGTTCCAACTAATGCTTTCAGTCGGTGTTCCCCTACCGACTGATTGTGACAATGCGCCCATCCTGCTCGATTTCCCACGCTCAGAAAAATAATGTCACAGGCAGTGGTTAGTTACGAAGAAATTCTAGCACTTCTATTGAACGCCAACAGAAAAATATGGATGGTACCAGCCAGTACTCCCAACGCGTTTTTGCGAAGATCTGCCGAATTAGTAGTTCAGATCACAGTCTCTCATGACTAGCTTATAGATAAGACCGCACCCGCACACAAATCGCTTGATAAGCAGAAAGTGGACAATTATAGGCCGCTTTCGTTAACGTGTGTACGCTGCAAACTAGTAGAAGATAGAACATCTAAATGAATTTGCACCTACCTTGACTCAACTCGTTGTCTTCCAATCATCATGAATTACGACATCTTTATACCGTGACACAACTCCTTGAAATTTTTGCTGATTTTACAAATTCGTTCAATGATAAATAGGAGACAGGCGCTATTTGTCTTGACCTCTGAAAGGCTATTGAATAAGACTTTACGCCGATTTATTTACACGTAAAACCAAGGAACGTTGGAATTTACCGAAGAATTGTTAAATGAATTACAGCGTACCTAAAGTGAAGGATATAATACTTCGAACCTGTGGACGACAAATCTAAACTGCTGAGCTTAACGTCAGGCATTCTATCCTTGAGGGCCCTGTGCCTATCTGAGTCTACATCAGTGATACGGTTTTTAGCGATGACGAAGGAGTTTCTGTGCGGCTCCTTGGTGACAATTGTTTACTGCACAAGGTTGCAAATAACAAGAAATATTAACAGTCGTTAAGCGAAGCTCTAAGGAATATTGAAAAGTGCTTTGAAAGAAAATAAAAGTAAATGAGGACAAATGATTGGTACTGGGCATTACACGCAAAGTATGTGCTTGAACACGTTTACACAGTGCACTCTGCAGTACATCCCACAGTTGACACCTTTAGGTGCCTTGGGCTATGTATAAAAACAAATCAAGTTGAAAAGGCCACATTAGAGGAGTCTCCGAAAATTCCGTGAGAAAGAAGATCTCGTTTCTGCGGTGAAAAGTTCAATCTGCGTCCTATTCAGGAAAGATAACGACATATCTGACAAATATGAGGACAGCACTAGAATACGCAAGCGCAGTATGAGACCCAGTTCAGCCTACATCAATCTGTAAACTTGAAAAGGTGCAACGTAGCGCAGCCAAGTTTATACTTCCTAGGTACAGGAAGTAATGCTAGCCGAAATGCTAGCCAGCTAGCCAACGCTAGCCGAAAGGAGATTTGTAGCTCGGCAAAATTTTTCTTACTTTGTAAACATTTTTAACATCAACATTACACCACACCTAACAGCACAACAAGGTGGAACGTCAAGCAGAACGCGGAAAGGTCTTTTTCGACAATATTACACATATCCGAAATCTTATGCCAGCTACTTCTGCCCAAAAACAATTAAAAAAACGGAACGATCTACCTGTATCGGTACGTGAAAGCCGTACTACAAAATAGCTTGAATCAAAATGAACATATTGTCAACTCGCTTTACTTCACGTGCCTGATGCTGTTCGAATTCTCTCCTTGAGTTTCTGTTTTTTTCATGTATATATTTTTGTGTACAATCATGTAGTGCGCCTGCCGGTTTTGATATGCCTGAAAGATACATTTTTGTTGTTCTTCATTCTATGCGTGTGTATGTACACTTATTTGTATCAGTTTATGATTGTATTGCATGCGGAATGCATTGTTATTGTGCGTGCTGCATTTCTCTCACTCTGTAACTGCCGAAATGCCAACAGTACATCGAAAAATAAATAAATAGAAACTATGGGTCTTCTTATTGTCTCATATTTGTTTTCTTAACAAAGTATTGCTTGCTATACACCCTTCTCTCAGGCGCCACCGCGGCGCTTACTTGCCTCATTACTTGCCTCAACACCCGACACGTTGCCTACAGGAATTCAAAGACTGTACCTAAATTTAGGTGCACGGTAAAGACCACAGCTGTTGAAAAATCCAGAGTGCCACGCTAGAGCGTGCCTATCTTGCAGTTTGACGTTAAACCCAATTTCTTCCTAAAATATATTAATTCGGCTATACGCACACGTAGACACTCGAGCCGAGACATTCTAGCAAGGGTCTTTGTTGTAAACGCTTATCAACTTGTAGTATATTGTGTTAAAAAGAAACAAGCATGCAAGAAAGATGTGCCAATCGTTACAATGGCGTTTTACTAACTCCGCTTTACTGTAGCTTCTGTCCATGCTTCAGGCTTCTTGATTGAATTCACGCTTACAGTTTGCTGCGAAGCACACATATGAGAACTTTGTTCTGTCCAGGTTTGTCGGCGCTTTGTCCCAAAATAGAGGCATTCTGCCTGCTAACGCGCAATTGAATTCTTATTACGCTTTTATTCAATCGTACCTGAACTATCACGGCCAAGTTTGGGCAACCACAGCAAATGATAACATTCACAACATTTTTCAGTTTTGCAATTGCTTTGTACGTACTGTCAATTTTGCGAAATTCTTGCAGATCGCTTCTTGGGCGGATTTTTCGTATTGAGGAGCGTTCATCACGACAAACACGTAGGTTTTGTCCGAGAGGAGCAGTTTTAGATTTTCTTTCTTGAGGTAGCTAGTCACTCTGCTTGTTCCTCCAGGCTTGAGTTTTTCTACTAGACTCTTTTTCGACACTCCCGTCAAAACTTCTTGGATGCAAGTCACTTTTTCTGGCTCAGGGGTTATTTCCGCGACTGAGCGTACCATGGCCAGGAACTGTAATGCCGTTTCTGGAGGTTCAATTGCGTATTTTCGTCCCTTATTTAGGGTCTGTTGCACATAATCAGGGATCTTTCTACCGGATAGGTTGACAGCACCGCTTCCTCGAGGCTTATGCTTCTCTCTTCTAGGGAGGCTCTTGAATGAGCCTTGCCACAAGCTTTCGGCATGCAACACTGCCAAGTTGTAGAAATAGCTGATCATTGCAGCTAAAGCCGCTGAGTCCATTGTTTCCTCGCATATCGCCTCAATGTGGTCTCGGAAGAGACGAATCTGTCGCCACGTTTCCGCTCGAAGTATCTTACAAAGGCGTCTTGCCATTCCTTCGGTAGGGACGACGTTTCCGAGTAGACCAGCGAACACAGGTGAAGACAGACCGTTGTTAAGGGCGTACGTGAGGGTGCGAGTTCTGTGCCTGGCCTTCGCAATGTTGTGGACGAAATATAAAGTACGAGGAAGCGGAGGAAGGATAAGGATGTAGAAGCCCGATGTACTCGAAAGAACATTTAGTAAAGCAATGAAAGGGACTAGTTGGTGTACGTTCATGGTTATATTGCGCTCAGTTTTACACAGACGATATTGTGACGCGGTAGTGACGTTAATTAACACAGTAGCAATACTGTGAACGACAAAACTAACTTTCATTGGGCAAACTTGTGCCCACGAAACAGGCTACACATATAGCACAACGATAGCGGCGAACACGGTCGGCCATCGTCGGAAATCTGATCAGTGGGTCCAGCGCGTCGGCTTTTATACAGCAGTCATCGAATGTTCCAGACTAATCGTTGGGACCCGCGTGCCTTCCACAAAGTTCTACATCATTCGTGTGACGCGATGAAATCAGATAACACAAGGTACGGCGACAACAGATAGCGGATAGAAGCATCGACAACTTTCCAGAAACTTCGGATACATGCAGGCGCGTCCCGCGCTGTGCGATAAGATTTGTTAGGTGGCGAAACGGGGTCGCCCGATAAATATAAGTGCACGTGTCACTATTAAGGACGGGACGTGGACGGACGTAGCGGAAACTACCAACTGTTTAATACTGTTAAAGAACGCGCTTATATACAAGGAGATTGGACGCGGGGGGGGGGGGGGGGGAGATATATAAAGATATGACAAGGTGGCGACAATGGACTCAGCGGCTTCAACAGCAACGATCCGGTATTTCTGCAACTTGGCAGAGTTGCATGCCGAAAGCTTGTGGCAAGGCTCATTCAAGAGCCTCCCTAGAAGAGAGAAGCGTAAGCCTCAAGGAAGCGGTGCTGTCGACTTATCCGGAAGAAAGATCCCCGATTATGTGCAACAGACCCTAAATGAGGGACCAAAATACGCAATTCAACCTCCAGTAACGGCAGTAGAGTTCCTGGCCATGGTACGCTTAGTCGTGAAAAGAACCCCTAAGCCAGAAAAAGTGCCTTGTATACAAGAAATTTTGACAGGAGTGTCGAAAGAGAGCCTAGTAGAAAAACCCAAGCCTGCAGGAACAAGCAGAGTGACTAGCTACCTCAAGAAAGAAAATCTAAAACTGCTCCTATCGGACAAAACAGGCGTGTTTGTCGTGATGAACGCTCCTGAATACGAAAAATCCGCCCAAGAAGCGATCCGCAAGAATTTCGCAGAAAGCGACATTACGTACAACGCAATTGCAAAACTGAACAATGAAGCAGGCAAAACATGTGAAAGCATGGGCTCGACAAGATTGGCAAAGCGCATAAAAGAGAGCAATGAATTCACAACATTTCAGCTTTCCAAAAGAAAATGCTTAGAGCCATCGTAAACGTTCCAAACAAGGCACCAAGCCTACTGTATAATATTGTGCTTGTATCTCATATTGTCACGTAGTATTGACAGTGGAGAAAGCAGCAAAACTGGGAATGACGAGACGCGCTTTAGTGGGTGAACTTGTGCCCTTAAAAACAGGCTACACTCAAAGAACGCCGACAGCGGCGAACAAAGTCGGCGAACGTCGAAATCTGCTTAGCAGGTCAAGCGCGTCGGCTTTTATACACCAGTCATCGAAGGTTCCAGAGTAATCGCTGGTGCCCGCGTGTCTTCCAGAAAGTTCTAAACCATTCGCGTCGCTCTTACGTGAAGTCGGATTACACAAGTTTCGGTGACAACAAACAGCGGATGGAACCATCGATAACTTTCCAGAAACTTCCGATAGATGCAGGCGCGTCCTGTGCTTTGCGATAACATTTGTTAAGCAGTGAAAAGCGGTCATCCGGAAAAGATAAAAAAGAACACGTGTCAATTGCCCTCTCTGAAAAAGCATCGTCCCGATGCTACGAACAGGAGAACGAAAAACAACAATTTGGAGGGCGCTTAAGCTTCGCCTTTAAGAGTGGAACGCGATAGTATTCAAAGATCTCTGTTACTCACGCTTCGCGGCAACTGGAGCGCATGCAACCCTATTGTTTACTTGGAAACGCTTGCCGCGAACGGTACGCACGAAGGCGAGCTTTGCGGTGGAACCACGAACTCTAGCGAGGGCAGCGATGCGGCGGATGCGAGCGCCAGCTGCAGTAAATACAGGGAACCGGGCGCGCCGTTCCGGGGCCCCCGAGACGCCCATCGCGCCGGCGCGCGCAATATGGCGGACGTCGCGGCCAGTCTGTGAACGCCGAGCCCAGTTTATGTGTGTGAAACGTTTCTCAGACGTGAGAGTTTTCGTGCCGCAGAATTATGGTTTCTCGTATAGTGAAATTGCAATCCGTGAGCTATGATATATGTAATTTGTGTGCTAGTCCTAGCTTACAACTACTGTCCGTATTTTAGCTTGAGAAATTCAATTAGTTCAGTCAACCCCTGGCATTATATGGAAGGCCTGGGTACACCTGGTTCGAGGAATCGGTTGGTTCGATGCGAAGTTTGACGCAAGACGCTTTATTTTCTCCGCCACGGGCTCCTTAACGCTAACGCGTGCGAACGGATGCTTATTATTAAACAAAGTCCGAAGTAACATAATACACGAAAGAGAAAGTCAGTGATGCAAAGTCCCAAAGTTCGTTAGCGCTGGTGGAAAGGCCTCAGCTGTACAACATGGACTATTTCAGCTCATGAGCGGCGCCGCTGTGATAGCGAAATGCCGTCTAGCACGACCTCATAGTTGAGTGAGCCGAGCGATCTTGCAGGGTCCCAAATGGGCGTCTTGCGCTGGAGTTTGAGGTATACTAGCAGCGCCTGGTGGCGGCGCGCGAAACGTTATCTAGGTAGTACCGGCTTGGGTAGTATTGAGCCCTGGCTGTGGCGAAGCACGTTTCTAGCCCGAATTTAGCGTCGATTCGCACTTTTTTCTGCCCTCTTGCGAGTGCGAAAAGGCTCCTCACTTCTCATAGACCACGCTGCGAGCTAGCCGCAGCCTGTAGTTTAACGAAAACGGCCTCTCCGTCAGACGTAATGCTGGAAGCAGAAGGAATCGGCGACGCCGATCCGGAGAGACCTAGCTCAGCCTCGTAAAAGCGCCACCGTCATTATTTCAGCATCGTGGGCTGCCATGAACAAGAAGGACTGAATCCAAACATCAGATTCTACCGTTTTCCTTCAAGGCCTCACGAAGCGGAGCGTCAGTCGCGCTGGATAACTGCAGTTCGTCGCGCTGGGCAAGCGAAACTTCGCACCATGCTGAGTGCTTCGCCTGTTTTGAAGCTTGCTTGATTATCTGCGTTCTAAAATTGGGTCTTTTGCACCTACAGTTCCGACGGCAGATCGACATAACAGCAGCCATGGCTGCTGTTTCACGATTTGAGACCCGGTCACAGCGACAATTGACAATTCGACTGGTGCGAAGTGGTGAAGTGACAGGTGTGTGCAAATGACCACAAATGGTCGGGCTGATTCGGTGACAATTGACTACCCATCTAGAGAGTCAAAAGGGCTCATCCTTGACCTCAAGCCAGCACGTTTGAGGCAGCGCACCAAGGTGGTATTGACTGCAGCAAATCGGTGTTCGAGCGCTGTCATTTTGCAGCGCGAGCTCGCACGTACGTTACTGCGAGCTCATATGCATTGTATCAGCTATTTATCAGTTACCGAAGGGACAGACGGCCGCTACTGCAGTGCAGGCATAACTACTGGTCTAGCGGCATGCAGTCAACAAAGATTGCAGGAGCCTCGCCGTTTCGCGGCATGTCGAAAGACCGCTGCCGTTGCGGCGCGTACGATCGAGCGCTTGAGCAGTTCGTACATCGCGGCATGCTGAAAGACTGCTGCCGTCGCGGCGCGTACCGTCGTGCGCTCGAGCAGTTCCGTACACATGTCTGCTTATCGCTGCTGTTAATTCATTTATAACAAGCATTTCCTCGCGTTTGTGCGCCTCAACACAGCAGCGTGCAAACCTTACCTGAAGTTCAACTTCGTACGCGACTCGCTTTACTTGCGATTGACACCGCGCTAAAACTTCACCGCTGATTTCTTGAACGGCGTGCACGTATTCGGCATTGCTAATTTATTGCCTTTACGCAGCGTGCCGCCCCTGAAAAAATCTTCGGCTCCCGATGTTCCCTGCAAGCCGTGCTACAACAAAATCGAAAGTGGCGGGTCCATATTGTAAACGTGCTTTCCGAAGCAGACGACCGAGCTTGGTACTACCCAGTTCAGGACAGAGTGCGCTTTTTAGCACCATTTTCGCAGCGCCCCCTGGGCAATGCAAGAGCCCCATAGCGGCGTAACAGTTCCTCAATGAGTCCTCGTTGGCATACCGGGGCTAAAGCCCTTTGATAATTTGAAAGTAGCGACACTATCTTCCCCGCGGCACTTTTCTTCGTGATTCTCCTCGCGTTTTCTCCTCGGCTCCCACGGACGGGCCGCACCATTCTATGGAGGCGGCTAATTTTGGGCCAGTTACACGGCCCAGTGGTGTTGAAAATATTGAGAAATGCTGATAACCGCATTGATCATGCGGAAGGCAACGCTTATGAGGAGGTAGTTTTTTTTTTCTAAAGCCCTATGGAGCAGGGCATACTGATGTAAAACGAGCTTTGAGTTCGATATTGCAGATAATTTTTCTGCCACATGATGAGATGCTTTACTTTGTGCGTCTGAACTGGTATTGCTTGTGGGACAACCCTCTGAGTGTGGCTCATTAAGCGAAAGCCTTAGATCTCTGTTCAAGGCCCCGTTTTGAGATACAGAAAATATCGCGTGACCCAAGAAAGGCAGCAAGCGAACCAAAGCATGTCCAGCCGTGTATAAGAGATTATTACTGAATAGCAATGTTAATTAATTATTGATTAGTGATTGTATTAAGGTGGATTAAGCTGTATTAGGGAGGAATAAGGTGCGTTAAGGAGAATTAAGGTTGATTAAGGTCGATGAATGTGGATTAGGGCGGATTAAGGAGGAATAAAGTCGATGAAGGAGGAGTAGGGCGAAACACGTTGCATTGCTAAACATTATTACCTGCAGAATATTTCTTGAATTACTGCATCGCGCCCACAATCATGCTTGATTGCTCAATCTTCGGTATCAAAGCGCATTGATGCAATGATTTCGGCTCGTGTTAACTCAATGGAACAGGTTTACGCACACAACCAAACTGCAGAAAGTTGGCTATAAAACATTCGCTATTAAAGCGAAGATACGCGGCCTCCACCTAGATGTCGATATCAACAGCAAGCGTGCGCGATCATGTGAACACCCCCTGCACCTTGCCTGTATCCGTGAGAAAACCAAATAACAATCGTCGCCCACTCATGCGTGCGTGGAAGTGCAGTTCAAAGCAAATTCCAAAAATCCAAGGTGAACGTAGGTATCGCCTAAGAGATGCGAATGCGAAAGCCTTGTAAAGCCTACTGTAATTAACCTTGATCAACCTTCATCCACCCGATTCCACCTTAATCCTCCTTTATACAACACATACGGCTCTTATTAATCTATTAACCCAAATCCACCTTAATTCATCCTAATCGACCTTAATCATCTTTCACCCACCTTAATTCTCTTTCATACGCATTAGTGATCGTTCTTGCGCCTTAGTCCTCCTTTATACAATGTAATCCCCCTTACTCCCTTTAATCAACCGTAATTTACCGTAATTTACCCTAACCTTCCTTCATACCCTTAATCCTCCTTGATATACCTTATTCCTTGTTCATGCACCTTAATACACTCCAATCAACTCTAATCCACCTTAATTCAATAACTAATAAATCCTTAATTAACTTGGCTATACTGGTTGCGTGATATTTTCTGTTCTCAAGGCGACCTTGAAACAGATATCTATGGCCTTTCACCTCAAAAGTTAAAAAAAAAACGCGATGTAGACTAGCCACATCCTAAATTAAGTAGGCCGCAGGCGGTTACATTAAGGCTTCTACAGACACGGACGTACCCTAACCCGGTCATCATGAATAAAATTAATCCGGACTGCGGGGTTTCAGTCTATTGTAGTCAGTGTGGGGGTTTGCTCGATTTACAACACATGCTGTGGCGCTGCTTGGCGTTGGCCGGTGATGGTTCTCGAGGTGAACAGTGGTGGCAGCGAATGCTGCACAGTGAAGTGCTGGCGGACCAACTCAGGGCTGTCCAGAGGGCCCGTGTGCTGGCAGAGGGGCTCGGCCTCTCTGTACCGACGTGGGAGCGGCCCGCATCAGTCCCAGACTGATCCCTCAGGACCTAAATAAAGTTCTTCATACCATACCATAGCTAGCGCTCATCACCTGCAATACAACGAGTATCATCATCATCAGCCGGCTACGCCCACTGCAAGGTAAACGCCTCTCCAATATTTCTCCAACTACACCGGTTATGTGTTAATTGTGGCCATGTTGTCCCTGCAAACTTCTCAATCTCATCCGTCCACCTAACCTTCTGCCGCTCCCTGCTACGCTTCTCTACTCTTGGAATCCAGTCCGTAACTTTTAATGACCATCGAATATCGTCCCTCTTCATTACATGCCCTGCCCATGCTCATTTCTTTTTCTTAATTTCAACTAAGACGTCATCAACTCCCGTTTGTTCCCTCACACAACCTTCTCTCTTCTTGTCCCTTCACGTTACACCCACCATTCTTCTTTCATAGGTCGTTGCGTAGTCCTCAATTGAAGCAGAACCCTTTTCGTAAGCCTCCAGGTTTCTGCACCGTAGATGTGTACTGGTAAGACACAGCTGTTATACACTTTTCTGTTCAGGGATAATGGAAACCTGCGGTTCATGATCTGACAATGTCAGCCAAACGCACCCCAGCCCATTCGTATTCTTCTGATTATTTCCGTCTCATGATCCGGATTCGCGGTCACTACCTGCCCTAAGTAGATGCATTCCCTTACCACTTCCAGTGCCTCGCGACCTCTCATAACTGCTGTTCCATTCCGAGACTGTTAAACGTTACTTTAGTTCTCTGCAGTTTACTTTTTGACACACCCTTCTGCTTTGCCTGTCCTGGTCAGTGAGTATGCATTGCCCTTGGTGCCCTGAGTTACTAAGCAAGGCAATATCATCAGCGAAACTCAAGTTACTAAGGTATTCTCCATTAACTCTTTTCGCCCATCCTCCCCAAACCAGGCCTGTGCATACCAACAGTAAACACGCTGTGAATAGCATTGGAGATATCGTATCTCCCTGCCTGACGCCTTTCTTTATTGGGATTTTGTTGCTTGCTTTATGGAGGACTACGGTGGCTGTGGAGCCGCTATAGATATCTTCCAGTATTTTTACATATGGCTCATCTACACCCTGATTCCGTAATGCCTCCATGACTGCTGAGGTTTCGACTGAATCAAACGCTTTCTCGTAATCAATGAAAGCTATATATAAGGGTTGGTTATATTCTGCACATTTCTCTATCACTTGATTAATAGTGTGAATATGGTCTATTGTTGAGTAGCCTTTACGGAATCCTGCCTGGTCCTTTGGTTGACAGAAGTCTAAGGTGTTCGTGATTCTATTTGCAATTACCTTAGTAAATACTTTGTAGGCAACGGACAGTAAGCTGATCGGTCTATAATTTTTCAAGTCTTTGGCGTCCCCTTTCTTATGGATTAGGATTATGTTAGCGTTCTTCCAAGATTCCGGTACGCTCGAGGTCATGAGGCATTGCGTATACAGGGTGGCCAGTTTCTCTAGAACAATCTGTCCACCATCCTTCAACAAACGTGCTGTTACCTGATCCTCCCCAGCTGCCTTCCCCCTTTGCATATCTCCTAAGGCTTTCTTTACTTCTTCCGGCGTTACCTTCGGGATTTCGAATTCCTCTAGACTATTTTCTCTTCCATTATCGTCGTGGATGCCACTGGTACTGTATAAATCTCTATAGAACTCCTCAGCCACTTGAACTATCTCATCCATATTAGTAATGATATTGCCGGCTTTGTCTCTTAACGCATACATCTGTTTCTTGCCAATTCCTTGTCTCTTCTTCATTGCTTTTAGGCTTACTCCGTTCCTAATAGCTTGTTCAATTCTATCCATATTATACTTCCTTATGTCAGCTGTCTTACGCTTGTTGATTAACTTTGAAAGTTCTGCCAGTTCTATTCTAGCTGTAGCGTTAGAGGCTTAGATACATTGGCGTTTCTTGATCAGATCTTTCGTCTCCTGCGATAGCTTACTGGTATCCTACCTAACGGAGTTACCACCGACTTCTATTTCACACTCCTTAATGATGCCCACAAGATTGTCGTTCATTGCTTCAACACTAAAGTCCTCTTCCTGAATTCAAACCGAATACCTGTTCTGGAGCTTGATCTCGAATTCCTCTATTTTCCCTCTTACCGCTAACTCATTGATCGGCTTCTTATGTACCAGTTTCTTCCGTTCCCTCTTCAAGTCTAGGCTAATTCGAGTTCTTACCATCACATGGTCACTGCAGCGCCCCTTGCCGAGCACGTCTACATCTTGTATGATGCCAGGGTTAGCGCAGAGTATAAAGTCTACTTCATTTCTAGTCTCGCCATTCGGGCTCCTCCACGTCCACTTTCGGCTATCCCGCTTACGGAAGAAGGTATTCATTATCCGCATATTATTCTGTTCTGCAAAGTATACTAATAACTCTCCCCTGCTATTCCAATTGCGTATGCCATATTCGCCCACTGACTTGTCCCCAGCCTGTTTCTTGCCTTCCCTGGCATTGATGGCGCCCATCAGTATAGTGTGTTTTGTTTTGACTTTACCCATCGCCGATTCCACGTCTTCATGGAAGCTTTCGACTTCCTGGTCACCATGACTTGAAGCAGGCGCGTAGACCTGTACGACATTCAATTTGTACCTCTGATTAAAGAGACACTAAAGTGGAAAAGTAGCATGCAGCGGTGGCGTAGAGGTAGAACACCCGCCTCGCGCGCAAGAGGTCCGTGGTTCGAATCCCGGTGCCGGCAATTTTCTACCGGATTTAAAAAAAAATCCGCGTGTTGATAAAATTGCACAAACAGGCCTGGAGTGTGGCCTGATCCCGGTGACCAGAACCGGTAACGCACTCCCTCACCAGAGCAGGATTGGCCACCCTGGTGCAGTACTTGGCCACAACCTCCTATGAACACAACAATCAAACCCCGGCCCTCAGTCCCCAGCAGCTGCGAAGCAACTGACCACGGCGGCGGTCAGACCTGCGACGCAGCAGAGGGTGCTAAGAATCACTGGCTCCGGACAGGCCGCCATTGGAATATGAACCTGGCAACGTTTAACGCTAGAACGTTATCTAGTGAGGCGAGTCTAGCAGTGCTATTAGAGGAATTAGAGGGCAGTAAATGGGATATAATAGGGCTCAGTGAAGTTAGAATTGCTATTGGCACACTAAAAGAAAAAAAGACAGCTCTGTGAAATGTAGACTTGATTATAACTTTGTTGGACATTTGAATTTTGACACCAAAATAGTCTAGAGGAATTCGAAATCCCACGGGTAACGCCGGAAGAAGTAAAGAAAGCCTTGGGAGATATGCAAAGGGGGAAGGCAGCTGGGGAGGATCAGGTAACAGCAGATTTGTTGAAGGATAGTGGGCATATTGTTCTAGAAAAACTGGGCACCTTGCATACACAATGCCTCATGACCTCGAGTGTACCGGAATCTTGGAAGAACGCTAACATAATCCTAATCCATAAGAAAGGGGATGTCAAAGACTTGAAAAATTATAGACCGATCAGCTTACTGTTCGTTGCCTACAAAGTATTTACTAAGGTAATTGCAAATAGAATCAAGAACACCTTAGACTTCTGTCAACCAAAGGACCAGGCAGGATTCCGTAAAGGCTACTCAACAATAGACCATATTCACACTATCAATCAAGTGATAGAGAAATGTGCAGAATATAACCAACCCTTATATATGGCTTTCATTGATTACGAGAAAGCGTTTGATTCAGTCGAAACCTCAGCAGTCATGGAGGCATTACGGAATCAGGGTGTAGATGAGCCATATGTAAAAATACTGGAAGATATCTATAGCGACTCCACAGCCACCGTAGTCCTCCATAAAGCAAGCAACAAAATCTCAATAAAGAAAGGCGTCAGGCAGGGAGATACGATATCTCCAATGCTATTCACAGCGTGTTTACAGGAGGTATTCAGAGACCTGGATTGGGAAGAATTGGGGATAAAAGTTAATGGAGAATACCTTAGTAACTTGCGATTCGCTGATGATATTGCCTTGCTTAGTAACTCAGGGGACCAATTGCAATGCATGCTCACTGACCTGGAGAGGCAAAGCAGAAGAGTGGGTCTAAAAATTAATATGCAGAAAACTAAAGTAATGCTTAACAGTCTCGGGAGAGAACAGCAATTTACAATAGGCAGCGAGGCACTGGAAGTCGTAAGGGAATACATCTACTTAGGGCAGGTAGTGACGGCGGATCCGGATCATGAGACGGAAATAATCAGAAGAATAAGAATGGGATGGAGTGCGTTTGGCAGGCATTCCCAAATCATGAACAGCAGGTTGCCGTTATCCCTCAAGAGAAAAGTATATAATAGCTGTGTCTTACCAGTACTCACCTACGGGGCAGAAACCTGGAGGCTTACGAAAAGGGTTCTACTCAAATTGAGGACGACACAACGAGCTATGGAAAGAAGAATGATAGGTGTAACGTTAAGGGATAAGAAAAGAGCAGATTGGGTGAGGGAACAAACGCGAGTTAATGACATCTTAGTTGAAATCAAGAAAAAGAAATGGGCATGGGCAGGACATGTAATGAGGAGGGAAGATAACCGATGGTCATTAAGGGTTACGGACTGGATCCCAAGGGAAGGGAAGCGTAGCAGGGGGCGGCAGAAAGTTAGGTGGGCGGATGAGATTAAGAAGTTTGCAGGGACGGCATGGCCACAATTAGTACATGACCGGGGTTGTTGGAGAAGTATGGGAGAGGCCTTTGCCCTGCAGTGGGCGTAACCAAGCTGATGATGATGATGATGATGAAAGTGGAAAATGATTTCTTCTGCCTCAGTGAATTACCATTCTACAACACCAGAAATACCACTCTTGCAACGATAACACATTTGGTAAGCCAGAAAAAGCCAAGAACGAAATACGGGTGGCGACGCCTACTTAAGTTCCCGCACTTGGGGGGTGTGACGTATTGGATTTTGATGGCATCTTTTAAGGACTACTAATTCTATATAGCGGTACAGATTGACTACATTGTGTTCTAAAGGAACCAAATAATAAACATGGCAAGTTTCGGGAACCTTTATTCAGCCAAATGCGTATACTTACTTTGGAATCCTTGACGTCATGCTGACCTACCGGATCTGGGGTTTCGGCGCGAAATTCAAATACTGATACTTCGACCTTCATTTTCTCATTTAATAATGAAACTATTTTTTTGACATGACTCCTTGCAGGGTTCTCAAACAATGCTCCATTAGTCTAAACTGATTTATTTTTTCGCTATAGTGTCCCTTTAGGTTTCACAACAAAACCTTCCACCCTCTCGTTGATGATAGAGAATTCATGTATGTTACCAGCTATACCCTTATTAATCAGGAATCCGACTCCTAGTTCTCATCTTTCCTCTAAGCCTCGGTAGCACAGGACGTACCCGCTTTTTAGCACTGCATATGCTTCATTTGTCCTCCTAGCCTCACTGAGTCCTATTATATCCCATGTAATACCCGCTAATTCCTCCAATAGCACTCCGAGGCTCGCCTCACTAGATAACGGCAAGCCTAGCAGTGCAATTCGAGGAATTAGTGGGCATGGCACGGGTATACTTGCCGCTAATTTTTTTCGCCGCCTGCATTTATTGTATGACTGACGCACACATCGACGGAAGGTGAAAATAATAGCTCCTCTAAAAGCTGCTATATCGATTTTCAGTAAAACAGGCAGCGTATCCTAATACCGAAAAGTGCGATCGAGAGACTGTGTCATCGCTCAGAATTCTTCACAGCGCAAAACAACCTATAGTGCTTCATTTGTGACTGAATAACAACAGTTGGCGACGTGCGAAGTGATGGAGTCCCACCAGAATATTAAGCATGCATACTGAGAACAAACCAATTGCTAGGCAACGCACAAATTGCCGCTGCAAGAATGCTGGTGAGCAGGCCGGAAGAATTAAAAAAAAACAGCGTAAGGGGATGTTTTGATACGAGCAATAAGAAAGACACCTCACCTCGCAAACAACATTGTTCTTTCTCGGAACAAAGTTCTTTCGGCCAATGTTATGCAGTGACTGCTTCCTGCGCAAGCCGTCACGCTTTTCTTGTGGTATCATAAAAAGTGCATAACCACATTCAGCTATATGCGCAACAGCACGGCGTATAGCGCTAGCTCAGAGAGTACAACGTTTCCTACGCTGAGATAAAGCGCCGAGCCAGCCGAGCCGAGGAGAAAGATGGCGCGGAAGAAAAAGAAAAACACAAGGAAAACGCAAGATCCACGCGTTGCCAAGGGCAACGACAAGGTGACCAATCGTCATGCAGGAAAACGGGCGCAAGACCGCTTCCCGCGAGGGGCACGCGCAAAGGGTGAGGAGGAGGCGAGGAGCTCGCGCGGCGACGGCAGAGTTCAAAGAGTGGCGGTACTTTCAAATTATCCAGGGATTTTAATCGGGGCCCAAATACCGCCGCCGGGCTGGTATTCGACGTAGCGTTGCCGGAGGATGTAGTGTCGACTGTCTGTCTTCTGCTGATTTTTGAGGTGCAGGCGGGCGAGCTGTCGGGCTTCTTCGACGCGCTGGAGATCGGCGGCGACGTCTGTATTCTCTTCGTCAGTGACGTGCGGTAGCACGACGTCGAGAGTCTTCGTCGTCGCGTTCCCTCTGTAGACCAGCTTGAACGGTGTGATCTGTGTTGTTTCTTGCACCACTCTGTTGTAAACGCAGGTTACGTATGACGTATATTGCTAGCATGTCGGCGAGGGTCTTGTTCAGCCACTCCCTAAGACCATACGTCTGAGCGTCCTCCTGTGTCTTGTCATGCTGTATTGCAGAGTGGCTTGGATGAGCTCCGCTGTAAAGGCCGTTCTGCTGCACTACCCTTCGGCAGAGCTTTCGTTTCAACGAAGCGGGTGAGGCAGTCTGTCGCCACGACGGTACCCTGTTCCCAGGTATTGAGATTGAAAAGGGTGTCAACAAATCCATGCAGATCTGAGGAAATGGTCGGCAAGCTGGCTCGATCAGCTGTAGTAATCCCGCTGGCCTCGTTGGCGGTGCCTTGCGTCGTTGGCAGTCACGGCGAGTCTTGACGTAGCGGGCGATGTCGGCGGTCAGGCGCGGCCAGTGATACTTCCCTTGCATTCTCGCAAGTTTAGGGTAAAATCCGAGGTGCCAGGTTGTCTGATTGTCGTGCAAGGCGTGTAGTACTTCTGACCGGAGCGCTGCAGGCACAACAAAGAGGTACTTGGCACGGGCTGGGGAAAAGTGCTTCTTCAATAGGACGTCATTTCGCAAGAAGAACGAAGACAATTCGTGCCTAAATATCCTCGTGACAAAGTCGGTCTTGCCTTCCAAGAGCGCCGCAAGGCTTCTTAGCTCTGCCTCCATTCGCTGCTGCTCAGCAAAGTCGTCTGCGCTTATCGTTGCTAAAAAGGTGTCGTCACCGTTGTCATGTTGCGGCAGCGGGTCAAGGGGGCGCGTGATAGGCAATCGGCATCATAGTGTTTTCGTCCGGACTTGTAGGTTACAGTGATGTCATATTGTTACAATCTGAGACTCTACCGAACCAGGCGTCTTGTAGGGTCCTTTAAGGCCGCTAGCCAACACAAGGCGTGATAGTCGCTTACGACTTTGAACGGTCTGCCATATAGGTAAGTGCGGAATTTAGCTGTAGTCCATATGATCGCAAGGCATTCCTTTTCGGTTGTAGAATAATTGCTTTCCGGGTTTGACAGCGACCGGCTGCGTCAACTATCATCAGTTCAAATCCAGCTTTCCTCTGGACTAGGACGGCACCGAGGCCTGGGCTACTAGCGTCAGTGTGAATTTTCGTATCGGCGTCTCGGCGAAGTACGCAAGTGGCGGTGGCGACTGCATGCGTCGTTTCAGTTCTTGAAATGCGTCGCCCTGCGGCGTTTCCTAATTGAAATCGACATCACATTTAGTTAGATGTGTCCGCGGTGCAGCGATGCGTGAAAAGTCTTTGAAAAAGCACCTCTAGCAGGCGCACATGCAAAGGAATCTAAGCACCGCCTTCTTTTTGACTGGATGCTGCAAGTTCGCGATGGTAGCCATCTTCTGCAGGACAGGGCGTACTCCAGACTTGCTGATAACGTGTCTCCGGAACAGCAGCTCTTCGTGCGCAAAGTCACACGTTTCCTGTTTCAAAGTGAGTCGGAAAACCTCATTGTCTTTAGTACCGTTTCAAGGCGTCTCAAGTGCTCCTGTAAACTTGCAGAGAAAAAGACTCATCCAAGTACACGAATGTGTCTGCTACTTCAACGCGGCTAATACCGTGTCCATCACGAGCTCGAAAGTTGCAGGTGCCGAGCAGAGTCCGAATGGCTTAACCTTGAACCCAACGAGGCCGTCTGGCGTGAAAAAGGCAGTCTTTTCGCGATTCCGCTCGTCTACATCTATTTGCCAGTAGCCAGACTTGATATCCGTCGGCAAGAAGTATTTAGCATGGCAGAGCCGATCCAATGCGTCGTCTATCTGTGGAAGGGGGTATAAGCCTTTCTTCATAATCTTGTTCAATCCACGATAATGGACACAAAAACATAGGGTTCTGTACTTTTTTTTAACAAGGATATATGAGATGCCCACAGGCTTTGCGACGGCTGGACGATGTTGTCGCACAGCATTTCGTCGATTTGTTGCCCTAAAGGTTCACGTTCTCGCGTTGAAACTCGGTATGGACTCCGGCGGAGTGGTCGAGCACACTCATCTGTTATTATGCAATGCTTTGCAACTGGTATTTGTCGAATTCTCGATGAGCGCGAAAAGCAGTCCTTGTGTCGTCGGAGAAGAGTTCTGAGCTCTTGCTGCATACTCATGTAGAGACTTGGATTTATGTTGAAGTCTGATTCGGGAACTATGGTCGTCGAGGTAGGTGGCGCAGAATCCGAGAGGACAAATGCATTTCTGGTTTCTAGAATTTCTTCGATGTATGCAATCATAGTCTCCTTGTTGACGTGCTTGAGTGGATCACTCAACTGCATAGAGGACGTTGATCCCCCACGATGACGCCTTGTACGTCTGCGGGTGTTTCGGTGCCGACGGAAATAACAATGGCGGAGCGGGGCGGGATGCTCTCTTGATCTTCGAGCACACACAAGGCGTGGTGACTACGAAAGCTCTCAGGCGGTATCACTTTATCTTCCGACAGCGTTATCGATTTCGACTTCTGGTCGCTGATTGTGCCGAGTCGGTTTAGGAAGTCGATGCCGAGAATGACGTATCGTGAACACCGTTGGAGGATAACGAAGGAGGCTGGGTAAATCCAGGCATTAACGGTAATTCTTGCGATGAACATTCGAGTCGGCGTTATTAGGTGTCCTCCAGCAGCCCAAATTTGAGGGCCTTCCCATTCAGTCATAACCTTCCTCAACTGGGCGGCGATGGGTCCATTCATGATGGAGTAGTCGGCTCCTGTGTCAACTAAGACGGTGACTGCGTAGCAGTCTAGATGCACGTCGAGATCGGTGGTTCTTTGTGTTGCGTTCCAATTACGTATTGGCGTTGGATCATGGGTGCGTATTGTTGAATTGAAGCTGGAACGCCGCGTCGTCAAGTAGCTTTTCGTCGGCGTATTCTTGTCTGTCAGGCTTCGCCAGGATGGCGTCGTCTTTGATATGTCATCCAAAAAGCCATATATATATATATATATATATATATATATATATATATATATATATATATATATATATATATATATATATATATATATATATATATATATTCTTGTCTGTTAGGCTTCGCCAGGATGGCGTAGTCTTTGATATGTCATCAAAAAAGTCATATATATAGTGCCTTTAATGTTGAGTCTCAGAATTCACGTACGGATGATTTTTGCACCTTTTGATTAGCCCAGTATGGAGTGTTTTCTGCAGGTCCGAGCGACAACGAAGCGCTGCGCTTTATATGATCCATACGCTGAGTAACCAAAATCTTGTGCGCAAGATATGTATACATTATCACACTGCCCCAGGGAACACCTCAAGTGTATTGGATAACCTCTCTGTCTTTCGCGATCGCTTTGCTGCTCGAGCAAGTTCAGTGTCGCTGTTGTCTTAACATTAACGAGGGACGATTACGGACGAATTTTTTTCGAAGCAATTGTTAGTGCAGGTCCTGAAATTACCTGGCTAGGTCGTTCTGTTTACAAGATGTATGCAATGGTTATAAAAGTTCACATGAAAGAACGTAAGTTTGAACAGTGATTATTTATTAATTAACCAATTATTCTGCATTCAATTACATTTTTGAGTGAAGTAGTCAAATGTAATCGGTTAGTTTTTTTTGTGTGTAACGGTGCACAGGTCTGTGTGGTGAAGATGTATGCGGTAGTTTTGAACAAAATCCGTGTCAAGTTGCTTCGCTACTTAGCCACAGTTCAGTGTATTGAGAGATGCTGCGACACAACTCCTACGCATTCTATCTGAATGAGGTGTGAGCAATTTAAGCAGCAGACACCGACAATAGAATGTTTTCCGATGTCAATAGCGCTTGCCACTGGCTGCTCAACCTCGGAAAAATGTTGTACATATGCGTCCTTATGTGCACGTACATATTACTCAATGTGACCAGATAGCTTTTCCAGATAAAGCCCGCATACGCAGCGCAGCTTGTCGCAAGAAGGGCACTATTTTTTGGCAAGGCCGCCGCAACATTACAAATGTAAGACTTCTATACATCTTCAGAGCAAAGATAAGAAATAGAGAAAAGAGAATCAATAAGATACTACAATATGAAGGGTCGCGGTGCATTAGTAGGCTTCCGGAGTGTTGCCAGTGCAGTTAGTCTCACTTCAGTCATCACGCTCACGAAGAGCGGCTTAAAATAGCCGCTATTGAATATTGTGAAGGTAACACGTGTTTGAACGTTTGCATGTGCATCTAACGATAAAGGAAAAGAACCCAATACAGTTCTTCTGGGTTCATGCAGTGCACGCTAGTACACTGCAGGGCGTAATATAGCGACTATCTCATTCGGAAGAAAGCAACTATACCACTCCAACGGTTCCCTTGTTTGAAGCGGTTGGAGTATCGGCCCACCTATGTTATCACGAGTATCGGGGAATCGTGAGGGCCTATTGATATCAAGGTAATATGACAGAGTGAAAGCAATCGTCGCAAAATAACGCGCTTTTATTACGTCGCGTAGTGCAATCACTGAATACTAGTTTTTCTCATTACAAGCGAATGATCTCCTTCCCCCATGTTTTCCATGCATGCATCCCTTCCACTGACAAGGTTCGCTGCACCCATAACTCAGTGTAAAGTAAGCGCCTATGTATTAATCTGTGTCCTGCAGACAGGAAGGCCAGCACACTTATCGCCTGAGCTGATTGCAGGCACCGTCGTAGCTGAGCACGGTAACATTAGACGTGGCGGCTGGTTTCTTTCCCTGCCAGCTCCTTGCCTTCTGAGTAGCGTCAAAAACGCATTGCATCACGCTTAGCTGTGAGCACCAATGAACTACTATGGAGAAGGACAGGAGGCGGCGATTCGTTGATGTGAGCACGAGCAGTTCCACTACTGTGTAACAGAGCTCGAAGTTTTAACTCGTTCTCGAAGTGTGTGGGCAAAAATCCTTCTGACAGTTTAGCAAAACTGACAGGCACGAACGGCATGACGCTACGATGAACCGACAGTCCTAAGTCACTGACGGAGTGTATGCTTTCGGCGTAAAGGAATACAACAATTTCATGGGCAACATGCTCACAGCGGCAGTTCTCTATATTTCCAACTCTTCTACACTGCCGCTAACTGGACCCACAAATGATCGCCTGTGTAGCTACCACATACAAGCAATCAGAAAGAGAATGAAAACTTTAGATAAGTCCTTGACTTATCTAAAGCATATGATGTTGCAGTATTCGATCATTTAGAGCGGTGTTAAGATGTCACCCACTTTATTTCTGTAAATACTACATCAGTAAACGATACTTGAAGGAAGTTTAAAGCTGTTGCATTAAAATCCATAGTACTACTTATTCCCAAGCGCTCCTAGAATATTAACAGGAAACATCCGTGGATTACACAAAAAAAATAATTATTAAAAAGCGCCTTTAGAAACGAATGAGGGCAAAATATTATTCTCTGCAACAGCACCACGTCGGTTTAGTTCCGTTTCACAGGAGCTCAAAATCAAAATTATTTAAGGGAAACACTGTTGCATAACTTAAACAGTAATCAATTCATTAAAAATGTTACAGTTCAGGGTCCAAACCTAGCACTCAATTTTCGACAAGTAAAAATGCGACTATAACAAATGTCTCTGTAGTGGCTTGCTTGTTCAATGAATATTCTCAATCGGTTTTCCCTTGGCCGCTGGCCCCAAACCCTAAACACGACATTTTAGTAAGCAATGTCTATATGTGCTAGCCATAACACAAGACGTGATTCTGAATCTGCTATTTAACTAAATGAAAAAAAGAAATGTGCAGACCCTGATAAAATTCCTAACGGTTTTTCAAAGCGATATGCTGGGTAGTGCTAGTTTTGCTCTCGTGGATATTTTATCTAATTTCTTAAATCCGGTGATGTTCGGAAGCACTGGAACGAAGCTAATACCAATTCACCAACAATGACCCAAAAATGATGTTCGTAATTACAAACCAATCACTTTAACAAGTATATGCTGCAAAGCGCTGAAGCACACTTTAACTACCGAGCCATTAAATTTGTGGAACAAAACGCCAATTTGAGTACCAATGTGCAGTGTTTTGACAAGCACACTCTGCACTCACACCTCTCGTTGAGGTTAGAGATTAAATGGTGAATGTATTGATGGAAACGGTCGAATAGATATCATTGATATGATTGTCGGAAATTATTAAATAGAATGCCTTACAGAAAGTTGCTTATGTCTTATCTCTTCTACGTAACACTCAGGTATTAAAATTATTAGAGGCATATTCGTAACAAAGGGAATCATATGTTTCAAAAAATTCTGTTTGCCCTGCCTATAAATCAGCTCAATCGATTGTGCTGCAAGCATACGTTCTATGCCCTTTGTTTCATCAAGATTATAGAAGCGGGCGACGGTTTTTCATCCCTAGTAGCGATGAAACATTACATGGAGATAACACCGTTGTGCGTATGCTGAGATATGCTGCCCAATAACCAAAGGCAACTTAGTGGCGATTAAAAAGAGCTGGTGCGTCGTGTGGAAAATGGAAATGATTGCATCAAAAACTGCTTTCATGCATATGAGGCGTAAAAATATCCATTATTTCTCGCTGCAACATGAGCGACGCAGATTTATCTAAAGCAAATCAATTTAGATACATAGGCAATCATCTTCCAGGTGATTTGAGCTGCTCAGTGCATCTTTACAACCTTTGCAATAAGGGCACACGTAAACTTAGGTCATTGCGACGAATACTTCACGATGCGACAACGGAAGTAAAAACAATGGCCTACAAAATGACTGTACTTTCTATAATGACTTATGCAAGGTATTATTGGGGAGTCGTACGCTCAACAAAACGCACTAAAAGGTGAGGACGTAAACAGCAACGCTTTGAGGTTTATATTTAACTTGTTTTGATATTTTCCTAATAGGTTTATATTCTTTTTTCACGTGTTCTTCTGCGATTATAACGTAGATTTAGAAACACACCGGCGTCACAACTAATAAACAAAAACGCTGAAAACGTCCTGATAAGCTTTGCCCTTTTTAGTCTGTCGTCGATATTTATTTATTTATTTATTTCACAATAACCCTAAAGGCCCTCTAGGGAGGGTATTACATAGGGTAAATGTTACATAGGAGAGGTGAACAGTGCGTAATGTAAATACAATGGAAAAACAAAACTGGGAAAAGATTAATTACAGTGCATCAACGTACAAACACAAACATATAATGATAGTTATCAGTACAGGAACTCTAAATGGTTTGTACAGAATGTGACACTGTCGTGGAAGCTTGGTTAACGGCGCATTAACAAACAAAAAAATAAAAAATAAATATGTTTACAAATCAGAGAGTCAGACGTGATATATTAGGTATTCATGGTACTGCGTAGAGCGTCTGTAAATTTTAAGGTATTTGTTTCGGTGACAATGTGCGATGGCAGATTATTCCATTCTTTCGAGGTGCGAGGTATGAATGACTGACCAAATGCGAGGGAATGACACATTATGCATTGAACTTTGCAAGAATGATCCCGACGCGATCCCGACTGGGCAGTTTGATGGCCTGAATTGTGCCCGACGAATTATCTCATTGTTAAGTGTGTTTTGCAGCAATCGGCCGCAAGTGGCACAACGGCTCCCTTCCCTGTTTGAATGGGTGCTGCAAGCGCGGAGATGTGTTTCCATTCCGTGACACATGCCAAGGAAGTTGTGTGAGCTGCGGTTGCAAGTTGGGCCTTTCATCGACCGTTTGTCGCGGCCAGCCTGTGGTCGTCGTTACACAGCGCGTGACATAATAGATTCTCCCGTTTTTCCAACGAGTCAAAGTGGCTCCAGCCAGAGGATTCGATGTGTGCTATACGATTTCTGCGCAGCTATAGTAGTAATATTGAAAAATCCGGCACTAAAACGTAAAAAAGTTAATGAACATGAAGAAAAGAGAAGAATTGAAAAGACCACTTCTACTTCTATATATTTCACAGTGACTCCTTACACTGAATATTCAAAAGGAATAACAACCTCAGCCCGCTTATTCTTATCTTATATTTTAGAATTTAAAAAAAGGCTACAACTACCGAGCAGCTCTACGCACATGAAGCGTGGCGCACACGAAAAGCGCAGCACTTACCGCCTCCATTCTTGTAGCATAAGTAGGGAAACCTCCAGACGTTTCCCAGGCCTATTGCGTAGCCAACGCAGGACATAAGAAAGTCGAGTTTGCCTGTCCACTGTCCCCTCTCAGGCATGTGTGGTGCTTGCACATCTTCGACGGGACCTTCGTCGTCACTGCCGCTTTTCAGGTTGTTGAGCTCGCAGGGATGTTGCTTTTTATCCGACATGGCCTTGTCTGGCACACAGGCGATGCACACTTCCGGATCAATCTCTCGTCTTTCTTGATCACTTCCCCCGGAAGCAGATTAAAGCACGCACGCACATGAAACACACACAACCGCACCACCTCCACGCGACAAGAGACGGCTTCTCGCAACAAGTTTCGCGCTGCCGTCTGCTGCGAGCCAACACGAAGCAGACGACCGCCGGCAGCGCGCGCTTCCGCGATTGGCTTGATTAAGGCCACGTGATGACAGGTCATGTGGGGAGGCAGCCCGCGCATGCGTGGCACACCTAGGGTGGTCGAGTCACGTGAGCACCTCCTCGTCATTCCTTGGCGCACTCGCGGAGCCTCCGGGTTTTTTTAACCTTGGTGCCTGTTTCAGTCGACGCTTTTCTCTTTTTCTGCGGCGTTCATTTGCAGGGCGCCGCGTCGCCGGTTCCCTTTCTCCGCCTCGTTCGCGACATCCGGAGGATTTCGCTGGCACGGCACTCGCGGCAGTGAAGTAGCAGCTGACGCCGGCGCGTGGCGAGTGTTCTTGAGCGCCTGCTCACCCATCCGTGAGCACGGCGCGCTTGGTCAGGTACTCTGGGCAGAAATGCTTGGGTAACAGGCCGTGCTTCACCTGTTTCTATCGCAGGCCATAAGCGATCAGAATGGAAAGGGACGCGTGCAGACTTGGCCCGTCATAGACGCTCACAGACAGCTGGTAGGTATGGTCCTCGTTTAATTGTTGCCATTTGGGGTCCGCACTCTGTCAACACCGATCGGCTATATTTCGCCTTGTTATTGTATTGACTTCATCATCATCATCATCAGCCTGGTTACGCCCACTGCAGGGCAAAGACCTCTCCCATACTTCTCCAACTACCTCGGTCATGTACTTATGGTGGCAATGTTGTAGCTCCAAATTTCCAAATGTCATCTCCCCACCTAACTTTCTGTCGCCCCCTGCTACGCTTCCCTTCCCTTGAAATCCAGTCCGTAACCCTTAATGACCATCGGTTATCTTCCCTCCTCATTACATGTCCTGCCCATGCCCATTTCTTTTTCTTGATTTCAACTAAGATGTCCTTAACGCGCGTTTGTTCCCTCGCCCAATCTGCTCTTTTCTTATCCCTTAACGTTACACCTATCATTCTTCTTTCCATAGCTCGTTGCGACGTCCTCAATTTAAGTAGAACCCTTTTTGTAAGCTTCCAGGTATCTGCCCCGTACGTGAGTACTAGTAAGACGCAGCTGTTATACACTTTGCTCTTGGGGGATAATGGCAACCTGCTGTTCGTGATCTGAGAATGCCTGCCAAACGCACCCCAGCCCATTCTTATTCTTCTGATTATTTCAGTCTCATGATCCGGATCCGCAGTCACAACCTGTCCTAAGTAGATGTATTCCCTTACCACTTCCAGTGTATCGCTACCTATCGTAAACTGTTGTTTTTTTGCGAGACTGTTAAACATTACTTTAGTTTCTTGCAGATTAATTTTAGACCCACTCTTCTGCTTTTCCTCTCCAGGTCAGTGAGCATGTATTGCTGTTGGTCCCCTGAGTTACTAAGCAAGGCAATATCATCAGCGAAACGCAAGTTACTAAGGTATTCTCCATTAACTTTTATCCCGAATTCTTCCCAATTTAGGTCTCTGAATACCTCCTGTAAACACGCTGTGAATAGCATTGGAGAGATCGTATCTACCTGCCGGACGCATTTCTTTATTGGGATCTTGTTGCTTTCTTTATGGAGGACTATGGTGGCTGTGGAGCCACTGTAGATGGCTTTCAGTATTTTTACATACCGCTCGTCTACACCCTGATTCGCAATGCCTCCATGACTGCGGAGGTTTCGACTGAATCAAACGCTTTCTCGCAATCAATGAAAGCTATATATAATCGTTCGTTAAATTCCGCACATTTCTCTATCAGCTCATTGATAGTGTGAATATCATCTATTGTTGAGTAGCCTTTACGGGATACTGCCTGGTCCTTTGGTTGACGGAAGTCTGAGGTGTTCCTGATTTTATTTGCAATTACCTTAGTAAATACTTTGTAGGCAACGGACTGTGAGCTGATCGGTCTATAATTTTTCAAGTCTTTGACATCCCCTTTCTTATGCATTAGGATTATGTTAGCGTTCTTCCAAGATTCCGGTACACTCGAGTTCATGAGGGAGTGTGTATGCAAGGTGGCCAGTTTTTCTAGAACAATCTGCCCACCGTCATTTAACAAATCTGCTGTTACGTGATCCTCCCCAGCTGCCTTCCCCCTTTGCATAGCTCCCAAAGCTTTCCTTACTTCTTCCGGTGTTACTTGTGGGATTTCGAATTCCTCTAGACTATTCTCTCTTCGATTATCGTCGTGGGTGCCACTGGTACTGCATAAATCTCTATAGAACTCCTCAGCCACTTGAACTATCTCATCCATATTAGCAATGATATTGCCGGCTTTGTCTCTTAACGCAAACATCTGCTTCTTGCCAATTCCTTGTTTCTTCTTCATTGCTTTTAGGCTTACTCCGTTCCTGAGAGCATGTTCAATTCTATCCATAATATACTTCCTTATGTCAGCTGTCTTACGCTTGTTGATTAACTTCCAATGTTCTGCCAGTTCTATTCTAGCTGTAGGGTTAGAGGCATTCATACACTGGCGTTTCTTGATCAGATCTTTCGTCTCCTGTGATAGCTTACTGGCATCCTGTCTAACGGAGTTACCACCGACTTCTATTGCACACTCCTTAATGATGCCCACAAGAGTATCGTTCGTTGCTTCAACACTAAGGTCCTCTTCCTCAGTTAAAGCCGAATACCTGTTCTGTAGCTTTAGCTGGAGCTGATCTGCACCTTGATCTTGAGCGAGCACGTCCACATCTTGTATGATGCCAGGGTTAGCACAGAGCATAAGGTCTATTTCATGTCTAGTCTCGCCGTTCGGGCTCCTGCACGTCCACTTTCGGCTATCCCGCTTGCGGAAAAAGGTATTCATTATCCGCGTAATATTCTGTTCCGCAAACACTACTAATTACTCTCCCCTGCTATTCCTAGTGTCTATGTCATATTCCCCCACTGCCTTGTCTCCAGCTTGCTTCTTGCCTACCTTGGCATTTAAGTCGCCCATCAGTATAGTGTATGTTGTTTTCACTCTACCCATCGCCGAGTCCCCGTCTTCATAGAAGCTTTCGACTTCCTGGTCATCATGACTGGATGTACGGGCGTAGACCTGTACAACGTTCATTTTGTGCCTCTTATTAAGTTTCGCAACAAGACCTGCCACCCTCGCGTTAATGTTATAGAATTCCGGTATGTTACCAACGATATTATTATTAATCAGGAATCCGACTCCTACTTCTCGTCTCTCCGCTAAGCCCCAGTAGTTCAGGGCGTGCCCGCTTTTCAGCACTGTATATGCTTCTTTTGGCCTCCTAACTTCACTGAGCCCTATTATATCCCATTTATTGCCCTCTAATTCTTCCAATAGCACTGCTAGACTCGCCTCAATAGATAACGTTCTAGCGTCAAACGTTGCCAGGTTCATATTCCAATGGCGGCCTGTCCGGAGCCAGGAATTCTCAGCACGCTCTGCTGCGTCGCAGGTCTGACCGCCACCGTGGTCAGTTGCTTCGCAGCTGCTGGCGACTGAGGGCCGGGGTTTGATTGTTGTGTTCATATAGTAGGTTGTGGCCAAATACTGCAGCAGTGTGGCCAATCCTGCTCTGGTGAGGGAGTGTGTTGCCGGTTCTGGTCACCGGCATCAGGCCACACTCCAGGCCTGTTTATAGAATTTTTATCAACTCCCGGATTTTTTTTCAATCTGGTGGAAAATTGCGCGGCACCGGGATTCGAACCACGGAGCTCTTGCACGCGATTATTGTCAGTACCTTGAGTTTCGCAATTCAGGTGCGCAAAAAGCGCTTCGCCTTCTCGGAAAACGCCACCGAAGGGCTACTCACGCACGTTTCCAGCGTTCAAAGAATTTACCGCACTTGTAAAATATCTCGAGCCTGCTTGGGTCTTTCCTTGCGTACCACCTTCGTTTATTTCGAATTTGCGTGAGCAGCCGCCATCTCTAGAATTGAACGCCAGATGACGAGAATATTTTTTTCACATAATGTTATTTAAACTTATAACAATATAATATAAATAATGCTATAATGGACACAGCAGCGTTGTGTCCAGGCATATTCCTGTTTGACCTATATATACTTCGTGGCAGGTGAATGGGCCACTGTACACAAGCTGATCCGTACATTCGACATAAGCATTCCTGTGTTTGACAGCACACCGGCCTTTACGAGGCTTGCGCGTGTTAACATGCCAGCAGCCTCCGTGTGTATGTCGTTAATGTTCGTCTCCGTCTGAAGACTTTCCGTATCAAGACTTTTCAAACAACTAGCCCTGTAATTCCTCCTGAGCGGATCAAGGATGCATGACCCAGTCAGCTTCCCGTGGCCTAATGCTTCCGATAGAAGCTGTCACCATGCACTGATGCGTTGTTTCTGTTCTCATCGTGACGGCATTCACCTAAGGATATTACGCTTACGCATAACAAAACAGACTACAAAAAGGAAAAATTGGAATCCACCTGAATTGTAGCACGAAGCTACAAAGGAAACCAATGCACGTTTCTCAGGAAGAAAGTTTCCTGACTGTCAACAAATATGTCCTGCTCCAAGATTCAAACCCGGGACCAACGCCTTTCCGGGGCAGTCCCTCTACCATCCGAGCTAACCAGGAGGCTAGGCGAAAGCAGAGCGAGGGCGAAATATTTGTCAACTTAAGGCTCTCGGACACTGAAAATGGCAAATCAGTTCTGTGGAAGCAAGCAAGCTGGAGGAAAGTATACAAAAGGAAAAATTCGACATCCACTCGAATTGCAGAACGAAGCTACAAAGGAAGCCCATGCAGGTTTCTCAGGAAGAAAGCTTCGCAGCTGAAGTAATATATGTCCTGCAGCAGTATTCAAACACGGTACTAACGCCTTTCTACACTCCGAGCTATGGAGGAGACTAGCCGGTCGCAGAGTGACGGCAAATTATTCGATAACTCAAAGAACTGGCATACTGTAAATGGCAAATCAGTTCTGCGGAAGTCCGCAAGGTGCAGGAAAATACGCTGAACGGAAAATAGACATCCACCCAAACTACAGAACGAAGCTACAAAGGAAACACATGCAGCTTTCTCAGGAAGAAAGCTTCGCAGATGAAAAAAATTTTGCCTGCTCTAGGGTTCAAAAGGGGTACGAACGCTTTTCCGGGGCGGTCGCTTTACCATCTGAGGTAAGAAGTGTACTGGGCGTAGCTGTCGTGATGGACGATATATTGGTCTGGGGAAAGACAAGGCAAGAGCATGCCACGAGCCTCACCGCCTTGCTTGAACGCTGTAGGGAACGTAATCTAAAGCTCAATAAAAAGAAGTGCCAGTTCTTGCAGGCCAATGTACGCTATATGGGCCACCTCCTCACCGCCGAAGGACTGTCACTGGATGCAGACAGAGCTCAAGACATCATGCGAGTGCCACCCCCGAAGAACCGTAAGGAGCTTCAAGTGTTCCTTGGAATGATAAACTTTTTATCTCGGTTCATCCCAAACCTGTCGGTCCCATCTGCACCTATTCGGGAGCTACATAAGAAGGACGTCGCTTGGACGTGGACAGAAGTGCAGAAAAACAGTTTCCAGAAGTTACGAGCTAGTCTTGCCACAGCACCAGTCCTAGCATACCTTGACCAGTCCACGCCAGTGAAACTGTCCGCCGACGGGAGCAGCCGGTACGGTGTCGGAGCAGTCATTTTGCAAGATGAGCACCCCATTGCCTGTTCGTCCCGATCCTTAAATGCCACAGAACAACAGCGATATGCACAAATTGAAAAGGAAACCCTAGACATAGTTCATGGCTGCATGAAATTCAAGGACTACATACTCGAACAACCACTATTCACGGTAGAATCCGACCACCGACCACTGGAATCGATTTTCAAGAAACGGCTTTGCGATTACCTTCTTCGTCTTCAACGCATGAGGCATGATGCATGAGACAAGAGTGAGGCCACTCTTCAAAGATTCCCTATCAGTGTGATATACAAACCGGGAAAGGTACTGTCTTTGGCAGACGCACTTTCGCGCTTTCCTTGCAAAACTGAGCTGGTGGATGAAACAGCTATTTCAAGTCAGTGCTGTTTCTTCGTTACTTGTCTCAGATCAACAGCTGCTCAGTATCTTAATGGATACTGATAAGGACACCCTCATGACCCAAGTGTGCAGTTAACCAAGTACAGAGTGTCCCAAAAGCAAGCAGCAGCTGCTGGATGCCTTAAAGCCATACGGAGCAACCGTGATGCGCTACCCGTCGAGGATGGGCTGCTTCTCAGAAGCAACAAGCTGGTAATTCCTCCATCAAAACGCAAGAAAGTTATCGACCTAATCCACGCTGCACCTTGTGGCGAAGACAAAATGAAGGCGAGAGCAAGACAAGTAATGTAGCGGCCAATTATGAACACCAACATTTCTGATGTAGCGAAGTCATGCGCTGTTTGCGGCAAGTACAAGAAAAGGAATGCAAGGCTGCCCATGCTGAGCCACGAACTACCAAGTTTGCCGTGGCACGTTGTCGGGGTCGATCTTTTTCACCGCGAAGGAAATGATTACTTTATACTGGTAGATTCTTACTCATTTTTCTTCAAAGTTCGCAAGCTTAATCGGACTTGCTGAATTCAACGCAAGTGCAGAAATCTTCGCAACACATGGCATTCCCGCGAGACTGTGCAGTGAAAACGGCCCTCCTTTCAATAGTGCAACATTCAAAGCATGCACAAGTCAATGTAATATCAGCCCCACCATTTCTAGCCCGTACCACGCACGCGCCAACGGCTTGGCAGAGCCTGCGGTTAAGCAAGCTACACATCTGTTAAACAAACGCCCGTTTTCCGCCCTTGAAATTTACAGTACGTTGTTGGAATGAAGGAATACTCCAAGGGATGAACACTTGCAGTCGCCAGCTCAAAGGCTCATGGAACGTCAAACCAGAAGCCAATTCTCGGTCCTCAACTGCCACCTGGAGCCCAAGACGATACCCAACGAAGCAGTTCTTCAGGGACTACAAGAAATACGACATAAACAGCGTTCCTGCTACAACAGAACGACACGGGCTTTGCCAGACCTTCATAGCGGAAACAGATTGTCGGTATACGACACACAAGCAGAACGTGGGCACCTGCCATGGTAGTTGGTCCTGCAAGGCCGCTGCCATCCTACGTAGTGGCCACAGACAATGGACAGCAGTTCCACCGTACGAGAAAGCATCTCAGGGCCACAGATGCTGTTCAGCCTGCTAAAACAAACAAAGAAACACCAAGACAGGCTGAACCAAGTACCACAGCAGACGCAATTCAAGCCTAACTTTGAAGAAGTCAATGGGTACGCCAAGAGCCGCAACGTTATCCACTTCCAGAACGTAATAGCAAAGTTCTTGTTTGCAAATGAAAATGTTTATCAATGTTCCTTCTTTTTCTTTTTCCCAAAGAAGGGAAGATGTACTGGAACGCAATATCATGCCTGCAAGTCAATCAGTGCGCATGTGCAACATGACCACTGCTATCGCAATGCTCCTTATATACTCGGCTGCGTTTCTGAATAAAGTGTTTTTTGTTACCTGCTACTCATCTGGCTTACAAGGTGGAGACTAGCCTGTCGCTGAGCGAGGGCATATTGATCGACATCTCAAAGCACTGGGACACTCAAAATGGCAAATAAGTTCTGCGGAAGCCCTCAAGGTGGACGAAAGTGGATTAAAGGGAAAAATCAACATCCACCCGAATAAAAGAACGAAGCTACAAAGGAGACCCATGCAGGTTTCTCAGGAAGAAAGCCTCGCAGCTGAAGAAACATTTCTCCTGCTCCAGATTTCAAACGCGGTACCAACGCCTTTCCGGGGCGGTCGCTCTGCCATCCGAGCTAAGGAGGAGACTAGCCGGTCGCAGAGCGAGGGCTAGTCTCCCTCGCTAATCCACAACTAATCCACAACTAATCCACGCTAATCCACAACTAATCCACAACTAAAAGCACTGGAACACTGAAAATGGCTACTCAGTCCTACGGAAGCCCGCAAGGTGAAGGAAAGTACATTCAAGGGAAAAATCGGGTAATCAAGGGAAAGGAAACCCATAAAAGTTTCTGACAAAGATTGCCTCGTAGTTGAAGAAAAAATCGTCCTAATCCGGTGTAGCTACCGTCCGTCACTTCGTTGTTCCCTCCGTGGTGTTCATTGCTCCCGTCCCGCACGGAAACCACGGACAGAGACACCAGTCGCTCGGCAAACCTGCGTTTATTTTTTAATAAAACCAGGGAACTCTCCGTTCGCAACATTTCAACACATATGTTACTTGCCTCCGCTTAACCGACATCCCATCAATATGGGAACCAGGGCGTTTACTTTCTTTTTCGAACTCTAGCAAAGGACCACGATGCTCCGAATCCTGCTGACAGAGATGACGTTACGGTTACCTCTCCTGTCATCGCCACAGAGCTTCAGCTTTTCATAATCTAGCCCAAGAAACCTCGAGTTCGGTTTTTCCAAGTGGAGGAGCGTTTTCCACTCCGGTGAATCACTGAAAATACGTCACTGAAAATCACTGAAATATACTCAAAGATATCTATAGCGGCTCCACAGCCGCCGTAGTCCTACATAAAGAAAGCTGCAAAATCCCAATAAAGAAAGGCGTCAGACAGGGAGATACGATCCAATGCTATTCACAGCGTGTTTACAGGAGGTATTCAGAGACCTGGATTGGGAAGAATTGGGGATAAAAGTTAATGGAGAATACGTTAGTAACTTGCGATTCGCTGATGATATTGCCTTGCTTAGTAACTCAGGGGACCAACAGCAATACATGCTCACTGACCTGCAGAGGCAAAGCAGAAGAGTGGTTCTAAAATTAATCTGCAGAAAACTAAGGTAATGTTTAACAATCTCTGAAGAGAACAACAGTTTACGATAGGTAGCGATACACTGGAAGTGGTAAGGGAATACATCTACTTAGGACAGGTTGTGACTGCGGATCCGGATCATGAGACTGAAATAATCAGAAGAATGAGAAGGGGCTGGGGTGCGTTTGGCAGGCATTCTCAGATCATGAACAGCAGGTTGCCATTATCCCTCAAGAGAAAAGTGTATCACAGCTCTGTCTTAGCAGTACTCACCTACGGGGCAAAAACATGGAGGCTTACGAAAAGGGTTCTACTTAAATTGAGGACGACGCAACGAGCTATGGAAAGAAGAATGATGGGTGTAACGTTAAGGGATAAGAAAAGACCAGATTGGGCGAGGGAACAAACGCGAGTTAATTACTTAGTTGAAATCAAGAAAAAGAAATTGGCATGGGCAGGACATGTAATGAGGAGGGAAGACAACCGATGGTCACTAAGGGTTACGGACTGGATTCCAAGGGAAGGGAAGCGTAGCAGGGGGCGGCAGAAAGTTAGGTGGGTGGATGAGATTAAGGAGTTTGCAGGGACGACATGGACACAATTAGTACATGACCGGGGTTGTTGAAGAAGTATGGGAGAGGCCTTTCCGCTGCAGTGGGCGTAACCAGGCTGATGATGATGACGTTTCTGATAATTACCTTATCTTGCAGTTCCGCAAGCGATAATATAGCAGCCTAATTTAGGGTATACAAGTGGATAACACTTTAATAATTTCTACGAGTTTCAACACTTCATAAAAGCACCTAATGGTATTACTAACATCCATGGCGAGGTTCATGTTGTGCATGTTCCCGGTACGACTTTGATGCAGACAGGCGCCGACAAAATTTTTTGTTTGCTACTTGCTTTAGTTCTGTATTCTCACATGGGAATCTAATTTATTAGATGCGAATGCATCTGTTGGCCTTAGAATGATATATTTGGACTTGGATAAATTGTGACTGAAACTATTATCGCCTAACGAGTTACGTAGTTTTATTCGGCAGGTGTTTACCCTTGTCTGTAAGGTACATAGGGAACTATATGAAAAAAATGCTTTTATCATCTTTGCACATAATCCCTTTAGGTGATTGTAGAATAAAAACTACATCATTATGTAGGCTACAAAGAGCAGAGGCCCCAATATTGATTTATGCATGACACCTTGTTTTACAGCCGAATTGTTAGGCGAGGCGCCATCACCTTGGTGACACTGCAGTCGAATATTTCAACAATATTTTACCACTTGAGAATTCACACACACATATGGCTGCTAAGCTTGGA
This sequence comes from Dermacentor variabilis, assembly GCF_050947875.1. Lineage (NCBI taxonomy): Eukaryota > Metazoa > Arthropoda > Arachnida > Ixodida > Ixodidae > Dermacentor > Dermacentor variabilis. The sequence goes on along the minus strand of NC_134576.1, from coordinate 13,311,923 downwards.
CAGGTGGGCACCGTGACGCAGTCAAAGGCGTTTCGAAAAATTAAAGACCCATCGCATATTTTTGGCGATTCATTATTATCAACTATTAGAGCACCTCGAATCCAATAACCATCTCTATAGTACTTAACAGGCATTCCCCGGTGGTTTAATGAGTAGCGCAAGTTGTGGAATTTTCTAATAATATTTCAAGCAGTTTTGATATTCGCAAAGAAATTGATGTGCAGTTTGTCCAATATTCTAAACTATCGGATGACCGTTACTCACGAGGATATGGTACTTAATGTAACCACTATTTAGAATATTTCTCGACTTGTAGATTGCCGTGCAACATTTTTTTGAAGAAAATGTTATCCTTGGCGAGTTTCCGCCATTATGTCTGTATCGCTAGTCTCGTTCTAGCAGCTGTTTCAAGGATGATAGTGCCTTTTATAAAATTTTGCAAAGTTGTAGATATCTATTGCATTTATTATTATGACGATGATGCAGGTGATGACGGCAAATAATAATAATATTAGTATTTGCAGTGTTCCTGCGTGGACACACAAGGAAATGACACGGCTGAGAAGAAGGGAAGCATTAAGTACACGACAGACCATAATAAGGTCCGCTGATTGGTAAAGTTAAAATCTAGAAGGCTTTTACTTTGCGTAGAAATATTATATTTGGCGCACCCGGCGATAGGTCAACCAGATGTCATCATCATCATCAGCCTGGTTACGCCCATTGCAGGGCAAAGGCCTCTCCCATACTTCTCCAACAACCCCGGTCATGTACTAATTGTGGCCATGCCGTGCCTGCAAACTTCATAATCTCATCCGCCCACCTAACTTTCTGCCGCCACCTGCTATGCTTCCCTTCCCTTGGGATCCAGTCCGTAACCCTTAATGACCATCGGTTATCCTCATTACATCATCATTATCATCATATCCTCATTATCCTCCTCATTACATGTCCTGCCCATGCCCATTTCTTTTTCTTTATTTCAACTAAGATGTCATTAAATCGCGTTTATTCCCTCACCCAATCTGCTCTTTTCTTATCCCTTAACGTTACACCTATCATTCTTCTTTCCATGGCTCGTTGCGCAGTACTCAATTTGAGTAGAACCCTGTTCGTAAGCCTACAGGTTTCTGCCCCGTATGTGAGCACTGGTAAGACACAGCTATTATATACTTTTCTCTTGAGGGATAATGGCAACCTGCTGTTCATGATCTGAGAATGCCTGCCAAACGCACCCCCAGCCCATTCTTATTCTTTGGATTATTTCCGTCTCATGATCCGGGTCCGCCGTCACTACCTGCTCTAAGTAGATGTATTCCCTTACGACTTCCAGTGCCTCGCTGCCTATTGTAAATTGCGGTTCTCTTCCGAGACTGTTAAGCATTACTTTAGTTTTCTGCGAAAATAATTTTTAGACCAACTCTTCTGCTTTGCCTCTCCAGGTCAGTGAGCATGCATTGCAATTGGTCCCCTGAGTTACTAAGCAAGGCAATATCATCAGCGTATCGCAAGTTACTAAGGTATTCTCCATTAACATTTATCCTCAATTCTTCCCAATCCAGGTCTCTGAATACCTCCTGTAAACACGCTGTGAATAGCATTGGAGATATCGTATCTCCCTGCCTGACGCCTTTCTTTATTGGGATTTTGTTGCTCGCTTTATGGAGGACTACGGTGGCTGTGGAGCCGCTATAGATATCTTTCAGTATTTTTACATACGGCTCGTCTACACCCTGATTCCGTAATGTCTCCATGACTGCTGAGGTTTCGACAGAATCAAACGCTTTCTCGTAACCAGATGTGGTTGACATTACACCTCGCAAGAGCGAACGACCGCCATTTTCAAGTGCTTAGCCTTGGAAGGTGAGAACATCATCGCGGCGCTGGAATAACTGACTACACCTGGCTTCCTCCAAGCCATCACCAACCAAGCCAAGGCACTTATCAGCGACGTCATTGAGACAGACCACGTGAAAATCAAGGTGTAACTGGCGCAAAATAAATTTAAGAGGAAGCACATCACTAATAATTGTCATGCTCATGGTGATAGAGATAAGATCGCACTGCTATCTCTGCGATGATAGCGCCAATTAATTCAAGCGTTAATGCAGCATATGAAAGAGAAAGCAATTTCGGTATACTGGTCGCTGACTTCATAAGCCGAGAGACAGTGGGGCTGGATATGTTGGATGGTAGCACAAGTGGTGCCGCGTTCTGGGTAGATTTTTTCAAGCATTTGCAGACTTTCCAGTATGTGCGCGAGCAGAACCACTGGTCAAGTGACTCCGATACGACACTTAACATGCTCTCGTACCTACGTGGGATGATATAAAAAAGCCGTTTGATCTGTGCCCCAAAGAATGTACGAAAGAATCACGGGGAACGTCCAAAAACTGCTTTATTCAAGCATTTCAAATGAACTAAGTGTACTTGAGGGACAATACAATTTTTTACAGCCAGAGAGAAAGAGCAATTTGTTGAACAGTAGTCATTACTTATGAATTTTTTGAAATTATGGTGCCGAAACTACGATCATATCATGAGGCACGCCATAGTGGGGGACAGCAGAGGTTCTTTAAAATGCTCCTAAATCTAAGCACACGGGTGTCCTCGTATTTCGCCCCAACCGAAATGCGCCCTCCTTGGACTGACCACAGTCAAGTCCAGATTAAGGCACCATTCATTTCTGATGAGCTTCGCTGTGCTTAACATTTTTGTCGCCGACCTCCTGGCCTCACCATCCGTCAGTACACGAGGTGCAACGGAAATAAAGACGGGAATGAGCACAGACAGAACAGAATAATACCCTGCCAACATCTGTTGTAACGTCTCTCGTCAATGAGAATCCGCTAAAAACATCTTCGGAAAATCTACGAACCTAGGGATATCTGTGGCACAGGTGAAAATATTCCTTGTGAAAGTAAACATTTTGTTTGTCCCAATGATTTTGAATAATAACGAGATGTCCACGGTCACCGATACAGGTGCCTCGGTCAGTGTGAACAATAAGAAAGAATCGACGAGAACTAAATATTTGTCGTAAGAGATGTAAAATTTGAAAGTTACGACGAAAACAGTCGAGAACCAGCAAAATATGCTGATGCAAAAATGTAATTCAGTCATCAAGAGTACACCATGAAGAGCTTTGAAGGGGTGGAGTTCGATCTTCTTATATCGAAGCATGATATGAAGATGTTCAATATGAACGTTCTTTCTAGCGACATTATCACCCTCAGACATTCTGACCT